>NC_066316.1:56405993-56714993 GCF_022539315.1 Serinus canaria | reverse complement strand
AAAAAAAGAACAAAGAACTTTGCCTGTCTGATGGAACTATTGCTTTCTGTATTTCTTCCAGAGACAACAGCTTCCAACTGTTTAGCTGTTCACAATTAGGAAAGTAATATACTAAATGTTTGGTCAATCTATCAAAGACCTTAAACTTCCCATTGCTTCTGTATTGCTGAACATTAGTAGCCCTTCGTATTTGAAATTCAACTTCCTGTTCCCCTGGAGCTGACTTTAACATCACTTACATTTTCATACTATTTTCCTAGCTTAACTGAAAGCAAATAATTAAGGTTAAAAAACCCCCAAAACAGTATGAAAGCAGCAAGTCCAGAATAATCACTGTTATTGGCATGTTGGTTTCGGTCACTGTCCTGGCACATCTGTTATTAGGAGTTTTGAAATGAAAATAAAAAGCAAATCATACCAGATTCTGTAATAAATGAGACTGAAGAGCTAACAGGTCCATAACCAAAGGGATTCTTTGCTTGGACTTTAAAATAATACCTGAAACAATAAGAGAGGGGAAATAATATTGAAACAGATTCCATTGCAATTGCTAAATTATAAATAACACTAAAACAGGGTAAGAATCAAAGCAGAAGAATTCCACTGAGTATCCTTTGCATTAAAGGGAGTTGGATACTGAGCCAGAGTATGAGCTGGCTGTTACAGACAAATGTCTCTTTTTTGCAATTGCTCCCATGCATATTTTTGGAACACTTATTTATATATCATCTCCCTTCCAAAAACCACATACAACGACATCCACTTTCTATGAAACAACTAATAGCAAAAGACTAAAAGAAAAAGTTGCAAGGAAATAAAATTCTGATCTCAGGAACAGTTTTAAACCAAATTAACTCCTAGGGAAGCAGTGGTGTAAACACCATTGCAAACAGAAACTGCATCAGACTTACATGAGATCAGAAGCTAAGCTTTTGACCTTTCTGTAAAAACTCCAGCAGCATTAAGATCACAATACTTGAGTAAAAGAAGAAAGAGTCACATGATGAATTATTGATTCCTCCAAAGTATTTAAATCACATGCTTAACTCAAAGCACATGAATCACCACTAGAACTCCATTCTTTGCTCAACAGAAGCAAATTTATCCTCACCCTTAGAGAAGAATACATGTAAGTACATTTTTAGATCATTTCCAAATACAGTGACTTTTACTTGATGCCTACCCTGACATTTCCCCCAGATTAATGTTTTCTTCTTTTCCTTTTATATTTGTATCAGTCCAATAGAAACCAACTAGAATGGAAGATTATTTAAAAATTTCCAGCACAGCATTTATAAAATTCCTGAGTTTAGGTTTTCCTTTCTTGCCTGCTTGCTCAATTTCATTCTTGTAAAGAAATTAATAAAAAAACTTTAAAACTACTGTGCGTCTGTAATATCCACATAGCATTTGGATCTTGATTTAGCCTCTCATCCAAAAGCAGACACATAACAGGACAAGTAATTACTTGCATGGATGGCTGCCACCAACATTGGATTACCTCACATGACAGTGTCCCACGTGAATGTCAGGCCTGATGTATCACAGCTGGTGAAAGGGAGTCTACTCCATCAAAAACATCAGGCTGCCCTTCCTGGTGAAGCTCTCTCAGACTTAACCACATAGCAGGGCCTGAAGGTCCCTCCTGAAAGGGCCCTCTCTGGCCTAAGCACAGCCCAGCACTTTTGAAACCACTCACAGTTACAAACCAGAGGGGACATGGTTCAACCAGCCCTTTGGCAAAATGGTTTTATTTTTTCATTAAAAGGAATGTTTTTTGTCAAGTAAGGGGAACTGCTTTGCCTTAAAATCAAACTGATCTTTATGAAAGGTAGGAGATATGTGCGAATCCTTCTTTTTTGGCCAAGGGGTGGCAGCCACATGAATACTGGGTTTTGCCAAGAAGCAAGGTGGTTATCTCCAGGGTATGGGTCAGAGCATCTCGTTTATTCCTTAAAAATTGCAGGTACGTTGTCCAGGTGAAATCAATGCAGAAGCTACCAGAATTGAAATATTCTGGACTCCATCCATGGCAACAGCTTGACCTTGTATCTTCATTGGACCTGGAGCACATGCATGGTCAGACCCTCTGTGGGACATGTTCCCACATCTGCATGAGGGACACATCCCCTGTCCCTGCCGTGTCCTGCAGCTGATAACAGAAAACTACTCCTCTATTGCTTTCTGCAGCCAGTTCTGCCTTCAATTAATGAGTATATGATGTTCACAAGCAACTCATGTTTTTTGGTTTTTTTTAAAGACACATATGCTATGGCAAGAAGAAAACATGATAAATAGCAGAATTCAGCAAGGCTATGCTTTTTGCTCGTGCCCAGCACAATCCTTTTGCTGGCGGAAAAATTTGCCCCTGTTTTTAACTACTGACCTAGATTTTTTTGTGTAAAAGAGGGTTTAGCATGTTTGGGAAAAGAGAGGAGGGAAGGCAAAAAGCCTCCCATATGCTTCTCCAATTCTGGCCCCCCAAGAAGAGCATGGCAGCCTGAGCACTGCTTTAATCCCATGTTGCTGATGCTCTCCTGCAGCACCTGCATTCATCCACACCTCCTTCACTAGAGCTTTTGTCACCTGGATCAGGACAGGGGTGAGCAGCACAAGCCTGTCCATAGGGAGAGGACACAAGGCAGCAATTCCTCACTGTGGTTCTCCAAAGAGCTGCAGCACAGCACCAAGCTTCCCTGACTTAGCTCAGTGTTTGCTGTAACTGCTTCAAAAGAGCAGGAGAAAAATGTCTTCCAGCCCACACCTTTCCCATAACCCTTCAAAGCACAGTGGAAAGTATGGATGCCTGATTTCCCACTGCCTCCAAAGAAGTATAATCAGATACCACCTTTCAACAGTGGCACTGTCTGAGTTAATTAAAGACACTTAATACACGTGTATTAATGGTAGCCTCAACTCATTCCCATCAGACATATGAGTGCCATAACCCCCCTCAAAACAGAGAGAGAGCAGCCCAAGAACCTTGTGCACCTCTTTAAGTGGGGAAAACCAGACAGATTTGTAGCCAAATCTCATGATTTGTTGACCTGTGATTTAAACATAGACAATGCTATGACTACTGTATTAAGAAGGTCAGTAAAATAATGCAGTTGAGATATATTTCTTTCTCAGACATGACAAATAAAAAAAGAAATTGCCAAAGCCATTCTACGTCCAGGAATCTGACATTTGGATTAGTCAGAATCCTTCAACTGATGAATTTGCCAGGAAATCTCAAATCAGTGTAACTTGACTGGTTTTCATCACATAGAAACATGAACAAAATTTATAATATGTAATTTGATTTACACTTTGCTTAGGCAGAATTGTATGAATTGCTACCATTAGGCACAGAAGAATCACAACAGATGCAGTACCACTTGTTGTTCATTTTCAATACAGGCAACAAAAAGGCTTTTCCTCCTACGAATGAGCTTCCTTTGAGATTTTATATACCAATTTCAGTGATACATCAAGAAAGGACATAGAGGACTGTAACAGGGCATTGAATATATAGCATGTTTTTTCATTCAGGCTACATGACTAATCATTCAACATACCTGTCTTTTAGAGCAAAATTATTCTTTGACTTAATTCGAGGTGTTGGAATTAAATAGCTGGCACTCACAGCGCAAAGTGAGATAATCACTCAGCAAGATAATTAGGGAAGCAACTTTAAAAAAAAAAATAGTTAGCTGCAAATTCCTTTTTCCAGACAAGCCAAAGGCACGCCTGCATGCATCCTCAGCCCTGCACTCTGCTCAGTGGCAGGCTGAGATGGCAGGATGCACACCCACAGCAAGGGCTAAAATCCTCCACCTACAACTGCACCATTCCTCCATAAGAAAAATGTTTAAATCAGTGCCTGCAGGTTCACAGGTTAATGCAGTATCTCCCTCCATCTGAAATGGCCCACCACTACATCCCTCATCAATATTTACAACTAATTTTATAATAAGACATTAGAGCCAAGCTGGCAGTGGAGCTTCCTACAGAGCTGGTATAAGGTAGGTAGGTATGTGCCACATAGGGTCTACCACTTGCACAGGGCAATGGTTTCATGGACATCTTAGCTCTTCTGTGTGGCCCTGGTGGCACAAAGCAGCCACCTGTGGTTGGTGCTGCTTGTTGGACATACTGTGGCTTTGTTTCAATGAAGCTATGGAAAGGAAATAGAATTTTTGGTGCATCTGGCCCCCTGAAACAGAAGAACCAGGCTCTGTTTGCAGTTGTAAGCCCTGAGTAAATGTTCAAGAGCCTCCTATGAAGTACTCTGTACAACACTGGTAGCAGGCATTGTGGGATCAAAATAGCCCCAGATTGAACAAAACCTAAGTGAACAGAGAGAAAGGTTTCAGAAGACATGGAGATATGGGGGTGAAGGACAGTGTTTTAAATATTGAGACTATCTAGCTGCTCTTATCAGGCACTGCCACAGCACTCCTGAAAAAGGCAGAAAAAAGTCTAACCATGCTCAGGAAGAGGACTGAAATGTTTATGGCAAGGATTATAATGTTTCTGACTGCATAAGACTGATTTAGTGGTTGAACAGATTCTGTCCAGCCCTTTCCATCATCTTCTGTGACAGCTGAGAATTAAAGTTAGGGAAGGGACTTTGTCAAAACTACTGGTTTAAAGATTTAATAAAGTTTAAAGTCATTTTAGTGTTTACAGTCACAAATCACCAGGAAGCAGCTCCTGTACCCACTGAAGCTGACCAGAGTTTCACTAATGGAAAAACTTCCACTTCTCAAATGGAGGTCAGACCAGGCCTCAGGAGAAAATTTATGACATGGATTAAACATAGATTTCTGTTTTGTTTGTAAAACCTAAATAACAGGCAGATGTTTTCCAGGATATGTTGACAGCTTGAAATCTTCTGTGGCGCTGACTTCAGCCAGGATGCCAACCTGCTTCTCATACACTGTGCATGCTGCACCACCCATAGCCCCTTGTGGGACACCCAGTAGCCAACAGCATCTGCTTACAGTAAATTACTTAATCAGACATTTCTCACAAAATGCACTAACAATGCTGACACAAAATATTTATATTAACTTCAGCTTTTATCCCATATTTTCTTAGGCATGGTATCTTTTCCTTGTGGTTAGGGAGTTATTTTTAAGACAAAAGGTAGGCAATCAGTTCAGTCTGTGAGTTTAGAGAATGTAAATGAGAACGGCTGATACATAAAATTTCTCTGTTATAAAGATCCTTTGTTCTCCACCACAGACCCCACATAAAGCCTTTATTGCCTTCACAGAGCATACAATAGGGGCCAATGGATTATATCATGTTCAGGAAGATGCTGGAGAAACAATCTGCTTAAATAAATAGCACCTGCTTGAACCTCCCTATCATGAAACAGAACCTTAATTCAACATAGGTTCATGGAATTGCACGAATCCATAACCTTGCTGCTCCTATAAAAGTCCATTCAAATACAGACAAATTGTGTCCTGAAGCCTGGAGTTAATCTCAGACATGCTGGCAGCTCAACTCCCACCAATTCCTCTGCACTGAGCATAGCATGGACAGCAGCGGCAGAATTCCTGTGAGCTGTCATTGCAACCACTCCTTCTGGGGTTCTGGACCACTTTTAGGTGTTGGGTATGAGAAGAAGAGAGTTATCCCTGGCCTTCAACCCTGTCCTTTGGGCTTCAGGAGAGGGAGACGTGACTAAAAGACAGAAGAGGTGAGGAGCTCCAGCTGGAAGGTAGAAATGGCACAGAAGCAAGAAATGCAGGGCTGCAGCCAGGAGAAGCAGGGGTGTAAAGGCAATGCCTCCCTGGCCTGCTAATTCTAGCCCACAATCCCAGTGTATCTCTCCACTGTGTGAGCAACACCTTCCACCAGAGCCTAAGAGACTGCAGACAGCAGCATCTAAAGGGCCGAGCCCAAGGGAGTACCAAAAGAATTTCAGGCTCAGAATTTGAGAGACAAATATGTGAGTCACTGAGAATCTCTCTAAAGGAGTCTCTGAATACAGTCCCTGTGTAGCTGATTACTTTGCCCCAGTCGCCACAAATTATTCCAGTATCATGTGAAACATGCATTCGTGTTCCGCCATTTCAGTCAGATCTTTTGTTAAGATAAAGACCTAAAGCTCCCGCTAAACTGACTTGTGAGCCTCACCTTATACCACCAAGCCTTCTCTTCCAGCACATTTATGTGAACAGAAAGCAAAAACAGACCAGTGGGCAGCACTTTCCCAGCAGCTTTCAGGCATCAAATCTTGGTCACACGTATGTTGGAATAGCCCACATCACATCAAGTCAAATCATGGGTATATTTTAGCATATTTTAGTGTATTTTAGTATACTTCCCCCCCCAACATTTGATTATCCAAAAGATTAGAAAATGCATTTTAAAACAATATTTTCTTTGTTACTGATATGTGTTTTCATACGCACAAACAGATATACATGTACACTCTGCCATCTGCTCCAGGGTTAATATGGTAAAGATATCAGGCTGTTGTTTTGCTCTTTATAGAACAATTTTCTTTCCAACAGAATGAGTAAAATCTAAACCAGATGTAAACATTTATACTAAGACCAACAAAAACAACTGACAACTCTCAAAATTTGTTTTATTTCCTTAACAGAACTGAAAAGGAGTGGATCAAATCCTTACCGTGTGTTGGGCTTCAGGTTCTCAATGGGCAAGTGAGTAGACCCTGCAGTTCTGGTTGACCACTTATTCTTTAAAAAGTCATCATAGGATGCACTGTAAACCAGATAACCTGTAAACAAGAAAGAGAAACAGTTGTGAGGATTCTAATTAAATTTTAAATAAAAGATATCCCTGGGTGTCACGGTAAATTTTAAGGATTAAAAGGAATTGAAACATTTTTGAATATGAAAGTGATTCCATGCCTAACTCTCCTGGAAAATCCTGGCCTGTAAGAATTTCTTATCATTAGCTAATAATGATGGAGCATTACATCAGAGGACAGCACCCAGTTGTGAATTCTGATTTAAAAAACAGTGAAGCCAAAAAGATGACAGAGGTAAGGCATTCACTGTTTTAAGTGGCACATTGACTGTGCCGACACTAGTACAAAAGCTCATTTAGGAAAATCTTCCCCTTCTCCACTCTCCCACAGGGAGAGAAACCCTCAGGAGAGTACCTGTTACCATGTCTCCTTGAGCAGGTTTGGCCCAGTCCACAATGACAAAGGAGTGGCAGCCTTCAACTGCCACAACTGTGATGTTCTGAGGGGCTTTCAGGGGACGCTGCTCTTTCTCTCTGAAGTCATTGGGAATGATTTCATCAAGGCTCTCCACTTGGAAATGTTCCAGGGCCTCTGTCAAGGAGCAGGGGGCTGCTGGATCCTTATTGAGATAGGTCACATAAGGAGCTAGAAAAGACAGGGAAGGGTAGCATTTAGATAGCAGTTTGAGGTATCCCAGAGTAACACACAGGCTGGCAATTCCCTAAAGAGACTCAAGTTTCGTGGTGCGTTTTAAAATTCCTCACCTTGCAGCCCAGAGACCACTGCAAACAAAGCATGGCTTACAGCCAAATTGATTGATGAGCAGGGGGAATGGGATGCCAGCATTCAGGTTTACCTACCCCACAACTACAATAGTACCAAATTATGCAAAGATGGAAGGACTCTCTGCTACAAGAGGCAGAAGAGAGCAGTCTGACTGCAGCACCCTCTGCACACTACCTCCAGCTGCTCTGGAACGTGGGATGAAAATGTCACCCAAATTCTGCTTTTCCAACATGGGAACAAGATCCCTGCCAGGGCCTTCAATCATCTAAAACTTTATAGGTCCAAGTGTTTGGTTCTTACACAAACATCCTGAAGCTGGAGCAAAACAACAAAAGAAACATGAAGAGTAATTCCAAGGTGAAGTCCAACCAGTTTAAAGGATTGTTGTGGTCCCCTGGGCACTAAGGGACCAGGAGCCATGAATCCCTACCTTCCAGGCATGTGCTCCCAACCTGTAACTTCTATTTTTAAAAGCTTAATACTGACTGGAATTGCACTACAGTTCAGGAAAAGATTAAACCATCTTTTTATTGCCTTAAAAGTCACCGTAACATTCAAAGGAAGGACTATAAAACTTGCTTTGGAAATGTTTATTCAGTTGCAATAATACAATTCATTGAAATGGTAATATTATTTCCCTAGTGCCTTGAAATGTTCATAAACCAACGTTTCTTGGTTTATCTTATTGGATTTCATGCCCTAAAGGAATTTTTTCCAGATCTTGCAATGAAGTTAATTTTAGCCTCTCCAGCTAAATGAATCAAGAAGCACTGTCAGTGAGAGAATTGAATAGAAACATCATGAAATTGTTTGGACAGGGAAACTGAAGATGCACTGGAAAAAGTTCTGGCATATATAAAAACAAATCTTTTACTCTAGCAGCAGACTTTCACTCTAAGCCACATGAAACTTGTGGATTTTGGAAGGGAAGCCAAGACATGTCAAAGATGATTCTCCATCCCCTGAACTCTTTTTCTGAAATACCAGGTGAGTCAGCAGCTGACTTGACCTCAGTTCAAGTGCCAGAAATATGTAAAGGGCTGCAGGGGGTGTCACCAGCCTGGGGTGGAGGCTGGAATGTTCCCTACAATCTCCAAATCTCTCTCCTCTGGCCCCCAGCTGACAGAGAAGCAGAGCAGCTCTGAAGTCAGTGCTGCAGCACCAACCTACACACTTGAATGGCTCGTGTACACTGGAGACATGGCTCATGTAATGGGGGTTCCTTCACCAAATGCCTTCTACTGAGAAAATGTTCAAATACCAAAATCATATTTGTCTCTACTGGATTTATTTTTTTTGAAAGTTTATATCCAAAGTACCATTCATTCGTTGACTTTGAAGCACCCTTTGAAGTACACATGCTTGTGCAAGGTGGATGAAATCACAGGGGTTGAACAGATCAGTGGAAAAGAGTCAGGTCCCCCAGAGAAAGACTCTCACCTAGGTGGAGACTTGCCCTGCTGGAACTGCTGGTGTGAAGTTAGATGCAGTTAAGCTGAACTGGTGTAGACACTCCTGCTCTCTTACTAACCTCAGCTAGACCAAACACAGTGCAGAACACAGAACAGAGCACTTTCACTGAAAGAGTACAAAGAGGCGTTTACTGGTCCAACAAAATCATTGTGGGCCCATGCACAGACACACAAGCATTGAAGCAAGGAAAAAGTACTGCTGTTTGGGTTTCCAAGGTGGAGGTCCTTAAAAGGACCACACACACGTCTACTGGCTGTGTTTGTGCAATGGTCTCAGCTGAAGGGCTGGCCCAGCTGGAACAAGAATTCTTTGCAGCACAAGTAGTAGGCTAGATAAGCCAAAGGGCATCCTTACCAGTGAAGCGTTTCTTCCCAGCAATGTCATATTCTGACACAGGGCCAGTGCCACCAGCGCCGGTCTCCGGATAGACAGCCTCCAATTCTGTCGTCGTGGAAGCAGTGGTAGTGGTGGCAGTGGTGGTGGTTGGTGGCAAGGTGCTCTCAAAAAACTCGTAGTCTTCAGAGGAAACACAGGATGAAAGTGTTAGCATGCTTCATCTAATTTTGGCTTAACTATGAGAAGGGAAACAATTCTGTCATCAGCCACAGTCCAGAGAAGTGCTACACATCCCACCCGGTGGGGCCACTGCACACTCCTTACAGAACTCCATGTCAAGGTTGGTCAAACTTCAGCCTTGCAATGGTTTCTACCAAAGTCATGGACAGGGAGAACAGTCTTTGCCCCAGAATACTCATGTCACTGCTGATTTAGACCTCACTCACACAGTTAAACAGGACAAAAATTAACAAATGTATTTGTAAAGCAGTATCCTGAATGTGCATCTGCCATCTCCTCTCACAAACCCCAAGAGAAGATGGCACAGTAATTGAACCCCTGGCCTAAGCCCTCAGATGCCAAAGGAAGTAGAGAAGGGAGAGAAAAAAATTACTTTCTAAGAAAACTCTGTGTTGCAGTTCTAAAGCCCTAGAGGTGGTTCATACTGCTCTCAAATCCTCCTGTGACAGGAGGTGCAAAGTCTGGAACTTTCCACTTGTGGTCCCTGCAGGGCCATGAAGGAAGGCAAACTGTCCCATGTGAGTCTCATTATGTGTTCAGTCCTTTTAAACTCAGTGCTCTTTGAAAAGCTGCTGTGCTACCTGACTGGCAAAATGAAGGGAAAGTAGCATTTGGTATCTGCCATGACCTCATGCAGGCTGGGGAACTCCCCTCATGTCTCTGAGTGTTTTGTGCTTAAACTGATCAAGCGTGTGTTTTCTGCAGGTCACCTGTACCTAAGGGGAAGCCGGGCAAAAGACTGTGCACTGAGGATATTCTGCATCCATGGAGATGTAAGGGAAATGGGATGTATGTCTTGTGCAGTTTCTAATTCATACCCTCCTCTCCACATTCTAAATGTCAGTTTCAGTATGAAGTGATCGGAATTAAAAGTCTATAAAATATATACAAATGTCTATAACATCTTCCACTCAGCTGCTGCACTCTCTTTTTAAATGTTTTTCTTTTGTTGCTTAGACTTAAGATCCAGCATTGCAACCACAAATAAAAAAAACTTTCATTGTTCTAGAGCCATAAATTCTACTAAAAAACTTTTTATTTAACTGAGGTCAGTACTTATCCACTTCCATATGTGGGGGCAGGAGCAGGAATTTGAGGACTAAAAGGGATAGAACATCCAATGTCACTGATGGCAGAAAGCGAATTTCAGTTCCAGTAACTGAGAACTTGCATTCCCTATGCAAACTTACAATTAAATGCTGTGACTTGATGCTTCCTCTTTGGCTGAGTTTTGGATGTCCTTGATTATAATATCAAGATGGCATGAATATAACTCTAAAAAAAATATTTCCCTCTTTTCCTTTCTTCTGATTTCAAATCTCTTTGATATAAATTCCATATGAATTAGGCAGACTAGTTACTTTATATGTAGGTGATCTTATTCAGTATGAGCATGCTCAATTGTCCAAATAAAGACTACACATTGAAGAAACAACTTGCTAAGGCATTTCAATTGCTCAGGGCTTGAATGTTATTTGGATTTTGTATTTTAGAGGAGGTAATTTACTTTGACTGGGCTGGAGTTAGAAGTTGTACCAGAGAAAGTAAATCTAGGATTGAAGCAGTGTCTGTATGACACAGCTCTGAAAAGTAATTTATTTCCTCAGTAGGTTCCTGTTAGATTGCAGGATTGATAGAAAGAGACTTTTAATGTCCCTTTCTATCAATCCTGCAATCTAACAGGAACCTGCTGAAGAAATAAATAATGGTAATGGAGCCCAGTTCCAAAGAAGGAAGACAGAGAAAAAGGCAACATGTCACTTGCAACAGACTCCTACAGTTAAGCCATACCATCATCGTATACCACATAAGCTTCTGGAGTTGCTGTCATATCTGATTCCAGTCCTGAGAATGTGTCTATTGACAGAGAAAGAAAAAGAATCTGTAAGAATTCAATAAAATAATTCTGGAATAAAGTTTAGTATAAAAATATTTAGCCAGTGGAATTGTAAAGAAAAAGATAACTTCCTGGTTTCCAAATAATGCAGTGACAGTCTGCCCTGCACTTTGAGAATAACAGATGAGAAGCTAAGTGCAGTAGTCAGGAATTCTGCTGGGAGAAAACGAGTTCAGGGCTGCTACATAAAATTAAGAGTAATCACCTTCCAGAAGCTCTGCTCCAGGCCCCAGCTGCTCTGGAGCAAAGGTAGGCTGCCAGCAACTATAGAATGATCACATCTGGATTTGACAATATTTTATAGTCTCAGAAGCAGCAAATGTGAAAACATTATATGCCAAAAAAACCAACCAAGGAATTAAATATTTATACCCAAATATTTTTGTGGAGGTATAAAAACAAACAGCCCACAGAGCCATGACATTTATAGACCATGTCAATGGTCTTGCAAGGAATGCAGCCCAAAAGGAATGGATTTGTAGAATGCAGTAATTAGTGCTGGATTTTCTGGGGTTTTACTCTGCACTAGCTCTACTCTGATCCTGTGGAATGGCTGCTCATTACAGGTTGGGCCACATAGGTGTAATCCTGAAGCACTGCTCTGCATTAGTTTCATCCAGCATGAATTCAGTTCAGGAAATCAGAGTGAGATTGCTCCAGGATGCAAATGAAAGCATAGCAAGGATGGATGATTATGAGGTGCACATCAAAAACTCCCTACTGATCCACCCCAAAACCCAATGCAGATGCATCAACAGACCTCCCAGCTGACTATTCCTTGATATTATCTCATTATCTCTGCAGGACATGACTCCAGCTCCAGATACATCAGCCATCAAGTACCTCATCTGTTGAATCCCAAAGGCTTTCCTGCACACTCTGAGGAAAGCATTTCTCCATGTTATTCAGGAAAAGCCAAAGAGTCTCCAAAGCTCAGCACAGTTATAAAAAGCCACGCAAGCAAAGCAAAAGCACTGTGCTGTAACCCACTGCAGGTACCATCAGAAGTCTCCAATGCAATGCTGGGGCTGGGGAGCAGCCAGCATGTGAACAAAGACAACAGAAAGACAGCTTTGACCTCCAGACACTTCACATACATTGGTCACACTTCTGTAACACTCAGTATGGAAGTAATAGTGTTATTTTCACTGAACCAGAACTGCAAACAGTGCAAGGTTTCAACTGCCAATGTTAAATAGCTCACAAATATAATCTGAATGATACTTTTTAAATTTGATTATTTCTTTTTTTAGAACCAACAATTACTGTATAACTGTTTTTTTTTCTCCTAAAATAATTTTATTTTAAACATACTGTGTGATTTTAATGCCAAAATAAGCTTTAAAACACAGGAAATGGGTTTATTCTTGTTAGACTTTCATATATGAGAATATGACATTTCCTCATGGTAGACTTCTGCAGCCACTCTTCAGGAGATGATCTCCTTGGAAGTCACTTGGCTTCACTGAAGGTAGTCAGTCCCAAAGTAGATTCCTTGCTGAATTCTGCAGATCTATCCACAACTGGCCAACATCAACCAACATCCATAATTTATATACTTACCTATGACTGCCTATGTCCAAGTAATCAAGAGGATCAGATATGCAGAAATTTGAAATCTTCCATGAGCAGATTTCAACTCACCCATGCTTATTAATTAGTAAGCCTTTGGCCTACCTACAGTCCAGCAAAGCCAAATTTCATTTTCTATTTTTGCACTCAGTTTCAGTGACGGTGCTTGTTTAGCATTAGCTGTGTCATGGTGACAATAAAAGTACTTCCCAACAGACCTCTCATTTTATTATTTTCTGTACATACTCCAGCTACAGTTCTTCACCTTGCTCCATCACCCTTTGCTGAATCTCTTGAGTAAACCCTGCCTGTAACAAATGGGGCCAAATTTTCCTATGACCACTTGCCACAGACTTTTGGCATCTGTAAGGACAGTCTTGTTGTCTTACTTGTCTTACAAATTCCATCTCAAGATTTTATCACACGTAAGGCATGATTAATCTCTACCTGTTTTTTTCCTTCGTGAGTTCATGAATAAAGTTTAGTTGATTTCACTGACATATCATTCTTGTGTGGCCAAACTCCTCCTTGAAAGTTAAAGACTGATGAATATAGTGAAAAGCTGGTAATAAATTCTGCTGGATCAAGAAAAAATCCTGCCAGAGATAAAAGAATTTGCCAAAGCTTAAGTAGAACATTTGGAGCTGGGTTTTGGCACTTGCAGACCCTGTCTGTTTGTAAGTAAAGCACTTAGCAACAAATATCAAGCTTTGGCAGAAAAAGTATTTCACTAAACAATGTGGAGTAATTTCTAGACTCAGATTAAAGGGAAAGACAAGATAAAAATATAATGTAAAGTAATCTGGAAATGGTCAAGTGAAAATTGCATTGTTTTGATAATTGAAGAAGTAGTTTACCCCTCTTGAAAAATACACTTCCCTTGTTAAATAATAACAGCCACCATGAAATAAATACCAGAAAGATCTTTGCTTTTCTAGCAAGTTCCTTTGTGGAGCAGGCAGACTGTTTTCCTGTGTTTATCTAATCCTGAAGCAGGTCACTAGGACTTAAAAAAACTGAAAAAGACTCTTTAGAGAAGCTTTCAAAATTCCCAGGTAGGGACTAATATTGCAAAAGCTATGAGGTAATTAGCCTTAAGAACCAGGTAAGAAGCAGAAATCCAGCACCATCCTTTCACTCTTCCACTGTAAGGCACTGGCAGACATACTGTCAAAACACCAGGCAGTTTCTGAGTTACTTCAAGGCCATTCTCATTGAACACACAGCCTGAATAAAAACTTAATTTTCATTCATGCCTCTATCATGTTCAAAGATGCAGCAATCCCATCTGGTAGAAGGCAAAAAGCTCAAGCAAAATTTTTTATGTGTTCAGAAAATCACATGAAAATTCCCCAGCCCACAACTCTGCTAAAAGTAACACTGCAAAGGATTGTGTTGCTCAGCTTCTGGAGTCTACCTTCAGTTTAACCCCTGACATATGTCATGAACTTCTACTGTTCTTATAATATGTATTCTCAGAAGAGGTCCTCCAGGTACCAAACAGCACAGGCCAAAAAAGAGGAAACATTACAGGATGTAATCAACATTAAAGATGAGCAAAAGGAGCTGGGGAGTGTGGGAGGGATTCTAACTACCAAAAATCATGGCTCCCTTTAGGCAACTTTGAAAGTATGAGAGTGACTATATATTACAATATTTGTAACACTTTGGTAAGTACAATTAAGAACTATGAACTTTCCATAGGGAAAAGCAAAACCCTTATATTAATATTTAATGATGATATGATTTTTACATCCATATGTGTGTGTGTGTGTGTGTGTGTGCATACACATCTGTGCATATCTACACATGCAAGCATGCTTCTATAACTGCACAGTGTCAGAGGTGGCTAATTGTTAATAAATGCTAACACTCTAATTCACTGTAATTTCACCTGCACAAGGAGCTGACATCTCTGACTTATTAACTGTCATGGGCTGCTGGTAAGGGAATTTTGTTTTCTGCTTCTGAGATCTTCGCCCAAAATGCCATCCTTAGACTCACTGTGAGTTGCTGGAGCCACACCTTTCTATATCACTGCCCTTTTCAAAGTGATAGTTCAGCTTCCTAGGCCATGGTTTCATGACCTACGTGTATATCTACTTTGACTTAAGAGATACAGGTGTATAGGAGAAAGGTAAAGGGGCTTCACTACCCATTAAAACTGGCGGCTGCAGTTGTCAGATGTCTGCCAACCTGCTGGTAAAGTTATGGCTGTGCTGCTATTGCCCACTGGTAGAATGAGTTGAGAATTACCAACAAATGGGAAGGGTAAGGGGCTACCATGGTGCACCCTGATCTGGTTTGGCAAAATAAGCAGCTAACTCACTTGCAATCCAGTTGATGAAAGCATAAAACACAACAGGGAACAGGCTCAACACCAAAAGACTCTAGTGCATTTATATGTGTTTACTTTGGATTTCAGTTTGGCATCACAACCTAAACTTGTATAACAGCAACAGGGAAAAATGACATACACTGATACTGGTTTGTATCTTCAGATATTAAAGAAATCAGTGTACAGCTCTCTGCCTTATCTGTACAGAGCCTGGTTTGCCTTTCACCAGCTTCATCTGTGCTATGCTGCATTCCTGCTAGACAATCTATCTCCGAGGGCTGGCAAGAGAACAAGAATCTCACTGTGCAAATGCTCCTTCCACCATGGCTCAAAAGAGAGACTTTTCAGAATTCATTGTGATAAGTAAACACAAAATAGAAAAAATGTATAGCTCCTCCAGCTCCTACCCTGGCCTGAAATGGAATGAGAAAAACCTATATGTAAGTGCTTTGACCACAAAGCTACTGCCTATACTTGTACCCCTGTGAGTGAACATTTAAAAGTGGATCCAACACAATGTAAGAAATTTGCTGAAAACAACACAATTTCACAAAAAACCTCAGCTTTGGTGAAAGCTGGTGTTTTCCAGTAAAAATCCATTTAACACCCAAACCTTCCTTCATGAGCTCTAATCTCAGCTCCTATCTTACCAAACAGACCAAAATCTTCCGAGGCAGATTCTCCACCATTCCACAGCTGTGTAACCGTGCTGTACAAACAGGAGAGCCACGGAAATTCAAGCAGCACAAAAGGAAATTTACCTTCTGCATTGCACTCTGGCAGGCCATCGAACCCCAGGAGCAAGTTGCCTTCATCATCATACTCCCCATAGGTGCCTGGAGGACAGGTTGGTGCGGGTTTCTCGGTGGGTGGCTCAGTGGTGGTCGGTTCAGGAGTGGTGGTGGTGGTGCTGGTGGTTGTAGCAACAGTTGTTGTAGTGGTTGTGGTGGTTGTCGTGGTAGTTGTTGTAGGTATTGTTGTAGTAGTAGTTGAGGGAGTGGTTGTTTTCTTAATCATTTCAAGACCAATCAGAGGCTTTCCTCCAAGGCTTATTATTGGTTTATCTTGTGCACTCGCTACAGGTTTACTAAATCTGCTATGTCCAAACAAAGGCAATCCATCAGGACTCACCATTGGAGCACCCTTTTCATCTAAGAGAGGAGAACAAAACCAAAAAATCTCACCATTAATCCACTTCAGGCTTATAGCATTAAGCGTTACTGTGTTTTATCACAGCAGGTGCCCCAAAAGCACTGAATAGAGTGAACAGAGACTTCTGTAAGTAAACTGACAGAGAAGGACACTGTTACTTAGGAAAGAGCCATGGCTAAGGAAGCTGGAAAATGGTTCAGAAGAGCCTCAAAAAACCAACAGTGGTGTTCACATTTTTCAGCTGTTTGATAAAAACTCCAGGGAGGTTTCATTTCAGAATCACAATGTGCAGACAATGACATCATTTCATCTAAGTCACTCTCATCAACTAACTGCTGATGAAATGTATGATGAAACCATATTCTGCTCCTCAATGTCAAACCCGTGCAAGGAGAATCTGGGATGAGCTGGCAAGATGCTGTCACTTGCAGATAAACTTCTGTGCCAAATTCTGGGTACTGTAAATATTCATGTTAATAAAGACAAGTTAACAGTAGGCACTGAATTTGTATTCAAGAGATCTGTGCAGAGGGACTGACATGCAAACAACAGTCTTCAGAAGAAAGCAGACTTCAGAAGAAACAGGGTTTCAAAGAAACAGGGTTTCTTACTATTTGTGGTTGGCTTTAGAAGAAAAAAATGAAATAAACGCATCCATATGGTTGGTACAGTGCTAGCAGTGGGGAATAATAATTCCTATATATACAAAGATACAATCATCAACCCTTATTCTACTCATCAGTCCTTATTCTGGCTCATTTCTGAAGTCCTTTCTAATGCTGATACAAGTGAGATGGACTTGAGTGATTCTTGCTGCATCGTAGTCTGGAGTCTCACAGGGTGACTCAAAGCCTCCCCAGGTCCTGCAATGCGCTGACTGTCTAGTGGAGACTTGAGGTACAAGCAACTCCAAATGGCTTTGCATGGGACCTGGGGTTTGCTGAAACATTCAACAGCTCAAAGATTTGTACCATGTGTACTACAACTATAGAGCTATAGAGCTTTTCTCTGTAGGAAGCAAGTTGTAACTTACCAACAATTGTACGTCCATCCCCTCCTAATTTCACTCGGAGAGGGTTGCCTTGGGAGTCTTGGAGGTATTTTCCTTCAGCATTTAACACTAGCCCTCGGTCAAGATCTACAATCTAAAAGCAATAGATGGACTCAAGTTTAGCTAACCCAAGAGGAGGTGAAATGAAATTTCACAGCAACAGAAATCCTGGGGAAATTCAGACACTAAGTATGATGTTCAGGAATGGCTACAACACACTGGAAGTTCTAAAACTAAGTGTACAGTAATCACTGAAATATCATTGCTGAAGAAAGCAGATTCCCAGGAACTGGGGTCCAGAGCTGCACAGCCATATTCATATCACCTACTGTAGCTCTCGTGTGCAAATGAGCAAATCCCTTGATTTTCTTGGGCTGTGTGACTCTTAAGGTGAATTCCTGTAATACTGATTTTGGTATGATGCTGAGCCATTTTGAAGATGGGATTTAGGATTATATCTAACTTTAAAAAAAAAATTAAATATTAGACTAGTTACTTTATTTTGAAATGGCAATGAAAACAAAGTAGCTAAGATTTTAATTGGGGTAGGAGACTGAAGAAAAGCCTCTGTCTCGTAAAGCAAATATGTCTGAGAGCTTGGACTGAATTCCAGAGCTAACTGCAGTTAAAATTCAGTCCTTTTTGCTATTTCAACCCAAAATAGCTGAACTTTATGCTGTTTTAACCTGAGGTAACAGACACTCAGCCACAGAACACAAAAATGCAAAAGGTGTTAAGTACTGTGAGGAAACTGGGAAGGAGACAGAAACAGCAATTCCAGGTTGGCAAGAAAGACTTACATCTGGTGCTGAGAAAAAGACTGCAGCAGGAAGGACAGGAGATTATGAGATCAGTCTCTGAAGCCCTCCAGGCACCAGATTTGGCATAGATCTTGCTTTGCAAGGTGTTCATCCTGCTAGCAGCAATGCCTTCCCCTCAAGAAGCAGAGAAATGCCCCATGGCATTCCAAGGACCTTCCTAGCCCACTTTCTGCAATCCATTTGAAGGACTTTGGGCATGCTTCTCAAAATGCCTCCCTTGAATGTGAGACACCTGATGTGCTTTTTAATGTTCCTCTAATGAAAAGGGTAAGACTGAAGTGGCCATAAAATAAATGTCTTTATGTGTCATGCCATGTGCAAGCAGCTCTGCTGATGCCAGGGAGGCTGACCACAGAATCCTACTGCTCAGCACTTGGGACAACATGCAGGAAGAAGCACCAGTTCCTTCCTTTGCTTTCCTTGGTTAAAAACTCATTGTAAAGGATGTTAAAAAACAATGTGTGGGCATGTATGCAACTTGTGGGGCTTTCCTATCAATGGCATCTGAGCCCTTCTGCATATACCTCTGGAAACACGAGGAAACAAAAACCTACATAAGTGCATTTAAAGCATCATGACAGTTATGGAGGCACTTTTTATTTCAGAAGTCTTGCTCATGAGCTTCTACCTGGAGTGAGAGTCTGGGAGAAGCATTGCTGAACACATCTTGCACAGTAACTATTCCAGGCAATCTCCACTCACACTGCACAGCAGACAAGAGCCCACTGTGTCAAGAGTCCCTGAGTCACTGGAGAGCACAAATCTCATTTACTTTGATGAAAAAAATGTTTCTCTAAATTTAATAAGAGTAAGTTTATAGTTTAAAATTCAACCCATCAGACTGTAAATTTAAAATGTTAAAATAACAAAACCCAGAATTTGTCATTAGATTTCAGTGGAAACTAAACCACTAAGTATAGCTTCACTTTCAAGCTGCATTGACTGAGAACACTGCTTGCCTGTCTTTTCTTAATGAAAATACAAATACAATAAAAGGCCAAAACATCTTGAATTTAGAGAGAAGGTCACCCTACCCACTTTGCTCCTTGAGGGCCATTGATTACTTTCTGTCCACTTGCTTTTCCGTTACCAGGAATTACTTTACCATTTCCATTTCCATTTTTCATTGTAAGATTTGGTCTGCCATTATAACCTGAAACAGGGAAGAAAACACATTATTCTGAAGAAAGCTGTGCAACCTACAAGCCATATTTTACATTGCAAGTAAATGCATTTTCTGGCTGATCTGAGTGTAAACAAGAACAAAAAGAGGCCTCACCACATTCCACAAACCAGGCACTCCACTTCTTGGAGCAACTGTTGTGACACTGTCAGATTTTTGCAACTGACACAAGAATCTGAAATTGTTTTTCTGAAGAGATTAAACATTCATTGTTCATCTCTATCTTGATTATTTGGTCTCTCTCTATCTTTTTTTTTTTTTTTAAGAAAGCAGGGCAACATTTCCTAATGGCACTACAGTCATTAAAATTGTTGTGACCTTGTACATGATCTTTCAGAAGTGGGATGAAGGAAGAAACCATTGTTAAATACAACCGCTTGCTCAATCCTATCCTTATACAAAGCTGTAGAGACAAAATGAAAGGAGAGGGCATAGGAATTATCTCTACTCCTATATTTTTAACCTGGAAAATGAAGGAATCTCCTTCTCTAGCTGAAAAATCACTGCTAAACAGAAGTACGGCCATGTCAGAAGTGGAGAAGCAGTAGCAGTGAGCTGCAGGCCCCCCAGCTCTGAAAGTGCAGAAGCTTTCACATCTTATCTTAGAGACTTGCATCCAGAAGTCTAGAATAGGAAAAAAATTAACTGAACATTTGTTGGTTATAACTTCACAATTGCATTGCTAGTAGTAACCTTAAAAACCTTAATCCAGAAATCTGTTCTTTTTTTTCAGCCCTACATCTCATGCCCCATGGTATCATTCAAGGTCTACTCCCATCTTAAAGCTCTTTAAGCTGGTGAATCTCTACACAACACTGAGTCTGACTAAAGAATATCAGATGCAACAGCCCCAGCTGCACAGCCCTCATTGTGTAATAGGGAGGCCACTTTGAACCAAACATTACTACCTACAGATTACACAGAAGGTATTTACTAAAACATTCAGGTCACTAAATACTATTTTGGATGTCCATGCATTGGAGGGAGAAAAGATATTTCTACCTAGCAAGGTCACTGAGGCTGTCAGGGATTTTCCAGGGGTGACATGAGGGATAAATACCTTGATCTGTAGTGGACCCTCTATTCTACTACCCAGGTCCACAGGTATTCTGTCAGAAAGCAAGTCTCTATCTTTTGGGGTAAATCACAGCCATAAAGGTATTAGATGGTCTGGATGTGACGGATATGGGCAACCCTGAGCTGTTACTTAGAAAAAAGAGGAAAGTGGCTTAAAAATTCATCAAAGAAACCATGAGGAAACACCTCACTGTCTAGGCATGGGCAACGTGGTACTATGGAACCTACAAAGGTTTTTTAGCAATGCATGATGAAGAGCTGTGTAACTGAGAGGCTGGTATATTCTGAGTACAAATGGGCTTTCAATGAGCATTTGGTGAAGTCTTTGCTCAATAAGGAACTTCTCCAATTTAGCACCTAACTCTGTCACCCTCTTTGTGGATCACAGGATCCTGTGCCGATCAGACCGCAGGAGAAAGGGTCTGGGGCACCACATTACAAAAAACAGGAAATGTCCTCAAGAACTGGGCTTCCCAGCAACCACCAAAATAAAAAACAACACATTATACTAAATAACTGAACCTGTATCCTGCTGGAGACTTTTCATCTAACTGCTGATTTTAGGAAAAACTCAATTAGTGACATGAGTACAACAAAGGCAGGATACCTGGTCTGTAAGGAGGTCTAACAAATTGGCGCTGAGAAGGGCTCCCTAGCCTGGAGTTCAGTAGTCGCTGACGAGGAGACAAAGTGGAAGAAACTGCTGGAGTAATGGTGTGTGTGGTGGTAGATGCAGAAGAACGTGGCCAGACAAAGCTTGGTTTAGATGGGGTATGTTTGTTAGAAGACTGAGTAATCTGTGATGCTGTGGCAGAGCTTCTTGGTAATTCAGGAGAAGACATTTTTAATATTGAAGGTTTTTCCATTTCTTCTTCTTCAGAACTTACTTTGTGAGGTAGAAGAGTGTCCATAGATTTTCTTTTATTGCTAGCAGTGTCTTCATATACATTTTTGTTACCTCTAGAAACAGAAGGGGACCGTTTTGCTGCCAAAGATGTGGGTTTTTCTTCCATTTCTTTCTGATCATATTCACTGTAATAATCATCCTCTTCATTAGAAACTGACTGATGAGATTTAGATGAAGAGGGGGAAGGAACTTTTTGAGGAAGTTCAGTGTTAGCCATTTTTGAGTGCAACAGGCCCTTTTTTCTCTCTGTTTGGGATGCTGTTCTTGAAGCAACTCCTGAGCGAGTAGGCAACGAAGGACGAGTTTGTCTCGAAGTGTGTGACAACCTTTGATTATACTGGTTGTCTTTTGCTGTATCACTGGCAGAACTGGAGTCCGGCTGAGCGTGTTTTGGCTTGTAGGAAGGTACCTGAGAACCTGGCTGCTGCTGCTTTGATTGAGATGAACTTGAGCTTCCCTGAGAGAAAGAAGCAGATAATCCCCTAGAAGAGGACACCTCTTTAGGAAACACAGAGTGCCTGCTTGCTCTGTCACTGCTCTCTGTTTCATCCTCATCATCCTCTTCCTGCAACTCTTCATTACTTTGGGATGAGACTGCACGGTGAGATGGGAGGCGCCGCCCTCTTGAATGCAGTATGGAAGGACTGGTTTGTGCCCTCTGTGGAGGCTCTGAGTGAGAGATCTTCTCCACTGGAAGACGAGAAGAGAGTGTCTTTCTAGGCAAAAACTCGCTTGGTTTTGATCGAGCAAGCGTTTCTTTTACCCCTCGATTGCCCTGCTCTTCAGGTTTGGATTTGGAAAGAGAAGACTGCAAATGAGTTTGCTTTTCTGGAGCAGCTGTTTGACTTTGTTGTTCTTCTGAGTCAGAGTGGGGTGATTTTTCACCATGTGTCTCTTTGGAGCGAGAATCAGGACCAACCTGAGGATTTCTTCTCTTGGAAAAGATTGTTGACGAAGACTGCCTGGAAGAGGGCAAAGAAGGAAATAAGGGGTTTTCATCTTGTGAGTCCTCCCTATAATTCTTATCAACATCCTTTCCCTTGGATTTGGCACTGGTGGAGGAGCGAGAGTGAGGTGAAGTGTAACCAGGAACAGCCAACCTTGATGAGACTGCCGCCGCAGCTGATTTCGAATCCTTCCATGTGCGGGAACTGGAGCCTGAGGACAGCCTTGTTTGCTGTGACCTAGAACTTGGCTGTCCTGCTCTGTCCTCTGCTTCTTCACTGTCAAACTCATTATGGCTATTATGAGTGTGGGAATCTGCTGACTTGGAAGCAGGTTGGTGTGAACGACCTAGAGAGCCAGACCTACTGCGATGGCCTGAGACACCCTCGTGAGAGACAGCAGAATGCCGACTCGATGGCAAGGCCTGGCGACCAAGCTCTGAAGCTTTAGAAGACACTTTCACCAGCATGGGGTGCGGCTTCCCTTCCACATTACTCACAAGACCATTACTTTTGGCAGACAGAGGATGGGAAGAGGTCTTAGAAGGCACATTGTTGTTGCTTTGCCTCAACTGCTTTGTTTCATTATCTGTGTATCTGGGAACGGATGAGGCAGAAGAGTGTTGTGCTGATGATGGTAACAGTGCTGGTGGCTCACGTTCCTCTGTGCTCATCTGGCTTGACACCTCAGATGTGTGGGTTGGAACAGACATCCTCCCTAAGGCAAGGACAGGGTGGATTGGCCGACTAGGGGAGAAGGGTTTAACATTCCTCCTCTGGTCCTGGGCTTTTGGCGGTGACGTTGTAGCTTCCTGGGAGGAATCGCGATCATCTGTCACCTCAGTGGATTGGAGGTCAGGTTCCAGCTCTCCTGTCTTTCTAGAAGGTAACTGAGACTTACTTGGGACCCCTCGAGTCAAGATTTTGTTCTTATATTCAGAAAGAAGACTCTTTTTGTCACTAATGCTAGACAGCTGCTTAGAAGAAGGTGACAGCTGGGATTTTGAAGAAACAGAAGAACTTTGAGAAGGAGATGAGCCAGCATTCCCAGTCTTTTTAGCCTCTGAATTATCTTGAGTATTTGTCTTTTGCTGAGCAACTGAATCTTCATGAGCAGCTAGGGGCAAAAAGAAGAGTGTTTATTTGCAACAATAGAAGATTCACAAAAACTGACCAAAAGCAGAAAACATCCAGGTAGCAAGAACAAAACTTATGAGAATATGTGACAATAATTATTTCTGTATTAACCAGGCTGTGGAGTCCAGCCAAGATAAATTTTGGGTTATAGGAAGGTACCTATGTGGAATTACTGTAGCTTGGGTAAACTTAGACCAAGTAAAATCAAATATCTAAAATCAGGGACAGCAACACCCATTCAGGGGAACCAAATCTTCAGCAGAACTTAGTCATGTTGATGGCATGATGCTGCATTTTCCCATGTAAGGCTGTGGCCCACCTTTTTAGCTAACCCAGCAAGTATTCTGTCTCTACAACAGTAACTTTTTGGCAAGAGCCAAACACAAGGAGTTGACACTAAGACACTAAGTGACTTTTAAGAGTGGGAGCTGTCAGGAACAGAGCAGCCAAAACCCAGTGCATTGCATTCTTTGGCCTTTGGATAACAAGAACACATAGTGTTGTCATGGATTATGGCATGCATTATTTGAAGAGGCTAAAATGTCCATAAAAATGACCTTTTGCATGCTGCAGAGTGACAAATACTTATTTGGGCAATATAATGACGAAAAGAGCAAGCAAAAACAGTATCAAGGAAGTCAAATCCCACAGGTCAGACAGAGTGCAGAGGAGTTTAGTCAGTAAGAATTAAAACAACTGGGACCAAGGCAAGAGTGGGTGAACTACAGCACTGGTTCATGGCTTGGTGCTCACCTGCCGGGATGGCGACACTGAAGGCTTTTGACTGAGGACCCGGTCCCCTCCTGTTTGCTGCACGAATTTTGAAAATATAGCGCTCCCCAGCCTGCAGACCATCTATTATGGCTGATGTTGTAGCTCCAGAGTAGGTGATGGACTTTGCTCCAAAAGGCTTGAGAGCCGGGGCGTATGAAAGAATGTATTCTGAAATGATTTGGCAGACGGTTGGAAGGAGGAAACTGAAAACAGTCCTGTTTCCAGCGGACAGACTGTATGGGTAGGATGAATTAGAACGTGCATTACTAAAATTAATACACTGGCAATGCACGCCAAGTCAACAGTCGGAGTATAAAGACATGAGAGAGAGATACATGTATATATGTAGGTTAAGTTGAGTATTTGTTCTTATTCAGAAGAGATCTAACAGAAAATATCATCACTGCAGATTTGCCAAACGGCAGCAACATCACATCTGTCCAACAAAATCTGAATATAGCACACTGTGCTTATCCAGAGCTAGGGTCAAACACCATGGCAGACAGAGCAAAGCAAGGTCTGGTTGCCACTTTGAAACTCATCCTGCTCTCACCTTTGAGTTTTGAGTTACTGTGATACTTGTGCTCTGTCCTAGCTTTCTGTATTGAGAGAAATTTCACCCCTATAGGAACAGTTCTGGGCAAGAAGAGGAATCTTCCCATTATATTCCCAAGAAATGCAGGTGAGATGTCAGATATGCGTTTTCTTTTCAAATCCTCTGTAAGAGGCACAGGTATCAGACAAAACTAGGGTTTTGATAATTAATTTCATGGGCTGCCAGCTTTCTCTCTCTATAAAAACCCACAATAATACCTGAGGAGCCACAGTGCCACAATGAGAAAACTCTAGAACATAATTAATTTTTATGTCTTGATTTTTTCTGATCTTAATTTTTTCTGAAAGTGATCCCATATTTATTGTGTTAAGAAATAAGCCATGCACAAGTTCATCAAAATCAAGGAAAAAAAGTCATTGATATTTTATATGCAAATGCATTTAATGCTCCACTGAAAAACAAATCAAGGTATCAGAAGGCATGAATCCTTTTTCTTTGAATCTTTTTTCTTTTCCTTCTTTTTACACAGGCATTGCTTTCATGGCAGAGACACTGGTGTAGCTTCTGATAACTCTTAAATGACTACAGGAGAACATTTTCCCCATTATTTTAATATGTGGTATAAATACATAAAATGACAGGATTGAAAAACAAAAGGATCAAAAGACAAAAAATTCCTGATTACCACATGGTATCAAAATGACCATAAAATGCTAATTCAGTGATTTTATTTAGCCAGTAAAAATATCTTGCCATTTATTTAGTTTAAAAATAAGACATCTTCTGTAACACTTCATACTCAAACAACGATATATTAGATGTGTATAAGCATTCAGCCCTTAAATATTAGGTGTCTTTAAAATAATTGCCTTGGATGAATGATCTAATAACAATGCAGACAAAACTGCTCAAAGGGCTACAGATTGGTCAAAATTAGGAGCAGACTTGAAATATCAGATAATGTCCCTGCATGACCCTTCTTACAGAAATAATGATTCTTGGACACAACTGCAGCTCCATTGAAGTAATTGGCAATACTTCTACTGACTTCAAAAAGGGAAGGAATTCCACCACTGTCCTGAAGAACACATAAAGCAGGTCCTGCAGACACGGTGTACCTCCCTCCAGGCCAAGGATTTTTCAAATCCTGAGATGCTGTAGCACTGATAAGGGACCTCCAAAAACTTGTGTAATTTGAGAACACAATCTTGTTAACCACTGAAGAACAGGAGGCTAAAAAATCAGCCTCATTTTCAGAGGGAAACAGGGAAAAAATCCCAGAAAGAGCTTTTTCTTTTTCTATAATTCTATGCAAATCTTAGCCAACTGGCAAACTATCTTTATTACTATGTCCAATAACATTATAGTACACAAGATTTATGCATGAGATCTTCTGAAATCAGATTTGTGTTTGCTTCTTAAGCTGAGGATTTCCTTCCATGACAAACTAGAAATAAAACACAACATAAACCCACTCACTTTCTTGGCAACTACCCAACTTTTTCCTCTACAATTCTTTAAAGTCCTTCTGGAAATTTCCTTCTTGAGCTTCATTTTGACCTGCCTATTAATGGAAGAAGAGATAAAATGTGCATGCATGATACCCCAGGAACTTCTGTGACATCCCAGGCAGACAGTGACAGTGGCTTCTCAGTGGCACTGTGGAGGCACTGGGCTGGAAACATGAAAATCTTGGGTTTAATCAAGTGAAAGAATCCTGGCACAGCCAAGGTTCCAGCTTACTGCAGGGCAGCAGTCTGCCTTTGAGAACAACAGCTCCTTGAGGGAGCTAGAAACCAACAGTGAAGACTCACCTTTGACTTTTCCTTCACTCTCTGGAAGAGCATCCCAGGATGCTGCTACAGAGGTTGGTTTCCCCTTTAATGGCCAAACATCCAAATTTTCAGGTGCGCTGGCAGGAGCTGGGAAACAGCCATACACAGAAGAGGCAAGTAAGAATTAACACAGCATACACCTTTTGCTCCATAGCAGAGATTCCTATACAGCTACTTCAAAGATAACATGCAGAGTACACATGGCTCAGGTCCACACTTGTCTCTGTCACATCTCTCTCTCAGACTGCCATAGTGGAATTTTATTCCATAATTTTAAGAACAGGAAGTCTGCACAAGACTGCTATTGTGGTTAGCCAGAATGACATGGTAATTTGTTTGTTATGGAGAACTTCCCTGTACCAAAGGGGCCTGACAGCTTCTCCATAGTGGAGGGAGGATTTTAATTTGCTGTCCACAAAGAGGAATGGAAGCCAAGTTGCTCTTCTTAAAGGAGGGGCAGATCTAGCTGCAGGAGTCCAAGGTGCTGAACCATCCCACAAAAATACCTAAGCCACTTCCCCCTGTTCTCCTTGCACCACAAGAGCAGCTGGGTGTGCTTCCTTGGTGTGCTTCACTACCACAGGGATGCAGGCAGCAGCACTGAGACCTTTCCCATACTGTCAACCCTCTGCTGCCCAAAGCACTCACTTGGCTCGTTCTGGCTTTCCCTCAAGTCAGCCCTATTCCACAGCTCAAACCCTATGCCTCGTGTCAGCCCAAGGACCCTCTGAATGCATACCTGCCTCTGGGGTCCGCTGGTAAACAGACACGCTCCACTTGCCTTCCTTTTCTCCCTCCAAGATCTGGATGGCAAACTCGTACATGGTGTCTGGCACCAGGTTCTCCACCAGTGCCCGCCGGTTGGACACCTGCTTGTAATCCCACCTTGCCGATTCCCCCTTTTCCCGATAGCGAACGTTGTACTGCCTGGCACCAGAAACACAGGGAAAGAAAAGTGAGCATGTGGGAGCCCAGCATTAGCAGAACCAGAGTGGGACAGGGATGCTTTGCTCTCAAGTAGCCTGCTGGGGCTTAGGGAGGAACCTACCAAAGTGCAAACAACAAAGTGCCAACAACAAAACCCAGCGTGTTTTTTCCTTCCTCTAATGGAGTGAGATTGCATTCACCCCAAAGGATGGACTCTTCAAGATGGCCCTATGGCCATGAGCATGGCTGAATTGCTGGCAGGCCCTTGCTCCCAGAGCAGCATCAATGGCTCAGTTCCCATCTGTCTGCCCAGATAACTGCTTCCACAAAGAAACAGAGAACATCTAAAATTACTAGTTTTCCTGCTGTGACTCTCAGGGCACTTCAGCACCAGTTTGCACAGCTCTTCAGTGTTCCCAGGCTGAGCAACACAACCCAGTGCTTTCAGATCTTTGGCAGTTTCCAGCCCACTTCCTTGTTTGTTTTGGTCTCCAACTGCGGCAGTATGCTGCCACAAGCCAAGCTCTCACTGACAGGGGAGCCCCAGCCTGCTCAGCCGCAGCTGCATGGGGATTCTGGAGGGTCAGAGGATGCAGGGTGCAATGATGGGTGTCTTTCCCACTGCAGTGATGTGTCTTTCCTACTCCACTCACAGCATGGTCATCTCAAAGCTGTAGTCTGTTTTGACAACTCAACTCAACATCTCACCTCTGTAGGCTGTGCCTTGTCCCCCACTCCTTTTTTGCCCATGCATCTTTGGGGATTTGCTGGCTGTGGTGATATACCAACACTGGAACAGCCAAATAAATACTAGAGCTGGTGCTGGCAACATTTCAGAAGGGATGTAAACCTCTGTAGTACAACACTCACACAGGTCTCTAAATGCTAATGAGCAGGGTGCTAGGAGGCAAGTTCAATAATTCTCATAACCAACAGCAATTAAATAAATGCTAAAGCATTCAGTAGAGCCTTGGCAGCAGCTCCCCTTCAGTAGCCATTTAAAAACCCAGGACTAAGTACCTATTTGCTGCAACCTTCCGCTTTTCATAGAGTGGGTCTGTCCAAGTAACAAGCACAGACTGAGAGGACATAACTCGAACAGTTATGTCTTGTGCCACCTCCACCTCTTCCTCCTCTGAAAAGGCAAAACAGAACAGCATATCATTAACAACACTGGAGTTCTCGTAAAAAACAGCAAATGTCTTCAGCTGACTCTGTAAACTTCACACAGCACAGTTGATTTAGAAACACAGGTGGGAGTAGAAAACTAATTGCATTGATTACTGATAGTATTTCACAGAAAGATAATTTCTTTTGTTAGCTGTGTGCCTACAAGGCCACAGTACTAATACATTCTACAGTCCTTCAATATTCTACTCGTCCCCAAACTTACAGCAAATGTTTTATTAACATACTAATATTCACCTCTGGCAAATGCACTGCTAGAGGTACCTGGAGAGCAGAAATTTTGTCTTAAAGAAAATTCTGAGATTTTAAAATTGGGTTTCAATTTAAAGGGCAATAAAACCTTCTTCAAAAATTTTTTCACAAGGGAGAATTAGTGTACATTTTATGGTTTTGAGTGCTTCAAAAAGGTTGTTTGAATTCAGCTTTAATTTTTTTAAGGTGTTAAAGAAAAAAAAGATAAAAATCATTTAAGTGGGCTGTTTTGACATAACAGAGTATCTTTCGCAAATAATTTACAAAATTTTAAAATTAAGTGAAACTAATTTGATATTTTGAGGTATTGAATTTTGATGAGATTCCCTTTTCTGTCTGTCCATAAGAGCTGTTTTAGTCTAGTCTATCTACTGGCTAATGAGAGATTTATTACTTTTCCTGACTAGTGTGATGGCAACTATTTCCAAGTCTCCCAAAGGCACAGAATGTACAAGGCACGACCTTCCAGACAGAGTTTTATAGACAAGCAACATTGGAAAAAATATCGATGTCTCAGGAAAGGAAAGGAGCCAGTAAACTCTGGAGGATGATCTCAGCCTCTAGGGATCTTACTCATATATGACTGAAATTCGGGGAGAGATTGCCCTTCTCTTCAGCAAGGGAAGGGCATTAGCCCAAAACCCAGCACTGCCTGTACAAATGGCAGGCAGCAGGGAGGCACATTTCCCCTCTTCCAAACAGATTTTTAATGCACAGGGTTCTCAGACAGTTCCAGGCTCTCCAAGCCAAACAGCTATTATACAAAAATGGCCAAGAGGATCCATCTACTACTCACACGTAGCTTAGGGGGGCTATTTACAAAGTTTTGCAAAGGGAGCATCTGATGAAAGAAAGCGAGCATGAGATAGGACAAGGTGTGAGATGGGATTTCAGTACAGTTCAATCACAATTCTCAGTTCTGGCATAGGTGTTTATCACCATCAAAATCTCCTAAAAACTTTGCCATTCCCGTGCCATTCACATCACAGTGTGAGGGGGTGAAAAAGCACACTGGCATGGAGATGACTCAGAATCTCAGTCATCCTTTTTAACCATAGCAGCAGCATGCAATGACTTCTTTCCAATGAAAGTGAAAACTTTTGATGGGTTAATGCTTCTAGCAACCAACCCTTCACAAAAGGGTTGATTGCTAGAAGCATCAACCCATCAAAAGATTCACAGATTTGAGAAAAAGAAGGCATATAATGTTGGGGGCCCTGGCTTTGATTTAATCAAGTCTTCTCATGCAGTAACTGCAATGCATAACATTTGTCAGTAGATAGAGAGGAGAAGAGTAAAGGAAAAAAACCAAACAGGACTGCAGAAACTCAGCCAACCATGTTACAAAGTTGTATTATTTTATTAATGCTGCTTGAATTAGAGAGTTAGAGACATCCATCAAGCTCTTTGCCACAAAGAGAAAAACTCTAGTAGCTCTAGCACCCAAAGACTTCCCACGTAAAAATCACAAAGCTATCTCTTTGCATCTAATTGTCTCCACTCATTGACAGTAGATGTGAAAGAAACATACCTGTGACTTTTCTTTTAGTTAAAGATGACCTATAGACAGGTTGGCTCCGTCCTTGTGAGCTCCTTGATGGCAGTGAAACCACATGAACTGATTCAGAGGCTGTGCATGCAGGGAAAAACAGAAGGTTTCCTGTAACTTTTTTCATTTATAAGAAAGAATGGATTTCAGAATGGTCCCACCACATGCAAGCAGAATCTGAGCTATGGCTCTTCTCTCCACCCTTTCCCCCTGCTGTTAATATGACAAACTTGCACATGGTGTCTCTTTAAAACAGCATCAAGTTCTCCTACATTTCTACCCAATTCTCTATGTAATACCCTCACTCTGCTAAGACAGGGGACACAATTATAACAAGTGTTTTCATTTACAGGAAGAAGGGTTTTTGATACCTAGGACAGCACATGATGTGTGCTCACCTAGCAGCTGCAGGGGACTGCAGAAGTGTGCTAGCTAAGCCAGGTGCTATCAGGGAAATTTCACTCACCTAGTTTCCTTGCTTCCTGGTTTTGTCGCTCCTGTGGCATCGGAGAATAGCTCATCCTTCGGTTACTCTCTCCATATCCACGGGGATAGCCTTGGGATCTGCTGTGTGGACCCCTGAAGCCTGCTCCATAGGGTGATTTCCACCGAAAAGGTAACCTGCTGTCTGGAGACTGGGCTCGCATTCTCAGAGGTCTGCTTGGCATGCCTTTCTCTTCACAAAACAAGCAAACACACACACAAACCCCATGATAGTTACTATGGAGCACATGACACCACGATATCAGCAGTCCACATATGTCTGTTGGAAACACATCTATAAAGATCAGAACAAAGGGCATAATTTTACAGCTTTTTAATTGTTTCTGTAAAGCCAAAGTGGAGCAACAACAAGCTTTCCAAGCAGGATGTACAATACTCAACAGTGCCTTTTCCCAGGCCCTTCAGACAGACTGGTGCAAGACCTTGAAAGTGAAAACATATCGTAATACAAGGACTCCTGCCAGAAACTGAGGAGTCTTGTAGCTTTCCTGTTTAAATTTTTTTCCTTTTTTTTTTTAAACCCCCTTTCCCCACTTCAGGCACACCGGTGCATTATTTTTTTGGGAAGAGCTAAAGTTCAGTGTAAAATGAAGCACAGAACAGTTTTACTATTAAAAGCATATTCTTTCCTCCTAAACCCATCTCTAATTGTTCTGTTTTCCAACAGAGGCATATCTAAAATGTCTGTTCTGCACATGCCTTCATTCCTGACTTCCCAAACTCCCATTATATGATCCCTTGAGCACTGTAAAAGGTACCTCATGCAAGTTGGGTATTTTTTAACGTTTGCTGACAAGTTGGCAGCATTCTTTTAAGAAGTCACAATGGTTCAAGGCTTAACAGCTCTTCCAGTGAAAAAGAATTTTCAAGTACCCAATCTAAACCTCCTTTTGGGCAACTTGAGACCATTTCCTCTTGTTCTGTCACTTGCAACTTGGGAGAAGAGATTGACTCCCACCATGTTACAACCTCCTTTCAAGCAATTGTAGAGATTACCAAGGTCTCCCCTGAGACCTTTTCTCACCTATTCTTAACAACTCCAGCTCCCACAACGTTCCTTTGCTCCAGATCTTTCCCAGCCTTGCTGCCATTCTCTGGACTTCCCCAGCACCTCAATGACTTTCTTGTAGTGAGGGGCCCAAAACTAGACACAGAACTCAAAGTAGTTGAGTATCACCAGTCCAGGTGCAGGGGTATGATCCCTTTCCTGGTCCTGCTGCCGTGCTATTTCTCATACATTATCCTCATGACCAACCCAAACCTCCCAAACAGCTACCTGCAGCTGCTGCCCAGCATTACAGGGCTACATATGCCTTGCTCTCAACAAGAAGTGACTTTTTGCAGCCTCCCATCAAGGAGCAGCTGGCTGCTGAGAGATGTTTCCCTATCTTCCTGTGTGTCAGACTGAGCCAGCCCCATTCCCTTAGGCTCTCAATGGAGCCCATGAGCCATTGGTGGCCACCACATCCCCAGATAACATTTCTCCTGAGCATCCCAGCCCTGACTAAGGGGAATAACACCTCCCCTCAACCAGTCATGCTCTCCCAGGTGCCTGAAGTTTTTCCAGGGTGCAGTGGAAGCACACTGTGCTGGTTTTCTCTCAGCAGCCCTGTATGTTCTGGGAAGAACACTGCAGCCCAACAGCTCTGCTTCCCCAGTCAAAGCTGCAGCTTTCATCTGCAATTAAAATAGAGAATTGCAGGGGATGAAGGATACAAAAGGAACCCAGCCAGAGAGCCATATGGAAAGTATTCAATCTGAAACAAATGTGGTTTTAGGCAAAGAGAATTGTATCGACCCTAAGGCTGAATGCAGGGGATCAGCTGAGATTTTAAAACTAGGGCTTTCCAAGGATTCAATTTCTTTCCTCATAGTAGCACCACACTCTACTACCATTGTTCCCATTTCACTAGTTAGTTCCAGTTTCTATTTATCATTCTTCATCACAGTTTGACCAGCAGAAGTCTGAAGGCACCCGAGATGGAGTTACCAGCAATGGTAAAAATGTCAATGCTGATAAGTGCTGATCCATCAAAAACAGGGTTTTTGTGTGAAGGCTGTTCCAGGCTTTACAAGAAAGGGACTTCTCATTAAAAATGAAGGGCAGCAGCAGGAGCTTATCACAGCCTAGGAGCCATCAGTCTGGTCTGGGATAAGGCTGGAGGTCCTGACCTCAGCCACACAGGAGAAGATGAAGCTGAGTTCACACCTCCCCATAGAAGTACCTACCAAGTTGCTGTCCCACAAGGTTTAGCCAAGGCAAAGGGTTGGCATTTCCCAGTCAGAAGGACATTTCACACTCCTTAAGTCCCCAAGAGAGTCACTGTCTTCTGCAGTCACAGCCCCTGAACCTCAGCTCCTGAACCTCCCCTTGTCCTAGTCTCCTGCACTCATCTTAGCTCTGGGGAAAAAAAGCTGAATTTCCACAAAGAAGATAACCCTGGGACTGTAGACAGTGAGCAACAAGAAAAACTCATTCTATCCTAAAGACCAGAGTTTTGTCCTCCTGGCCAGGCTTATTCATGTCCAAAAAAATCCCTCAGAATCACTGCCACCACCACCAACAAAAATCACACCAAAAAATCAGAACTGTCCTAAACAAGCTATACTCACTAGAGAAGGGATGGGAGGAGGAAGTAATAAATCCCATGCAAAATTTAAGTCATTCAGCTTCCAATGATGCCCCTTCCTGTGGGGATACTGAACTCCCCAGGAACAATAGTCTTAAACAGTCTTAGAAGAATGAGCTACCAAGTAACCAAGTACTTGACTGAACTTAAGGTTGAGTCTTCCTCATCTGCCCATTATTTACCCCTGTAAACATTTTCTCTTTTGTTCCAAAACTGATTTAACAGCTTTCTGGACTTCCACTCTGGTCAAACTAAGTCCACTGGTAATCATCTTCAGAACTCATCTAAAGATCTACCTGCAATTACATTAAAATGAAATGCTTTCCTATAGTTTAGAAAATCAGAGACACTCCCTTTCACTCTAGAAATCCAACATTACTTAGAACTGCAGGAATCTTTGCACAGTATCTTGGCCCCAAAAAATTCAGGGCTGATTAAAGCCTTAAGACTGACTTCTCATAGATGAAACGTCCGCTAGTATTGCCAAAATGTCTCTGTACTGTAGGAAAGTGTTTTGCGAATTATGTAAGCCCAAAGCACAAGGTTTAAGCTGAGGGTAAAATATCTTCTGAACAACCACACAAGGAGGCAGCTTGCACTTGCCAAATCATACAGATTCTTCAGAGGGTCTCATCAATTATCTAGCAAAGGAAAACACAAAATAGTTCCAGAAGAAAAGGGAAGTACTGACCCCTAGCAATCAATCTATAACTGCAGGGGAAACCATACCAAACAACTCAAACCTATTAAGATACAAGTACAAAAAGTCATTGAAATTTGAGGTCACAAAAAGTCAAGCACTTCAATTTACCACCAAAAGTCCAGGTACAGATTTTTCCTTTTGCCTTCCATAGTCAACTAAAACTTTTCTACACTTTGTACACCATAACTTCAGGGTTGGAAAACTGGACCTATAAAATGTGTTCTGCTGCAGAGATGACAGATAACTTGGCACAGCCAGTAGACAACATCCATATAGTTTATAAGCAACTATCAATCTCTCTTTTCACTTCAGGCAGAAGTCTGGGAGACTGAGTACAGTGACCCAGCCACGGCCAAAGTAACAGCTTGGAGGCAGAAATTGTAGCTGCTAAGAGACAACAAAGTCATCTGAAAAGACCAAAAATGGTAGCTGGTAAATGAAATTCTGCAATGGACAACTTGACCAAAAATCATCAGAATTTGCATTGCAACAGCAAACTGGCAGGATTTTTGCAGTTTTTTTAGGGGAAAGGTGGTGTTTTGGTTTTAAATATTATTTTAAATTAAGTTCTAAGCATAAAATGAGACTTACTGATTCTGAACACTGTACTTGAGACTACTGTTGCTTTACTGAACAAAACAGTATGAAAGGTTAAAGAAAAAGAACTGCTCAGAAGAGCAGTTCAGAAGAAAAGAACTGCTCAGTTCATTTATCCTTCTCAAAAAGCAGATTCCTGTCTCAAGAAGTCTTTAACTGCTCCCTAAGCTCAACTAATTGTCCTTTGAGGTAAGAACCTTGCACCACTGGCAATCTGCAATCCAATTTCAGAGCTGAGCAACTCAGTTTACGGACACCCTGTACTTATCCACTCAAAAACACCACCAGGACTAGAAAAGTACCTCAGCCAGATGCAGTTCCTAGATCTCTGAGCCATTTCTGTAGGAAACAACACTCTGTATAATATGCATTTCCAAAAGCACCAAAGCCCTACCTCCATGAAGATGTCAGCAGTAGTTGTAGCAAAAAATGTTAGTTAATTAATGAACAAGAAACAAAGAGACACTATATTTCAATTCCTTAGTGGGCAATTCTAAATTTAATTCCATTTGTGAGGTAATACTCTTTGTAAAACATTCATACTCATAAAAGCTATTGTACTGGCCACTCCTAAATGCAACTGCTTGAGCCACGACACTCAAGTGTCATGTTCAAAGTGTCATGTTCAATGGCACACATGGCACACACATCCTGAGGCAACTCTACAGGTACCCTTTTTGGGCAGCTCATGAAACCAAGACAGGATCCTGCCCAGAGGTGCAGAGAGACTGAGGAATGCCAGCTCTGCAGAAAGCACCAGGAAAGTCAGTAAGTAAAGCCCGACACTCCTGCAGCAGTGTTAATGTACTGGCTGTATTACATGGCCAGTACATGGACACTGCATGTGTGTACATGGCCAGACCTTCACCAGGAAAAAGTTTACTGTTTCCAAAAATACTTTGCAACGTGATCACTTTTTTTCTTCTTCATGCCCCCAACAGGTGCTGTTTTCCACACGGTGCTTTACCATCTTCCAGTATGTAAATCACTTTGTGTATTGGCTTTATGGGCTGGGGAAATTCAGATACACCATCTTGTTTTTTCACATGACTTGAAATAGATTATGACACAGAGTGTATTTGACAAGGTGAAAGAAGAGCTTTACCAGCAAAGCCAGGCATCTAAGCTTTGTAGTCCTTTGTGCAACTTAAGTTTTTCAACCTTTGTTGATTATTCATAAACAGAAAACCATCATTTTACCATAACTGAAAAGCAAAGGGGAAAGAAAACATCTCACTTTTCCTATCCAGCAATCCACACAGGGGTGCCTGCTCTCCTCCTCACCTTCACATACTCTGGCTGTTAACTGTCACCATACAGCTACCCCCAAGCCACACCAACAGAAAAGAAAAGAAGAAAAAGGACAAACACAATACCACAGGAAGATAGTTGTTTTCCACCCAAAAAATAATGTCCCATGTCACTTCATCTAAGTGTTACTGGATTTTTTTTAGGTTGATGGGGTTTTTTTAAGATGACCCAAGCTCAGTTAAGAAAATGTGAGCAATTCACCAGCTTCAGTGAGGGCTGGACTGGGGCCATCCCAAGAAGAGTTCACTCTGCAAAGATATTTCCTGCAGTGGGTGAGCCAGCTCAAACAGTGCTGATGTGGCCCTCCGAACTGCAATGTGCTAACTGCTCTAAATGCACAAGACTCTGGGCTCAGTGATTTCCCTCAGACCTGCCCTGGCACAGAGCAGAACACAAGCTCTAGTGGGGATCTTCAGAGTACTGCAGCAGTTAACACATGTAAAAGCCTAAGTACATGACCAGAGAAAGTAGGACTGAAATGGAAAAACAAACCCACCCTGAGGCTTACTGGGTCAGTGGGTCCCCTAGCATTTTAAAATGCACTGTTAAATTTTCCCTGAGTGGGCTGATCAACTCTTGTAATGCCACTAATTTATACACTCAACATCAGATGTCCTCCTGGAAATGAGCTAATCAGTTAAAGCAGTAGAGGCGAGCGACATAAAAATCCTTTGTTTCTTGCAGAAAAAAAAAAAAGATCATTTAGCACATTTCCACACACTTCTGCTTGGCGCAGAAAGCAGGGACTGGAACGCTTTAGTTCCTGCAAAGCACAATGGAATCTGTGCCATAATTCACTGGGCTCCGGTCAGGAGTTTTGGGCAGAGGACCAGTATCCAGCGGTAATGTCTGATTTAAGGAAAGCAATTCATTATACATCTGTAGAGGAGTTACCTGGCATCCGGAGGACATTCTTTAAATTGACAGCGTCAACAGAAGTTTCCAGTGCTCCCTTTGAAGAGCCCTCTGAATGCTAAGCACAGTGGACCAGGGCACATTTCAAATTCAGGAATGTAGTTCTACATGATTAACACGTGTATTACGACTTAGGAAAAACCAACAGTGAGTTATCAAAGGCTTCACATGCTCCCACTGACATCAATGCACAGGCTTCCTCCTGCATCAGTGACCTTTGAAGGGAGCCCACTGAGGCTGGGCTATGTCTGTCTCTCATACCCACTGCTTTTGGATGTCCCACGTCTGGGCTGCTCCAGTGATCAAACCACTGTGCAAAATCCCCCAGGAACCTCACAAAGGCTGTCAGAGCACACTGCAGCCATGGCCCTGGTCTGCAAGTGCCCATTCAGGGTGTTGTCCAACACCTGCCTGTTCCCTGAGTTGGAGGAAAGGCAGTACTGGAGTGACAACAGCTTTGGAGGTTCCTTGCAGGGGCAGAGCAGGTGAACCAGTTGGCAAAGGTACAGGATTGCCCTCACCATTACTGGCTTCACCCACAGGCTGAGTTGGGGGACTCTTTCCTTTAACTTATTGGGCTATATTGTCTGCTCTCCCTGAAGACTGCACCCTTGGTATCTTGCCCTAATCATGAAGTTGCTCATCTACATCTGCTGGCATATTTATACAGCCAAAACCTTTAAACTGCAAGACATTATGGGTAATCATGTTGCTCACCAGGCAGGTATGGGCACTACAAAGAACTCCAGCACCAGAATGGATGAAGTGCACAGTCACTGCAACCACATGTGAGGTATGGACAACAGGTACGTGGCTGTGCACATTCCTTGGCAGGACATCCTCCTCTTGTCAGTCACCATGAGCACAGAGCTGCCTTCTAACCCTGCTGCCTTGCAGGTGTGACTGGTTGGCTAGAACAGGCATCACAGGTGAGGGAGAAGCATCGTTTGTATCAGTGCAACCATCCATAGCATATAGCTGGGCAAGGGCTTGTCAGTTGAGGCTTCCAGAGAAAACCAACAATGTACCACATAGAGAAATGCAGGGATGGATTAAGGCCCACCTGTGGTTCCCTCTAAAATGACAACTACTAAGGCATGGATAGTGTCTCCAGCCAGCATGACAAGAGGGTAAAATCATGGCATTTGGCAAGGGAGAACTGAGACTCAGTAAAAGCACTCAGACTGTGCTTTGCTGCATGCACTAACCAAGCAACAAAAACTTATGGAAACAGTTCCTCCAACTGGGCCCAGAGCTGCAACAGCAAAAGCCATCCCTTCTGAGCCATACAGCTCCCAGAACACCACTGTTATAATTTTAAAACTTGCATTTTCCATCTTTCTCCTTCTGCATTCTTCTCAAGAGATGCTGTGGACAGCTATGCCTTAAAAAAACCTCTCTTGCTTTATTTTACATGTCTGTGCCACTACAGCATACATTTTTCACTTATAATTGTCACCTGGAGACTGATATCAGTCTCGTGAGCACGTAAATACATGCCTCACCACATGCATTTGAGTTCTTTGATTCAAGACTGCATTCAAAGCTCTTCACTGCTCTCACAGCTTAAATCTTCCTAGTTCCCAGCTGAAGCCTTGGTAGCACACTTTGTCGCCAACTTGTTTTGAAATCTACCCCTGCCCAGAGGTAGAAGCACCAAGTCATTGATCCTTTAGGTCCCATGAGAGCACAGAAACCCCTAACAGTCCAGAAGAACTGAGCAGGTGGTTTTCAAGCTCTCCTGGCTGCACAGCTCTGGCCCTGGGGATCCTTGTTGCCACCCACACTAATCTGCATGGCCTGGGCTCCAAAACACATGGTTTACATCAGGCCACTGTTTCAGCTCCTGGAGAAATACAGCCCACTGCTCAACTCAGCAGCCACTTCTGGGAGTGCAAAACATGAAACCTATTCCAGCAGCAGGCCTCCTGAAAGCTTCCAAACATCAGACAGAGAGATGGATATGGATGGATATAGTACACTCTGTAAATCAGGAATGGTATGTAGGGGTGTGACCCTTCTAAAATAAATTCCTCAATCACTAACAGAAAAGGGAGTAGCATTTATGAAGAATGTACTTTGTATGTCATAAAAACTATAATTATTCCCAATTCCCTAATAAGTAAAATACGGAAAAAGTTGAACATTTGGCAGACCCATTTTGGAAGTGCTTTTGAAACCAGCTACTACAAAACCAGCACTGAAAGGTGGCTTTTAAACCTGTCACTCAAACTATCCCTTTGTGTAGATACATTTCCTCCACCTGGCTGTCTAATACTAATTCACACTGATATTAGTCTATTTTTCTTTTGGATTCTCATCAATGCATCTTTCAAGGTCCTGATAATATCAGCTTGCATTTGATGTCTTTGAAGTTCTTCATCAGGTGAAAATAATTTTGTTTCTAGTGGATTGTTCTCTTTTACATGTCTTAACCATATCAGCCAGAGGTACTGCCAAAATAACTGACAACACAAGGACTTTTCTTCCTGTGCAGGACAGTCATAATTGTGATTCCAGCTGTTCCTTGAGAGTCCAGAAAACAGTCTGAGGATTAGGTGGTAGCATCAGCAGAATTAGGCTCACAGCCTTTTAGTTTTTGATAACAAATAAAAAACAGCTTTATACTATCTGTCTAAGTTTCAAATGTTAATACAGGTATCCTTTCAAACTTTGTTTACTGACTTCAAGTCTAACCTTTTCTAAACTTAAAAATGGAAGACTGTAAGGAGGAACTGGATGTCTGAGGTACTCCAGTTTGACCCAAAGCTCCCTGGCTTCAGTGGAAACCTCTACTTCATTAGGCCTGTCACTGGAAATTTGATTTGCAAGAAGGGGGACTCAGTGATTTTACAGAAAAACAGGTTTATAGCAAAGCTCGCCTATTTCTTTTACATCAACAAGGAGGGATAATTTGAGGTGTCAGTGAATCTGATAAAGCCATTGACCCCAAATTATTCCATATACACCCCTTCAACTCCTCATCTGCTGGATAAAGGGAATGGTAGTGCTTCTCCACTGAAATGCACCTGAGGTTCCCCAGTGCTGACACCACACTGCCTCATGAGACTCCTGGCTGTCTCAGCTGGCAGCTCCTGTGACACTCAGGTTCTTCCTAGGGTGCAAGAAACTCTCATCTCTTTGCTTCACTGGCCATTCAGTTGCAGAAACAGCACAAATACCAAATTACAACATATTAAGCCCTGTTTCTGAGATAAATCAGAGCCTGAGACTGCTTTAAATGGCACAGTCTGAATTTAATCTGACTGCAATCACAAACATGACAAAAGCACAGGATAAAGTTAGAACTGAGCTTGATTTCCCACATATAATCCTTGTACAGGCTGTGCCCTAGCCCTAGTCAGAAGTTCAGTGACAGGAAGGAAACCTGCCTGAGAAAATTAGGACATGAATCCACACCAAGCAACTCATGCCATGGCAAGACATTGTCAGGAATAAAACACCCCCCTTCAAAGTCTGTGTCTTTCCACACCATATTCATGACTGTAGTCACCACATTATTTTCACCTATACTTTGCTGTTGTTTTCATATTCATGTTCTTAATTTACTATAAACTGTGGTAACTACTTTGTTTCTAACAGTCTAAGATGAAGCACACAATACATCAAAACCATGTCAGGAAAGTTAAAAGCAAACAAAACATTGCCACAAAGCTAACAGACCTACAATTTTGATTAGTTTCTTCTTTAAAATTAGGGACTCTTGACTAATACTATGTTTTAAAGTGTATTTTTATTGTTGAAGAAGGTATTGAAAAGACACTGTTCATCAAAGAGAAGTGGACAGCACAGAAGAGAAACCCACAACATGGTCCCGAATACTTGGAAGCCACATCTTCCCTGGGACATCCCTGACTTCCACCTGCACACATGCACCATCCTCACACTCTCCTCACAGCCACTCTACAAAGGCTGGGGCCATTAACAGCATTGCCTCTGGGAACAGCTTAATCCGTGTTAAAGAAGCCCAATGGTTTCACGAGTGGCAACATTCTCCTTAGTGGGGAGAAGTGGGTTTTAAGCACAGTTCATATTGTTCTCTCTGCAGGAGAAGGTAGGAGAAGAAATCACTGAGAGATTCCAAGGCAGCAGGATCCCCCTGAGCAACTCCATGGCTCCTGAGGGCAGACCCAAGGGCACTCATGCATCCATCTGTCGCTGGTGCCTGGGGCACACTCATGGGTTTCAACAGGCTCTTCCATGCAAACTCCTGGAGTGCAGGGCTCCCCTTTGCTCACTACTACCCCAGTCTACTGCTTGTCCCTCAAACATTTCAAAGGCTGTCAGAGGCACGGGAATACTTCAAGTGCCACTTGGAACCCAGGCAGGATTTCGGCTGCACCACCCATGATGAGCAGCAACACTCTTATTCATGAAAACCTGGAATAAGACAGAATATTTGCTCAGACTGACTTAGTCTCAGTGGCTTTCTCACATTCTGTGAAGCTGCCACCAAGGAAATGTTTCATTTTCACATGAGGAAATATGTGCAGGACTTTCTTTAAGTTGAAGGTGAAACTCCAACCACAGTTGATGGCCACACAGGAATGGCTAGATGGAAAGGATGACAGGATTACAAGCCCACAAATGCCCTTCTCTCCAGCACTGACACCAGCATGGAGCTTGCATGATGCTGCTCTGCCCAGACTAGACACAGGCCCTGAGTGTGTGAGTTACTGCACTGCAGCTTACCCAGGACATTAGCTGTCACCCCCACACAGGCTTGCAGATGAGGCAGCTTATTTCCCTCTAGCTGGACCTCAAAGGATACCCACAGGTGAGGTAGTAAAAAAAAGAGAGTATTGTTTCTAGGCTGTCAGGCATCCCCTCCACCAGTGCTCCCTCCCTCTGTGCCCGCAGCCTGAGGGAGGCAGCTTTGAAGTGGGTTGGCAGGGGACACAAGCCAGAGCCAGAGCATGCACTTCTGTGAGCCAGCCTCTGTCCTGCTCCCCACAGCTATGGTCATAGATCTCCAGAAAGGAAAACACACCTATTAAAATTGCACTGCTCATTAGGAGGCTAACTAAACCGTGGCAGCATCTTTATGCTGTGCACCTGGATCATTTCTTATGAACCTAAATCTGCTCTCCTTTCACATCCATGCAATCTCATTAAAACCAGTGGCATGTTATAGAAGCACTCAAGTGAAGAATGAGGCCCTGCTCCCTCAAAGGCTGAAGAAAACATTGTATGTAATTATCCTGATGGAGGATATGGACTAGGCTTAGGAAAAGTCACAGGAGGAAGCACAGCTCTCTTTCTGCACCAGCTTTCACTCTAAACTCATCAGGCAGTGGTTACCAACATCCATAAGGCACGAAGCAACACACATTTTGTTCATATTATTCACTTTATATGAGAATTTTATTATCAATTAAATTCTTCTATCCAAACACCCACTTACCCTGGCCCATCCTCAAAGCAGGAGACAAATGGTAGCCTACAGCCTACTCTGTACTGGTTTGTGACAGGCTGTGGGAGGAAAGTGACAACTCTCAGTCACCTTCACGTCCCCTGAAAAAGCTGTTAATTTTGGCCACTTTAACACTCAGCTAATGGATTACATCAGTCATTTGCGGACACAGCAACTGTTAAGCAAGCCACAACTAGTAAAAAACTTCATGGCTTCAACTGTTACTCAGAAATCTAGGATTTTGAAAATTTCAGAAAATTGATTTTCACTTGTACGAAAAAAAAAAAGGGAAAAATATGATCAGTAGGATATTTCTGAAATGAAGACTGGGTTTGAATCCACAGCATTGGCAATCTGGATGCCAATTGGCATCTGCTTCTGGTTCATTCCTTTATGCATACCATAGACATAACCAAGTCATCCTCAAGCATCCTACTTACATTTGGGAAGGTTGATTTACACTTTTCTCCAAAACCACTTCAAATACAGACAAATTTTCTCCCTTACCCAGTGAAATAGCACAGATTTTTTAATCTTCTGGAGATTCATATGTTTATGTAAAGTCTTTCCATTCCATCTCTAGTTGAAGTGCATGTTCAACTTTCCATTAGAAACTGCCAAAAATGCCTCAGACTCACAAAGTCAGAGAGTAGGAATTCAAGCTTCATCATGCATTGAAAGAAAATAAAATTTAAAACTCTTCATTTTTATTTCACATTTCAAAGCCTTTTATAAATCAGAAAAGTTAGTTTCCCAAGGTGCAGGTTTGCTAAGAACAAAATTCAGGCTCAACATTAGTCTGTTCTTTCATTAGCAGCAGTCAGAGATTAAGTTTCTTTACCGAGACTGGAAAACATAAATCTTAAAATAACATAGCCTTTGCTGCTTCCTCTTAATGGAAAGGGAAATAAAAATCACTAAAATATTATTTATCTATCTCTAATATGAAACGGTTCACGTCTTGAAGTAATACCTGCTCTGATTCTTCTAACTTTATTCCACAGTATTTATTGCAGAAGTTCTTTCAAAAAGCACACATATAGCTTTCTACCCTAAAAGGGAAGCTGGTGCCACACCCTCCAAGGCTTACAAAGTGCAAAACTCATAGATCCCAGATAAAGTGCATGCCAGGGAAATCCACAGAATACTACAATCGCTATTCTTAGAAGCTCTGTATTAGGTCGGGCTCAGAGAGGCACAGATCTTCATTAATGATAAATTACTTCCTTATTATTTCTTTTCCAAAGACCAACTTTCTGCAGTTATATTCAAAGCGATGTCTTCATGCAAAGCCCTGGGCTGTTTCACATGTTTGTTATAAGCAGTGCTATCATAGCTGAGCAGACACAACTGAGACACACAGCAGCAGCCACTTGGATTCACCCCATCATGGATTCACCCCATCATGATTTGTCAAGTACTGGGACATCTGGCAAAGATTTTACCCAATTAATAACCTTGAAAAGCATCTGAACAGATCCAAAAGTTGCAGTCACAGCTCGTCAGGTTTGTAAAAGAGAATCTATGCCACCTTCCTTGGGTTAGCCCAGGGATATCTAGAACTGAAAATTCACATATCTACATTGGTTTGGTCTCCAATGTTGAGGTTCATGACTTGCAGCTTCTCCTCACACGGCACAGAATATCCCTGACCAGTGGGATGTACAGCAGGAGTAGCCTTTGGGGAAGAAGAAAATCAATCCTTCCTGTTAACAAAGCCTCTGCAAAAATCAGGAGAGCAAGTCTCAGGAAGGACTTCCAGAGTCTTTAACATGCCATAGCTAGCAGGCTGCTAGAGCTATGTACCAGTGTACATGGAGTCCTGTTTAATGCTATTTGTGTTTGGTGTTTGAGCACCCAAAGTAGGAGATTTGGAAGGAAGGATGCAGTGGCAGGGTGTGTTGAGCAGCCCACCGTGACTGCTGCGAGATGCCCTGTGACACCAAGCTGGCACTGGTGCAGCTCAGAGGAATGAAGCTTTTTAACACCAAAACACCTGCCCAGCACTGCCTGCTTTACTTGTGAGCTCTGACCCACCCTCACCAACGCTGGTGACCTATAATGATGTGGTGATGAACAATAATTCCCTCTCTCTTCAAACCTGAGCTACTGATGAAAACCAACCCTTACTTCTGTGGCAGTGGCAATCTCTGCTGTCAGGGCTTTGGCTAGATCTGCATGACAAGGACAGGTTACCCAACAGGGTTATGGGCAGCTTGAATCTGGGTGTTCTGTGCGGCCAGTGCTGGGGAAGCAAACCTGCAGCAACAGCAGAGACAAGCTCCAAGCTTGGATCCCTCAAACCAAGGCTGGCTGCTAAGAGCAAGACAAGGAAATTTGCACTATTTTACAAGTAACTTAACGGAGGAACTTGCTAACGTTTTGTGGGTTGGCCATCTGCTACCATTCAGTAGCACAAACACTTTGCTGAAGCTGCAAAGCTTCCTGAATCACAGTGATTTCCTTCCATACAAAGAGGGCCCAAATTACTCAAAGCTCCTACAGGCATTTTGAAGTTTCACTATTTGCCTTCTCAGTTATTATGGGGACTACTTGCAAGCATAACAAAAGTTTGGGGATTTAAAAAATATATTTATACAGCACAAGCAGAGAAAAAATATATTTGCAAAAGGTCCAACTGCTGAAAAAACCAAATGGTTCATTTTATATTGCCAAAAATCTTGCAAACTCTATGCCTAATTTTATGAGGCTCTTGTGTTTGGATTCATAGGGTCTGTTTCTGCCACCCTCACTACAATTACTAGCAGCTTGTTCTGTAAGTGTCCAGTCCTAAGAAAAATCTTGCTTCTCCCAAAGGAAAGCAACAGGTAGAACAGTAGGCATGTGCTAAAAATCACTTTCCCATCTTCAAACACACCACCTTCTTTCAGAAACATCCACACTAAGTCATCAGATGCTGATGCTTACACCCACCAGACCCTGAGGTTCATCAGTTATCTGAGCTCTCACTTCAGCTCGCTCCACTGGGCTGAATCCTTCCTCTCTCCCTGCAGGTGTTAGAATAAAAATCTTGTTTTTTCTTGCATTTCCTTCTCCCTTCCCTCTGTTGACATATGCATGGATGGTTCCTTCCCTCCACTCCCAGTGGGAGTGTGGACACCATCCTCTCCCAGACACACTCCCACTGTGCCCATACCACACTACTTGTGACTACCCTTGTTAGCATAACATGGGACAGCTGGCTTGTCACCACCACAAGGAAAGACTTAAGCCAGTTCAAAGCCATTTCTCTTTTAATTTCATTTAAGTAGTGATTTGCAATCAGTTTCCATCCCTCCAAGGTTTCGCACTTGTTCCCGTTCCCACGTCACATCATCAGCTGCAGGTTTCCAGCCCAACCTGCACAATGTGATACCAAAAACAACCAGAATCCCACAATGTCTCATACCACTCATCAGCACTCCCTGAGGGTAATTTAAACAGGTGATTTTGCAGAGTAAAGAAAGTGTTTGCAGAGATGTCTGGCCCTTAGCAATCAGCACTTCCAAGGGGCATGGCACATCCTGCACTGGGGGCTGACTTGCTGGGAGGGCAGATGAGGAGCACATATGGTCTGAGACATCTTGTGGCAATAAATTTGTGCTCAGCAACTGAAACCCAGCAGCTCTGACCTGACTGGGAAGGGCTTTCATGAAAACATGTACAGTGCCCACTGAGCATTCAGTCCCCTGACTGCCATCTAAGCTTGTAGTCAGGCTCTTGGAGGGCTGGCTTGACTTACAGTAGTCATTACGAGTGAAGAAAAGAAGCTCAGCGCCCTGTCAGAGCAATCACCACATTGCAAACAAAATAATACATCACTGTACACATCTAGCATGGAAATTTGGCTTGCTAATATTACTGTTTAAGGTTTAGACTTTCTAGGTTTTCAGTACTGTTGCTGTGCTATCACAGAAGAGCTTTTCTGGTTAATTTCATTTTGTTTTGACTTTATTTCTTTGTACAGACAGCAATTTTGCTTCTGCATACATTCAGCTTTGGGCAACAGGGCAATTCACAAGACATCTGTCATTACTTTCTGTTTGGAAAATTTCAAGTAGAAGAGAGTAGAGTCTTAGCTTGGGCAGCTCTTCAGCACAGCACAGCATGGAAAAAGCATTCAACTCATTTTTAAAACAGGGCCAGTGGAGCTCAGGAAAGGTGAGATGCCACTTTCAAAGTCTGTCTTAGACATTTGAATGAAACCAGGCTTCGTGATCCCAACCCACCTCCCCAGTAACACAACCTTAGACACTTATCAAATACATTTATTAAAAATACATGCAACCTGAAATCAGCCTGAAGTCTCAGGACAGCAAAGCCAAATGGAGCATTGCCATCACTGCCATTTGGTTTTAAATTGTTTTTAGCACCTCTGCTTTGGGAGACCAGAAACATGAAACTCATGGCACAGCTGGGACAGAGGCTGACACGAAGCTCAGCTGATGCAGCCAGCAAGGCTGCAAATACATAACCCAGAGCAGCCTCTACTGCAAAGTGCAGCGAGCCCTCGGCCAAGTCACCGGATTGCTGTCGGCCTCACGCTGCTGCAGCCTCTTGGAGCGTGAGCTGAGGCCATCTGCAATGCTTCCCGGGCTAGAGACCACACAATTATGTCACCCAACTCGGCATGGCTTCAAGAAGTGACCAAAGAGAAAGACATGCAGACTGTGTGAAAGTGCAGCTCAGTTACTCATGCAGGGGCAGATTCTGATGCTGTTAGGTGCTTCCATGGGGCTGTCACATAAAGCAAGACACTGCCCAGCAAGAGTTACAGCATCTAAATCCAGCTCTCCATCCATCTGGCTACAGCCTGTGTCCTGCAATGCTCTCAGACCTGCCCCAAGATCTCAGCAGCAAAGGCAAAATTAAATGCTGTCTTTCTGAGACTGAAGACATGAAGCCTGGCTACTTCTCAGGCTGCAGGATGGGTGCTAGGGTTGACAACTGGGTGCTGTTCCCACACTCCCCTCCCTTAGCAGCAGGAGCAACCAGGGGCTCTGAGAGGGCTGGCCAGGTAGGTAACAGGGCTTGGGCTGTTCTCTGGTACCACAAAACATGCATGGCAGCATGTTTTGCCGGTTACATTTGCTGCTTTCCACTGTGGGATTTTTAAGGCACATTCAGTAGTTTTTCCTTGATTCCAGCTAAACGCTTCTGTACATCCTTCCAAGGACACCACTATGGAAGAAGGGATTAAGCACTTCATAATAGAATACCAAAACAAATTATGTTGACTATTTGATTTCTCTAATTTCTGTCTTTTTTTTAGAGACAAGGAAACACTAGCTCCAGCAGTCCTGCTCCAGCAGTCCTGCACTTTTTCCCAAAAAAAAGTTTCAGCCAAAATATTGCAGTCAACTCTACAGTAAACATGACAAATAACCATTTGAAGAGTGGCCTCTTATTTTACAGCAAATGTATATATTAAGAACAACCAACTCATCCAATGGAAAAATAATCAGTTTAGCGCAGGAAGAATACAACAGTCGGAAAGATTTGCTGGAACCAGGATCATTGCAGGATGCCCAAGAGGACTTAATAACTATGTAATAGTGGAATAGCTGCACTGGAACTGTGAAATATGAACACACTCCACAGTCCTCAAAGAGTAATTTACTCTGTTTAATGAAGAGCTGATTTGATGACTGAGTTACTCACTGAAGAGGGTTGATTTAAAATGCACACTTCTCCAGACCACTTTTTAATGTGTACATAGTTAAATTTGGATGTATGTTTTATGTGTTCTTCCAGGATGAGGAGAAGCTTGGACTGCCTTCCTTACCACTGGATTTCAGTATTACATTTGATGTAACTAACAATTTCTCTTTGTTTAGGAAAAGGTCTCTGTTTAGAGCACACAATTTCTTGGGTCTTTCTTCCACTTTTCCTTGCTTCTCTACTCCTTAAGGCTATTTGCTTTAAATGCAGACCTGCCAAATGCAAGCATCTATACCAAATGGAGAGAGATGCAGGCTGGTTTCAGAGGCACTGAAAAGTGCTCAGCTCTAACCACAGCACAGAGATGTGACAAAGGCAGGGTACACAACCCAACCTGGCAGGTGGGAAAAGCTGCTGTGTCCCACTGCACAGATGTCATTTGTGAAGAGCTAACAGCAGGCCAGAGGTTACAAGTTCAGTGAGAGTGAGGTACAGTGACTGCTGCTTAAGAAAGGTACAATTTAACCCAGAGAGATTTTAACCATACTGAAAGTGCTCTGAACAGTACAAAACATGCTGAAGTTTAAACATACATTTGAAGAAACTCTGAGTAGGAGAAAAAACCTTATATGACATCCCAGACAGCGGTTCCAGGGTACTGGGGAGGAGAATTTGTCATTTCCAGAGCTACATGACCCAGCATCCATGTGCCTTAGGAGGGCAGGACACAGGACAAGTGGTCTGGAGAGAGGTGGGTACGAGGTCCCATGCAGCAGAGAGGAGGCAGAGGGAGCTCAGCAGCCTGCACAGGTCTTGCTGGGGACCAGAAGCACATGAGCTGTCAGCACAAGCTCTCATCTCCCCAGGCAAATCAAGAGCAGGCAATGAAGGGGACGCTGTGTAAACACTGTTTGATGTTGCTCTTGTTAACTCTGCTACCGGTATAGCAGTTAAGGACTCGACCATGTGGTACACTGTGGAAAAGTTATTTTTCATTACAACGTTGTCTAAAGTTTAAAGAGGAACCAGGGAAAGCAGACACTTTCCAGGTGCTTGTACGCCCCCAAAGGAAATGAATCCAACTACAGAGGTGCTGCAGGCAAAAGCTGCTGGTGCCTCAAGTAAGGATAAATGTGAAGTTGGGATCAGAGTGTGCATAGTCAGTCTAGTCAGGTAGAAGGGCAGTGCAAAATTCCACTGATCTAAATGCCTTCTTGGTAAGAGGCAAGCAGTGGAGACACAGGACTAAACCACATCACTCCTCTAAATCCCTAGGCATCCAGGGTGTGGAGGAAATTAAGAAACGTGTGTCCCAAGACTCAGAGAACAGACAGCAAAGCAGAAGATCTCAGCAGTTCTTGGTTTTCTTTAAATCTTGTGCAATTTAAACCACTGTCTTGATCTTGGCAGTGCTTATTTTGGCAATTCAGTTTGTGAACATTCAACACAGACTAGGTTTTGCAGCCGAGAGTGCAGCAGAATAAGCAGCAGTATAGCAAACACATAAAAGAAAATGAAAAAACGATTTCAAAGGTTTTCTGTTGGGTCATGCACAAAAAGGATCTTTCAGACAACCTCACATTTCTTCAAGACACCCATCACTCCTCTACTGACCTAGAAATGTAAGACATACCACTCCCCAGAGGCTATGAGGCTAGTGCAAACAGCCAAAATTCAAGTTTTCAACCCACATGGAAGCAAAATACTTGGGTTTTTACAGAGGGAAAGGATATTCTCAGCTTCAGAATCTGCTGCTCTTCTCTGGTTTTCACTGCCTTACAACCCCACAACCCAGAAGTTCATCCCTCCCTCTTGTGCTGGGCAGGGGCACTGGCTGCAGAGATGAAGCCATCTTTCTCATCTTGGGGAATAATGAAAACACTCATAGCTGCAAGTCAATTAAATTCATGTGCATTCAAAGGAATAAAAACAATCCCACAGTGCAGCACACCAGTGAAAGTGTTGCTGCTTTAGGGAGCTGTAAAAGAGAAAAGACACGTGGCGATTTCAGGGGTAGAAAAAGATAACAGGGAGTCCTGGCACCTGCCTGAAGGATCAGCATAAAGTCTGCAGGGTTGGGAGAACCCTCTTAGGGCTGCACAAAAGTGTGGTACACCTACAGCATGGGGCTTCCCAAGAGGAAGGCATGTCAATGTCCACACCATTTCCTCTGGGGAAGTGACCACTTCTCCTGCTTACTGCATTAGCAGTCTGTGGGAGATGTACCTATCATCCATGTCCCCTCCTCCTTCCCAGCAGAAAGCACAACAAAAGGTAAATGTTCCCATGATACATGCATGCACCTAGCTATGGTTCACTTGGGCAGCTGAAGGGGAGAGTGAAGAAATACTAATTTATGAAGACAGGTAACTCAAACAAGATAAGCAGAGCCTGACACTTCAGGCTAAAGGGGGGGATGGGGGGGAAGTGTTGATTTGGCTGCAGTTTTTTGCATATTTGGGATCGCACCCAAGCTACTAAACAAAGGTTCAATCTAGAGGTCTTTGGTTAGGAAGAGGTTCCAGTCCTGATTATACTTTTATACTTTAAGCTGCAACTGCATAAATTTAGGAGACATAATGCCTGGTGCCAGCACATCCCAATGCCAACTTAGCCACATTCCTGAGCACTGCCTCAGTGACAGACAGAGATATGTTACATAACTCCCAGCTAGCGAAACCATGGGTCCTGGACATGCACCAGAAACTGCACCTGGTGGAAATACTGCAATGCTTCCTTCATGTGAAGACAACAGCCCACCTGCAGACAGCTGTATACAATGTGAAGCAGATATAAAGTCCACCCTAAGCTATCCTGAGAACTTAGAAGTCACTTTTCAGTGCTCTGCATGGGAAATATGATCACTGAATGTGTCTGAGCTATATTTTTGTGCAATTGAATGCTCACTCAAGACACTGGATCATAGACACAAGATCCCATTCCCCCTACTGGCATGTCTCTGTCTTGCTGCATCATCGACTCAGCCCCCCTTCTAATTTCTTTCCGTATAGATCAGCTTCTGAAAGCATCTTCTTAACCACACATCCAGCCAAAATCAGTCTATGGGCTGTCTGAAGAGCTGGAATCACAGACTTGGACAGCACAGGACTACTTTCATACATCTGACACACCCAGAGGCTGGTACAGAGCTATACAGTTGAGACCATTACAGCACTGTCCTAAATAACTGAGAAGATACATTCCTTACAGCTAAACGAAGTGGAAAATTCCCTTGGAGACCCTTCTGCTTTCTCTGTTTGTGTCAGACAGTCTAGACAAGGAAGGAAAATGAGAGTTAGTGCTGCTGTCAGAAAGGCTCTTGCTCTGAGCATAGCCTCCTCTTAATGTTTCTCCCAAATTTCTCCCACTGGCCAAAGGTGGTTCCTGAATACTGTTTGTCTAAGCTAATAAGGTGGGTGGGTGACTACTGTCTTCTGTAGTCAGTATCCATTCTTCCACACATGAGATCTGGCGGCAAGCAACAAATCTCTCTTGGCAATACACAAATGGGATCTGCCCCCTGAGTTGGCTCCAGCACAACACCCTTCTCTTACGCTTTCTTGGCCCTAGGACTGTCACAACAATCCTGGGCACAGGCCCCACACTGACTTTCTATTTTGATAAACAGAACACAGTCAATGACAGCACCAGCCCAATGCCAGACCCTTACTGGGGAAAAATCTTTCTTTTCTTTCCACAGACAAAAATTGAAGGGCTTTTTCACTTCATTGGAGCCTGTCTGCTGCGCCAAGGCAGCCTGCCTGTCTCACAGACATGGTACTTGGACAAAGGCTCCAAAGTGCAGAGTGGGTTTGGGACAGGTCCCCTAGACAGAGCACATACAGTAAAGGTGGTCAGCAAAACACAGCTAGAATGTGAGAAAGTAGGACCGAGGGCAGCAAAAATGCTCAGCATGGCTTTTACTCCTGGAGAAAGAACTCCAGAACCCACCAGTCCTCTTGTCTAAGACTGCACTTGCTCAGGACACAGCCTGTGTTTAGTAGCTTATAAACTGCTCTCTACACCAGAGAAGGAAAGTGGTGTCCACTCAATGTGGCCAGTGCACCAACACGGACAGGGAGCACACATGCAGCCCACATCCAGTCCTCTCCAGCCACTCTGGGGTTAACAGCTCAGTATTCCCACTCCAGCAGGTTTTGGTGTGCTCCAGAGTTCCATAGCTGGGAAGCACGCAGAGCTCTGTGCAGCACTATGCCAACACATTTGGGTTTGTTCAGAAATTGGCCTAATTTTTACAGCACATTGGTGTGGGATTGCAAACAAGGAAAGACTATATGGATATTACATGTAAAATTTTTAGTGAAGTATCAGAATCTCCAAGAATCACTTTAGACATTACACAGTCAGGGAAGCAAGAGCCTGCATGCACTCAACAGCTAACACTTTTCCTCAGAGGTTATGGCATTTCTCAGGATGTTTCCCTCACTAGCAGAACAAAAACTCCCCTGCACCCTTCCCTCCTCCTCTCACTATCCAGCAGGCAGCCCCAAGAGATCCAGTTCCCTCTCCATTTACCACTGCCACAAGGGAGCACTATTATAAAACCGCTTCCAGGAGCGTGATCCCAAGCTTAACCCGGACGGGCACAGCAAGTTGCAGAGAGAGACTACAGTTCCAGGTTAAGCCGATCATTCCTTCCCGGTTGTTTAGCTGCACACTAAAACTCACCAGGAGCCAGGGATGACATGAAGTCCCAGGCTCTGCCGCACAAGGCCAGAGCTGCAGGAGAGTTGGGGAGGATGCTATAGTCCTTGGCTGGCTCCTCTGCGACTACAGCACGGGGCTGGAGATGGGACAGCCACTACATCCGGAGACTGGGGGCAAGTGTCCCTGCGCCGCTCTGGCTACTGTAACCCGGACAGATACATTCTGGAGCTGAAATGCCTCCGCATGCGTGTCTATTCCCTGTCTCTAGCCGTGCTCTGATGCAGACCTTGTGGCCACAAACTGAGGAGATTCGGTTCAGCATTGTCTGCATTGCAATAAGTGCCGCGGGTGCTGCAGTGATCTCTCACTGCTTCCACAAGGGAAAGGACAGGGCACATCTGCCACTGCCTCCCACAACGCCACCTCCAGAGACGCTTAAACCTGAGCCTGCGGGCCCGGGGAGCTCTGACAGCATCGCCAGCCTCGCTCCGGCTGATACAGGGTTCGATCCACGGGACTCCGGCGGCGGGAACGAAGAGAGGAGAGATCTCGAGATCTCTCCTGGCTTCCCGGAGAGATGCAGCGCTGGGCTGCCCGGTGTCAGTACCGCGAACTGCGCGAGAGGGGCTCCTCAGCAGAGCCCGGACGGGACGGTGGAACCAGCACGAGATTCCATCGGGAAAAAGGCATCCACGGGCTGAAGGCAAGCGGGAGGCTGTCACCCTCCGCTGCCATCTGCTCCCGTCTGGCCACGAGCGTCCTTGTGGGCTGCAGCCCTGCGCTCCGGAGCTGCCCGAAACGCAGCAGAGCCACAGCGGGCTAACCCACGGAGGGTCCGGGTGCTCTCCGAGAACCGGGTGACCCTCGGTGCCGAGGCTTGCCCGGCTCTGCAGCTTCCCTCCCCGCTCGGGGGCACCGGCCGAGGGGCCCGCACACACCGGGGCAGCGGCAGGTGCCTGCGCCGGGGCAGGGAGCGGCCGCCTCGGCCGGGGTGTCCCCGCGGTGCCGCGGCGGCGCTTGTCCCCGTGCCGGGCGGGGCAGAGCGGCGCCGCGGGGATTCCCAAGCACCGTGTCGCTCCACAGCCCCCCGCCCCGCGGCACCTCCGCGCCCCACGCCGCCGGGCCGCGACACGCGTGGGACGGCAGCTCCCGCGTACCTGGCAGGGCGGCGGGCAGCAGGGCGGCCAGGAGCAGCAGGGCGGCCCAGGGGGCGGCGGGCCCCGCCATGGGGCCGGGGGCGCGGGGTGCGGGCGGCGGGAGCGGCGGGGCGCGGAGCTGCCGCCCGCCCGGCGATCGTCTCGGCGGGGCTGCCCCGCTGCTGCCTGCGCGCCCCGCCGTCTCCTCCTCCCGGGCTGCCGGGACACTGCAGCGGGGCGGCCCCGCGGAGGCGGGAGATGGCCCTCCGCCCCCCGCGGCCCCGGCCCGCCCGGCGCCCCGGCCCGCCCGCCCCGGCGACCAGCGCCCGCAGCATCCCCTGCCGTGGCGAGAGCGCACCTGGCTCCTTCGGGAAGCATCTCCCCAAGGAGACGCCGAGCTCCGAGCCTGCCCCTCAGCACGCAGGGGAATTTCAGCTGGCCCACGCGTGCTGCCTTCTGTCTTCTCCCCTTGTGACACTGTGCCCTCCCCGCTTGGGGGGGGGGGGGGAGGTATACAGTCCTGCGTGGACACAGGGTTCACTATACAGAACTTTCTATATTGGATTGTCTTTCATTCTTCACATAATCTTTTGTTCTTTCTGAACTTCCACCCCATATTGGGCCGGTGTTTTTGCTTCAGTAACCTTGCACTGGAAAGATGCATTCTTAGATCTACCAGGCACTTAGCAGTCCGACTTGTCTGGCTCTTTCTACAACCCTCCAGCCCACATCCCTCATCTACTTTTTGCTACATTGCTGAACGATATTTCTGTAACAATTAATAATGGGTCCTCTGCTGTAGAAACTAACCAAATATAAAACAAAAACAAAACTAAATGGGCATAAAATGCTATGAAGGGAGAGGAAAGATACTGGGAAAAATAAGCAACTTTTTTTTTTTTTTTTAACAATGAACAAACAGATCAAACAAACAAAAGTACAAATCAAATGAAGGCAAATAACAGAGGCAGGGTTTGCAGAGGAATCTGGCTCCACACCTGCACTGGCTTTGGCAAACTGCCACACGGCTCCATGGCAGAGCACCTGGAGGACTGGCACAGAGTGGCTACAAAATCTCAGGCTATATCTCTGCTGCTGGACATACCTGCTTCTGGGGCTCTAGCCCTACTCTGGCCCTCCTGGCCAATCTGCTCAGGGTCCCAAAGCCCACAGGGGCATATTTGCCAGGACCGCACTAGTATCAGTGAATACACAGTATCCTCCATGCCCTGCATCTTACATATGTGCATCTTCATAGTTTGTGGCATCCAAAAGGAGGTGCAGGCAGTGTTAACTGATGAGCTGAATGTGTTTTCACAGCAGAACACCATAGGCTACATTCCCTGTGTTGTTACAGTGGGATGGTGTTGGAGAGCTCTGTGGGACATAGGGAGCCAAACCTGGCAGCTGCTTAACCATAGAGGGTATGGGGCAGCCTCCTGCAGAACCACACCTGGGTTTTGTTTCATTGCAGGGCGATCACTGCACTCTCTAAGGAAGCCTGGGAGCAAGCTGAGACTGGGGCAGCCATGCACAAGGTAGGGACTATAGTCCAGAACTGAAGCAGGAAGCCACATTGGGACAAGCAGAGGGAGTCCTGAGTTGTGGGCATCTCCAGAATGCTGTCTTTCACCACTCCATGAATATTTCCTCCTTGAACTTGACTGCTATAGCTTGGGAGAGGCTTTTAAGAACCAAACATCATAGCAAACAGGAGTCTCTAGATGACAGGGTTTCAGGAAGCTTGAATTAAGGCACATCTGTAACACCACATATTTAACAGACTGCTGTACATTGTAGCCTCCTGGCTTTGCATCACACCGGGCATCATTGGTCACTGTACCCCTCCTGCTTGAGCGTCACAGCTTCATTATCCCCTTTCAGCTTTGCTTTTCTCTTTCCTAAGTGGCATTCTCAAGGATGTGGTTCCCAGGGCAATAGCATCCATCATATTTTGAGGAATGGAATTCCAAAGTGCAGCTTTGAAAGACCTTTTCTGGATTATGATTCAAGGACTGACTGGCTAATAACATGCAATTCTCACATGGGACACCAGCTGTTTCTGAGGGAAAGTACACTTCACTAGCAAAGCATGAGAATTAAACCAAAAACAAGCACACTGAGAGATCTGGATATTGGGGTCAAAAGTTTTAGGAAGTAAACCTGGGTAGAGAGTATCTATTAGAGCCAGGGACCTCAGCATCACAGAAATCCAAATCCTGCCTGTTATCTGCAGTGAGAGCTGTTCTGTATGAGGAAGGTATCATTGTACATGGTGGGCATTTGGGAATTGCAGTGGATGTAGTTAGTGGAACAAGGTGACTGTGCCAGTACTCCCTGACAAGGATGTCTAAGCTTGCCCTAAGAGAAAATGGACCTAGCAAGGTAGGAGGAATGGCCTCAGCATGCCCCTCCTGGACCCACACAGCCCTCCTCAGCCCCCAGCTGGTCATGGGTGGCAGAGCAATCCCCCATGGAAGCTACATTACTCAGTAGGCTCAAGCACTTGCTGCTTTTTAAATTACAGCTCTGAAAAGGGAAAAACCATGGCACTTAGTAACTGGAGGCAAAACAGTATATAAGTGTATTGGAAAGGGTGAATCTTTGCAGAGTACACAAATCTGGAAGGGGTTTTATTTTCCTCAGTTGTTTCTTCATTGCTTGCTCTATGCAAGTGCATCCAGGAGAGACAGAGGGTTGAACATGCAGGGGTGCAGCCATCTGTCTGGATGAAACTATCCACCACGCTCACCTGTATAGGCTGTGCAGTCTTGGAAGTTTATAATTTAAAAGACAGAATTCCACTGAGAATGAGGATTACTCAGGAAACAACCAAGATACTACAATGAGTATGGACTCGTTCCTATGGCAATGTGAAATTTGTTTCTTTGCAGGAAATTAATTTTCTGTAATTAGCTCAGTTGATATTAATATAACATTTAAGATTAAATTATAGCTTAAACCAAGACAAGGGATATTTGGGATTGCTGATTCTTTCTCTCTTGTTTATGCAAATGCTCCTCCTGAAGCCATATGAGGCCAGACAAATAATCACTATATGCTGGAAAATCCTGAGCAGAGAAGATGCAATGCACCAGCAGTTTATTTTCAGGTTTTCTAGAAAACCCATTGAAAGAGGTCTTCAGCTGGCACAGTCTAGCAGAGCTTCTTGCCTCACCTCCTTCCATTTTCTGTGGAGCTCTTTTATTTATACCAGCTAATGGAACAGCTTTTTGCGTTTGGTGAACAAACTTACTGACTCTTGACTTCAAGAATGTTTGCCATTGATGCAAAGAAATGATGCAGACTGTGAGATAAAAATGGTACTTCCAATGGTTTGTAGGGGCAGGTTTACAAATGGAAGACAGGCAGGCAGAGACATATAAAGGAAGAATTTTAGTGAGCCAAATTGTCAGAAACTTATAAGCAATTTAAAGGGCTCTCTACAGAGAGTTTTTCTCTTCTGTAATTCTCTGCAGCACTGGCTGCAGCTCACTTGGATACAAGCAAGCAGGATTCAGCCCCAGCATCAGCATGGGCTACAATACAGGCATGGCTCAGCACCCAGCAGCTAAAGCCACATCTGCTGTGGAGTGTCTTCTACTCCATCTGCAATCACAGTTTCAGATTCAAGTGAAAACATAACAGCCTTTTACTAAATTCCAGTGACATTTGCTTTATTTATGCATGAGAAAGGAGGAATGCCACATTAAACACTGCCAAGAAGTTTCTGACCACTTACTCTAATTGCAACCACTGTTCCACACAATTTTGTTTAAAGGATCTGAGACCACTGAGACCTTCTTTTGTAAATGTTTTGCACCTGCTTTAACACTAAACCTGCACAAAATGCTAGAAATATTGAAATGCATAAATCTAAGTGTCTATTTTACTCCAAAATGAACAGAAACAGCTTTAAGCATGTTAATCATGCAATAATGCAATTATTTAAGTGTACAATTCTGTTGAAGGCCACTAACAGGGAGAAGAGACTGAAAGAGAGACAGGAAATACCTTCCAGCAATGTAAAACTACATGCACTTGGTAACCACTCCTTTTCCTTGCAGGTTACTTATTTCAGTGTGAGCTATATGTTGGTAGAAGCACAAATAGCTGCATCATGTAAAATAAATGCTCATTTTTAAAAAAGAAGACAGCATAGAAGATATACTTGTTATGGGCAAGTCATAAGTAACCATTAATTTATTTGCTGAATTAAGTCATAAGTAGCCAATAATTTATTTGCTGAATTTTGCCTTTTGTCCTGGTCTACTTGCCTGGAAACAGTTTCTTTAATGTTTTTGTCAATTATTTACATTTATATGTTTTGATAACCCTCCCACTTAAATCAAAAGACAGATTTCTGGTTTTATAATAACAAAATGGTTTAGGCATGTGTTCTTGAAGATATGTGGGGTATTTACCCAATCCAGCTTCTAGGTAGAGATTCAAAAAAAACAACCTGCCAGAAGAAAATGAAAACCTGCTTAAGTTAAATGAAAATGCCAGATGAGTGTCAGTGGAATCAGAATTCTTGTATGCCCATCTGGTAGACTCATTGAAACAAAAACTAAAGAAGAGGAGATTATGTCATTAAAGAATGCTGCAAACAAACAAGGAGTAACTAAAGTTTTTTAGGCAGCTGTAGAGCTGGCATGACTTGTTTCTTGTGTTATGTCTGAAAATATATTTTTTCCATGCCATTCTTCTATAGTAATGTCAGTATTCAGTGTTAAGATCGTCACTAGTTGAACTCAATGATTCTAAGGGTCTTTTCTAAACTAAATGATTCTCTGATTTTATGACTTTTATGGACAAAGTGCCCAGCACTACTTCTGTTAAGCTCCATTTTAGCAGCTCCTCCTGGATGCCAGGTTCCCACTAGAGCCACTCTATCACTCCCCTCCTCAGCTGGATGGGAGAGAGAAAATATAGCAAAAGGCTCGTGGGTTGAGATGAGAGTAGGACGAGATCACTCAACAGTTACAGTCATGGGCAAACAGGCTTGACTTGGGAAAATTAATTCATTTACTACAAATCAAATCAGAGTAGGGTAATGAGAAATAAAACCAAAACACCTTCCCCCACTGTGCTCCTCACCCACTGCAGCACAGGGACACAGAAAATGAGACTGTGGTCAGTTCAGCATGTTATCTCTGATGCTCCTTCCTTTTTAAAAGAAGGACTCCTCACACTCCTCCTCTGCTCCAATGTGGAGTCTCTCCCCCACTCTCCCATTAACTTCTCCAGTGTAAGTTCTTCCCACAGGCTGCATGAACTGCTCCAGAGTAGGTCCCCTCTACAGGATACAGTCCTTGAGTTGAGGAACAGACTACTCCAGTATTCTGGGGCTGGTCACAAGTCCTGCCAGCAAAACCTGCTCCACTGTGAGCTTCTCTCTCTCCCCATGGGGCCACAGTTTCTTCCAGGAGCCTGCTTCAGTGCATGCTTCCCAAGGGTGTTTCACCAGGAGCTTCAGGGGAACCCATACTTGGTACCTTCTCCTTCTGCCCCTACACTGACCTGGGTGCCTGCAGAGCTGTTTCTCTCATATATTCTCATCTCGCTGGCTGAAGCTGCTGTTGTGCAATTTTTTCCCCTTCTTAAACATGTCATCCCAGAGGTGCTGCCACTGTCACTCATGGGTTCAACCTTGAGCACTGGCAGATCTGTTCTTGAGCTGGCTGGCATTGGCTCTATCAGACATGGGGAAGCTTCTAGCAGCTTCTCAGAGAAGTCACACCTGTAATTCTCCCACCCCTTGTCACATACCACAATAGAGGGTAGCAGTAATGCTGCACCTCTCCACTAAACTGCTTCAGTTTCTGGAGCAAATTAATATTTTCCTTTGAGTGCTTATGCACATGGAGACAGCTGTATTAATCTACCATGCAGTTTTGTCAGAACAGTGAATGTAGTAATGCCATGTCATGATCCCCTATTCCTCATCTCTTGGTGAGACTGAGTTGATATAACTCAGACATTGCTGCCTTGCCAAACACCTTTCAACACTGCAACAAGTCAGCATTAAAATAGCAGAATATAAGTGCTACTTATGAAAGTCTTTGCAAAATTTGTATTTAAAGCCTCACAAACAAGTTCCCTGTGTTCCTGCCTGGTGTCACAAAACCCAAGTCCAGCAGCACATCAAACCTGCGTGCTGTTGACTGCCTGAAGCCTGCAATCTCCAGTGGTACAGGATCTCTGCCAGTGTGATGCCTGGACATCAGTGTTCACACCCTAGGAACTGTCAGGAGAGAGATTGATTGACACAGGCTTTGATGACGGGTGCCATCAGAGATGCAACACTGTCTGTCCAGGTTCAAGGCCATTTCAGCTGCTAAAGCTCAGTCAGCACAATGAAGTGTCGAGTCCTGAAAGCTTCATCATGGCAAGCAGCAGTCTAATAAAAGGTGTGTCAGCTTGGCCACTCTTACTATGGGTTCTTCCAAATAAAATACAACTGTGGCTGCTTCTAAAACAGGAAAAATGCCCCATCCCTCTCTACTGAGCCCTCCACAGTGGAAGAGCACTGAACCAGAAAGGTACCTGGAGGGATTCTAAGCTTCCACACCCGCACAGTGCTTGTACCCCCCACATTGCAGATGGTGGTAGTTTTGAGACATAAGGGAAAAAAAGCTTCCAGTATAGACTTGATGAGTTTGAGGCTCTACACAAAACCCTGACTTTTGCCATTTTGCCAAAATAAGTAAATTTTTGTGACAACTCTGGGAGTAGAGGCCATCTGAGTTGCATGGACTGGCCCTGCAGCACAGCCTGTCTACATGATGAAGAGTTTAGGACTTCTAGACCCCCATTTTCACCTTCTTCTCCTTAACTCCTACAGCAGCCAGCTACTCTGACAGAAACTAGGAGCACAAAGGACATAGTCCAGGGGTTATCCTGGGGGTTATCCTTACTACTCCTCTTTGTCTTATGAGACCATGGCCAGCAGCTCAGAGCAGTGATTGCGGGGACACTCATGTGCTGCTGGCACAGGGAAGGTGACTGGGATGGGGATGGAAACAGAGGGGGAGCTCTGGTCCTATGAGGAAAGAGGTCCCACCAAGGTTGGCAGTCACAGAATTCTGAGAGGATGTTCTTTGTGAATTAAGAGCCTCAGAGGATTCATCCTACCAATAAATGTCTGCTGGGCCCATTTAATCTCCACTGATTTACAAAGTTGTCCAAGCTTGTTTCCCTTAACACTCCCCTTGCCCCACCACCAGAAGTGAGTGACAGTCCATTTTTGATAGGTGCCTCCATGAAACTCATGATCCTGGAAACTTAGGAGTGAGAAGACAACTGTAATTTTACAGCAGTAGAGAATATTTGTTCTCTGAGATCCTTCTGCTAAAAGAGAAGGCTATTGTTATGGCTCTATTTGGCAATAAAAGAACTAGGATTGATCACAGCTTAGGCTTACTGTTTCCTTAATGACTACAACTGCTTTGCTCTCACAGGGTTTTTTTAGGGATATTGTTTACTCCAGCTTCAACCCTACTCAGGATACTTGGAATTCAAATAAACTGCATTGCACTGCATTTTCTGGCAGGCACCCAGTGCAATGAATTTCAAACTAGTGTTTGATTTTGACAGCTACAAGGCAGAGAGGCATCTCACTAGTCAAGACTAATTCTTCCAGTTGCTACACAGCATGACCCTCTGAATTTACTGTCAGTCACATCGCTGAGGTCACCTTATCCCTCAGTAACAGAACCCTGACAACATGGTAAAGTGCAGATGGTGATCTGCAGAGCGAGGTGACTTTGCATCTGTGGTATTTAGGACCTGAAATTAACTGTGGGTGTATCTACTGGTATTTGGAAGAAAGATAAAGGATTTTCAACCTTTAGGGTGACTTGCATAGACTCAAAATATTTGTGGTTGCAGATCTTAAACAGATAATTGAAAAAGTGTGGAACAGACATGATTTTTCATTAATTAAATAGAAAAGAAGAATTAATTAACTTTTTGAGGTCAAGAAATCATCCCCATAATATTATTCACCATCCCCCTCCTCCTCCCCCCCCCCACAATGTTATATATATTTTCAAGACAGGGTTTCTCAAAGAGCTTTACAAAATGCTGCTTGATGAGCATAAAGTATCACTCAGACCTATTAAATACTCTGGCCCAGAGTATTTAATGCACAGAGCAGGCTATTTAAGGCTATCTTTTAAGGGGAATTCTAGCCAAGGCATTGTCCCTCCTGCTCATTTTGCATATAGGAATTAGCCAAAGCCCCACAGGTTCCTCACATGCTCCAAGCAAGTCTCCAGCAGCACTGAGATGTTTGTGCTTCCTCTTCTTCTTCAGAAAGGGCCCTCCTGCTGAGCAGCTCCATTGCCTAAATCTTCATGTCAGCCGGGTGACTGGAAACAATGCTGCCATTGCACAAGCAGATCCTCAAAACATTGAAGGATTGTGCCTGATTTCTTCATGAATGGCCTTCCTGTCACCAGAGTCATGAGGAAACCCATATCCATGTGCAGCCCTGGCTGCCACCCTACAAGAGCTGGCTGCTCCTGCTCCTGAGCAGCTCAGCAGCAGGCTCTGTTGATATTTGACTCTTAGGACTTGTCACCTGAAGGTTTCCCTGAGATGGATGCCCCCAGAGTGGCCCAGTCTCACAGGGACAGCTCGGGGGGTAGAACTGGGCACACCTGGGGCTGCCCAATGGGGCTGGAAGACACTACCAACACAGGGCAGCTGTGTCCATGCCCCAGGCACGGAGGATGCTTTGCTGAACATGATGCTACCATGCTATGAGGGGTGCAGCTCTCTTGCTCTTGCCTCAGAAGAAAGTTTTTTCAATGCATGGTGGCTCTGCATACTTGAAGCACCAGTTTGGAAACACAGCACAGGGCAAAGCTCTTCTGGGGTATTTGTGTCTTTCAGGGTGTTCTATCATTAAGCTTTGCAATGATGAAGTTCTCTCTCTACTTCAGGGACAAGGTACTTTTATTTGAGACATGTGGCACGGGACTGTGGATTATGGACTGTTTGGATTCAGGTACCACAAAGGGAGAAGGAACTCAGCCTGTCACAGGAAAAACCAGTAGAGGGTTGAGCACATTGTGGCTGCCAGAGTCACCTCTGAGTCACAGGGACCTGCATTTTCCTCCCCTTCTGTTCAGAACTGTAAGAACCCTGGAGTCCAAGTAGCATTTTCAAAAGGTCTTTTCCAACAGCACATGTCCTCTACAGCACTATTGTTTTGTCTTCCCTCAGTTTTCCTTTCCCTTATCATATTTCCTCCCTTTTTATTAACTTTTCCCTCCTTATCCTCAAATAGCATCTCACCATTTTTTCATTCTTGTGGTCACTTTCCTACATCTTTCTTAGCAATTAATTATTCCAGGGATAAAAAGTGGAAAGAGGTTGCTGGGCTTTTCTTCTCATTATCAATAATTCCAACACCTCCCTACTCTTTCTCACCCTCTTCCCATCATCACCAATTCATCCAACTTCTCTACATGTCCCATCCTGACACTGCTGTGCTCAGACACTCTTGGATGACCTCTCCTGGAGGTCACAAATTGGAGGTCATCACCTTTCCCCCACATCATTACCTTTTAACCACAGCCTCACTAACTCTCACCTCTACACTGGTGCCCATCTGATTACCTGGCATCTTTCTTTCATTGATTTGCCCTGCAGCTATGGTCTATATTTCATGCAGAAATTAATCCACTGGAATAGATCTCACCTTTGCCATGGACTATCCCCTCACTGGTCTGCTTTAGCACTGCCCTCTGTGTTTGACTGGTCAAGACCAGATTCCTCTAAGTCCCTTCCACCTTTTTCCTGCATATCATCTTTCACTTATGCTGACCTCTGGATGACTCTTTCTATGTCTCAGCTTTCTTACCTTCCCCAGCCTCCCTAAAATCTATCATTTCTTCTCACATCCTTCCACAGCCCTTCTCCTTTCCAGTTCTGTCCTCTCTTGCACCTACTCCCTTCAGAGCATTACTCCCAATCATTTTCTTAACTCTGTTTTTTATCCTCTTGCTTTCTAGCACTCACTGGCTATACCTCATCAAAGGCTTTTCTTTTAACCTTTCAGACCTTCCCTAGGTGACAATTCTCAGCCTCTGTCATCCTTCAGCCTTTGATGTTGCCTTGCTTTCTCCTGTGTAGATTTTCTGCAAGTGACAAATTGGTCTGAAGGGCTGATGTCTACTCAAGTCTCATCTCTTTAACAAGGTATCCAATTCTCTCATTTCTGACCCTTAGAAGAATGGCTCCTCTTCCTTCTGTCCTTCCTTCTTCCAGCCCCATCTTGGAAAAGAGAACAGTACCATGATGTGTCTACCATGGAAAACTCAAAACAAATCCAGTGGAACTCACAAAAATTGTGAAGTGAAACTGGCTTAATGGCATCAACCAGGTCATCTTTACTTTGAACAAGAACACCTGTTCTTGCAGACAGAGATGAAATGTAACTAATTCCCTTTGCATTTATACTTCCAGGTAATCTAGATTACCTCCACAGGCCTTTGAAAAACCCTTACCACATCAGGGTCATTTCCCAGTAGCCTCTGGTGCCTTGCTCTTGTATGTCTTTCATTTTTCTGCCTGTACTTTTTGGCTGGGTTAATCTATTTTCTCCTGCTGTATGAAACCTGGAAGAATCAGACTGTCCCTGCTGGACTCTGGCAGCACCAGAACAAAGAAGGTCTATAGCAGGTCTGCCTCAGAGTAAAGGCTGCAGCTCTCCATCCAAGCCGCCCTGCAAGGGGAACCACCATCAATTTTCTGGGAAATGAGGCTGTCTGGAGCAAATCTGCTGCTGCAAGTCAGATGCAGAATTCAGTATTTCCTCATACTTGGAATACTTGGCACAGTGATTATGAAAATAAATGGCAATTAACTCTTTTTCTAAAGAAGTGGGTACAAAGATAATTTTGATGCAAATTCTTTTCAGAAACCAATTTTCCTCACGAGAATGTTGGCATTTAAATGTATTTTAAGAGCTAAGAAAAACAATTCATTCTTTGTTGCCAGACAGGAACACTCTGTTTCAGATTTGTCTAAAAAACTTCCTGAGCAAGTGGGTTGGCCTTGTTAACCTCACTCCTAGCTGTGGTTAGCTTCTGCTAGGTGCCAATAGTGTTTTGAGCCTATTGATTGTTTTTCAGGATAGGAAAGGGATTGATGTTTTCAGTACACAGCAGAACTTATCTTCACTGTTCAAAAAGGACATGTAATTGAAACAGAGATAAGTCTATTGCTTTGAAATAAAATAGGCAGAAAATTATTTTTCATTTCTTTTTCATGAGGACACTGAACCACTCATTCCGGTTCAATGGGTCAAAATTTTTGCCGCCACTCAGGGGTTTCCTCTCTTGAGCAAATGATTTTGCACCATTCATTGGAATGGTGTAAAACTGAAGGAATTGAATCTTCACTAATCAGTGTTGTCAGCACCTAAATGGTTAATCAAGGGAATCTGTTACATTCAACACTGAAGTGATTTCCAGTGGGTCCATTACAGCGTCTCAGTTGAGGTGGTGGGAAATTAGCCTTAGGACTAACAGGGTCTGGGAAAACTGCCCACTAAAATTGTTCCAAGTCTCTAAAAGGGCAATTGAACATAAAGGCATCATCTCTAGTTCAATGATTCCATCAGCTGGAAATCACTGCTGATCAGAGAAGTGCTGTAGGGAACAATTGCTATACATTTGCTCTATTCTTCTTTTCCCTAGGCATCAGCCTTTAGCCATTCCCAAAGACAGGACACTGACAAAACGGGATCTAGGTGAAACTTTGGTTTCACCCAAAAGAGACATTTCTGGTGCTGTGACGTGAGTAGCCACTACAGAGAACAGCTAGTCAGGTCAAACAGTTTCAGAAGAAAGCTCACACAAGGGCAAGGGTCAAAATCTCATCTCATCCACATCATCTAGGAAAAGGATCTACATGAACTTCCACCAAAGATAAGTGGACCTCAACTGCATCTTTCTGACCCAGAAAGAGCAAGAACAAGGGCTGCTCCAAGTCAAACACTCCTTGCATCATGCAGAGAAGGAAACATACCTTCCTTCCAAACTAGAGCTGAGGAAAGCTAAGGGAGATGCTATGTACTGTCCAGTATGAAGTCTTAATCCTGAGTACATCCATAAAGCAGCTAGAGAAATCTATCCAGCTTCCAGTTATCTACTAAACATGACCTAGCATGATTCAGACTGGACTTAACTTATGGATATAAGCAGAAAGCCACAAGAATGCTCTTTCCATGCAGCCCAATGGTGTGCAGCATCATGGTAACACATGTCACTTCAGGCACCCTGCTGCTCTGCCACAGCCTCACAGAGAATTGATTCAGTTTCAACATCTGCAACACTTCTCCCCGAGGAACTTGTGGGGTTGGGGTCCCTGCTGTCCAAAAGGCTTCCTGCTACTGCAGTGCAATGATTGCAGCTGACAATTTAACTCTGCATCAAGGCAACAGGGGTTTGGGTGCCAGAGAGAGTCATCCCTGAGAGCTCGCATGAGCCTAAGATTGCCAAGAGGTGTGTGGGGCCCAGCACTGCAAACCCCCACACAGGAATCAAGCTGAGCAGCCTCTGGCCCATGGGGACACAAGTCAGGGTCAGGTTGGACAGGGCTTTGAGCAGCCTGGTCTAGTGGAAGCTGTCCCTGCCTGTGACACAGGAGCTGGACCTGGGTGATCTCTAAGGACCCTTCCAACCCAAACTGTTCTATCATTCTGTAGCAGTGGTGCCTGCTGGGACTGGGGCAGAAACATGAGCTCCTCTCTCTCCCAATCATTAGTTTCCCAGTAATCCAAAGAACATCACTAGCATCTGCAATGACACAATGATCCTCATTTTTTGTACAACGATTCTGTTCTTTGATGCGTCTTAGGTGATGATATTTTGGCTTAATTACATTGTGCTGGTACCAGACAGTCTGGGACCACTAAGATTCCTGAGTGCGAGGTGCTATGGCCTGAGGAGCTGTCATGCTGATCCAGGATTTCCTCTGCAAAACAGGGAGGAGATAATTCACATTCCAAACTCCCCAATCCAAAGGATTTTGTGAAATTCCTTCAGTTCTAGCTCACTGACAACACCTTAAGCCCCACCTTCTGGTGAATGGCTAAAGTGCAGGGAGAGACAATGTTCCGAATCAAGTTAAGACAAGGGTTTTCAAGACAATACTACTAAAATAGAAAAATTCCTGATTCTTCAGGAGAATCCACTGATCTTCAACAAAGTGTCGAAAAAAAATAGTTTTAAAAGGCATCATAGTGTTTTTTAAAAGGCATCAAGTAGTTTTATCATGTTGGATTCCATTTTCTTCACTTGATAGAAAACTGTTGTGCTATAGAATAGACTTTATATTTTAAGCAATTTTCTCTCTTTTCAGTAGTGGCAGTGAGCACACATAAATCAAAACCAGTCTGATCACAACCACAGGCTCAATCATGGGATGACTCTAGGAAGTTGTGAGAGAACAGGAGTAAACAGGACAATGGCCCAAGAAGGTGCTTTTCAGTTTAAAAGCACCCTCTGAAGAGAGGCTTCTCACTAACTTGTGCTAACCAAGAGGACAAAGCATCCATTTCTGAAATCTCTTAAAGTTACTGAAGAACCTCAGACACAGATTTTAAAACCTCATCCAGAGATGCCACATCAGGCCAAAATCACATCAATATCTTTTTTCCCATCTAAACTACAGCAACTACTGTTAGCCACAGTGAAGTATTTCTGAAGTAAGGCAAGCTACAGAAACACAATCTGTAATTTATGTATGGCCATAAATAAAGATGGAAGAGAGTTCCAGCTCCTTTTGGCACAATTTTTCAAAGTCTTTAATACATGGCACCTCAAACTTAACAAGACACTGTTCTAGTCCTGATGGAACTAGAGATGAGAAATGTTCCTGAATAACCCCAATGAAAGATGTTGGAAGGAAGAGCCAGATGGAAAAGCAGCAATATCCTGTTCTCTTATTGTACAGCCACCTAATTTTGTTGCCTCAGAAATTTTAAAGTTACTCACCAATACCAAGAATAAGGATTATAAGAATATGGCCATACTTTCATCTATTAGTCCTATTGGATAGAAACTGAAAATTCCTCTCTTTAGGGGAAATGCCCTAATGATCTATAATAGTCAAGTCTACTTTCCATGTGGAGTGAGGCATGAAGATCTGTCAGCACAAATGAAAACAGCTGGCCACCATATCTTGCTTGGGAAGACCATGGCTTGGATCATTACATTTTACTTCTGTCCATAATCTGACTTTCAAAGTTCCACATCCACTGCTGTCAAGAGAAGGTGCTGTGAAACAGAACATAAAATGTATTGCACCCTCTGCTACCCTCACCCAGCAAAAGAAAACATCAAATGAAACACACTTCTCTTCACACAGGATGACTGCCACCTCTCAGCCCAAGAACTGCTCCCTTTTTACTGGGAGAAGGCAGCAGGTAGTGATGATCAGGTGAGTGTCTATTTTTTGTGAGTAAATTACTCTTCTCTTAGATATAGCTGAGCACAAAGTGCACTATTTAGGACAGGAGAAGCGCTGTGAAAGATGAGTGACCTGGTTTTGTTCTCACTTTTGTGTGGAAACTAAACATGAATCCAGTGGATTCATCATGGCAGAGGAAATCAAATTAAGGCTTGAAGGTCTACAAGACTTTACTGTTTATAAAGAAAATACAATTAAATAATGATGTGGCACACATCCTCCCTCACTCATACTTCCCCAGTCTGTCACCTCACCTCTACTCAGAAGAACTTAAGCTAGACTCAGCTACACAAGCAAACCTCTGGGCTCACCTGCCCTGATGCAGAGGTCTGCTCAGGAGGATGAGCTGTATCCAAATCATTCCAGCATAGGCTCAAGTACTTTCTCAAAGTTCAGACCTCTTGCTTACAAATTCCTCAAAGCAAAGTGTGTTCCTTGCACAATAAAATTTGTGGTGCCACAGGGGGGAGCTTGGAGCTTGTGCTGTGGCTAAAGCTCACCGCTTCCAGATCAAGAGAAAAGAACAGCTCAGCAGCATTACCAACTGCAGCCACTGGAAACGCTGCTCGGGAAAGGCTGTTTGAAAATCATGACACATGCATACATACTGCACAAACATTTTAATAAAGATGTTCCTTTTCAACATGATCTTAGGAGACATTCATTGACTTTGCCTTGAAAAAGCAGCCAAACCCATAACTTATAGCAGAACAGAAGTCTCACACAGTCTTTATCCACTATAGTTTGGGAGAAGACTATGAACACAAAAAAGACCACATTTTCCCTCAAATGCACCAGTGAAAGTATCTGTTGATTTTCTTTGAACACTTGCAAGAGAGCAAGCCATTCCATTACTTACACCTTTATCTTCCTCCCCACCAAAGGAAGCAAGATGTCCCAGGACAGTGCTAGGAAATACCTACCTTTTTTTTACACATTATTTTCTAAATGGTGCTACATTTTACTGCATGTTTATTCATTTTTTTGTGTTGGTACAAAGCATGAGCAGGAAGGCACATGATTTTAATAACTTGCACAGCAGCTATTCAAATCCATTATAAAAATATATTCGCAGTAAAGACTTTTAATTAGGCAAGAAATGTGCTTCCTTTGGACAATGGGCTTGGTTCACAGCAACACCTGTGTAATTAATGTTTATTTATTAGAAAAGCATCCCTGAATCAGTAAATGGGGCTATTGACTCTGCTGCAGACCACTATGCCAGTCTGCTTTGGTTCCTCTGAAGATGTAAATCATCTACATGTAATAGGAAAACAAATGACTTGTCCTGATTCAAGCTGAAAAACAGTGCTGTAATTGAAAAAGCCCAATCCTGAGCAGCCATTGTGTTTAGTGCTGCAGGATGACAGTGTAGCAATCTTTTTTGTTTTCTTTAAACAATACTTCCTCATGACCTTAATAGGAATTCATGCTACTTGATTGTAAACTGGGCCCACTATTTACAGTATTACTATACATAACCAATGGTCAATGTAATTAACAAAATGGATCATATTCATTCTTTTAGAAGAAGAAAAAAAAAAAGAGACTGATTTGGCTGGGGCTTTGGTGAGCTGGCTTGGCACAGAGTGTTACCTCTGTACCAATGCATTTTAAACATAAAGAAACCACTGGCTAAAAGACTGATGGCTAAGACAGCATTTTCAGTGGTAGTATCTTATACTGCTGGAAACTAAGCTACTGGTGATATAACATAAATCAAGGTAGTAGTGCTTTAGTTTAAAGATATGTAAATATTTATTTGTATGCTGCAGCATAATAGCTATAATTTTTCACTGCTTTGATACCCAAGGATTCCTAGTACTACACAAATGTATTTTATCTGCTTCATTTTTTTGTTTTGGTACTTGCATTCAAAGCAAAGTAACTTCCATTCCTCTGTTCTGCACTGAAATAAAGACTCTTCTTTCAGTTCATAATGCTTTTCTTATTCTTTCTGGTCTGTCTCTGTCAGTGTTTGTTTTATGAGCACCAAACCCCAGATACTAGTCCCTGGTGTCCAGCTCCCAGTACCCAGCTCCAGGCCTCTGTACATACACACCCCAAAGGGACACCAGGCAACACTGACAGTGCACCTGGTGCCTCCAAACAGGGCTCTGCAGAGCCTGAGCAACACTGGCACTGCTACCACACCACTGGGACTTCTGCAACATGATCCCTTTTTCTAGTAGATTCCCATTAGGATTCTTCTTGGGATCTGGAAAAGCAGGCCCTACCCTGCATTTCCCATTTCACAGGAGACTGCCAGAGTCATTGTGATTTTCTGTTGCCAGGACTGCTGTCACATTCTGCTAAGACCACAGGAGTCCTAAATAAGTAAACACAAATCTCCCTCTGACTTCCATCTAAAAAGCTTCTAACCAGGTCTACTGCTAAGCAGACTTTGCTCTATGGAGACTCATGTTCCCAGCAGTTTGGAAATGAGAACACTCATGAGCAGACAATATTCAAACAAAAAGGTAAAGACTGACAGGAGGTGCGAGAAAGCTGAATTTCCCAACATAAGCTCTGGCCTCAGTAGTGTGTGCTTCTGTAAGAGCTGCTCTCTGTTGCACCAAAAAGGCAGCTTTTGACTGCACAGGTCACAGTGAGGTGAGCAATACCTGGCTGCTCTGTGACTCTGAACAGATTTCAGGTGCAGCAGGAGTGATGAGGTCAGAACAAGGAGAAACAATCAATTCCCATGCATCAAAGCTTTACCTTAATTCCCAAACTACTTATGTCCTCCATTTTTTCCTAACAGCATCCAGAGCACCTCAGTTTCACATTTCATATGCTTTTTGCATGACAATTATCCTACTTTTTTTTTTTTTTTTGTGCTGATTGTCACAAAAAATTAAGTATGCACTTAACAAAAGTCTGCATTTAGGAGCTCAATATTCTTTTCATTTATGCAGCTTCCCAACAATCACATGAAGTCAAAACCAAAATATTAGTCCTGTTTACAGACAATGAGCTTTAATTGCTTATTGGGTTCTGTATTGCAACAGTTAGTTTGCAAAATACAAAAAATTGAAATTTAACTGCTGACATCTATTTTCATGTTAAATCTTCTTTCCAAATATGCATCTTCTCTACATAGATATGCATGGAAATGTTAAGATGCATTCCATGAGAACACAAAAAAACAATTCAATCCCACAAGCTGAAAAGAAATCAGCTGCAGTGCCCCAGCTACAATGCAGGACACTGCCACTGGACTGATTCACAGAGAAGTAAAGGATTTTATGCTATTCTCTACCTTTGATAGCATCCAACAGGATTTGCACTCTGTGAAGGAGATGATGGTGATGGTGATATGGATGGGCCTGCTCCCCATTCAGGACCATATGCACTGGAATACAATGAATAACTACTTTTTATGAGACTGCCTTGTCCTAAACTGGCCACCTTTCAATAAAACAGATGATGCTTACTAACAATACTATGTTTTTAACAGGACACGCCCTTTTCAGAGTTAATCTTCATCTCCAATGCAGGACATACCTTTTATCAATTAAAGTGGGGCACCCCCTTTGAGTGTGTAACTATAGGCTTGTTGTACATCAGGTAATGAATCCGACTTGGTGGACAGTGCTGTGAGTAGGCTGCGAGGGAGCCTGTCCTGAAGGGGATGTGGAAAATGAAAGACACACACCCACACCACCCCTGGAGCAACCTCGTATGGGAGAGAACACATTTTGATGTGGATCACTCAGCTCTTGAGTGTGGTGCACATGAGGGCCTGTGTGCTTATTTTACCCAGTCTACCTCACAGATATTAATTAGAGGGTTTCAAAATTATCAACAGACCAAATATTTACTGTGAGTACGTGGTCACAACATGACCTGTAGTAGTGCGAGCAGCTCTGAAAGAACAGACAAGCAAAGAGAATTTATTCCCTTCCTGTAGTGCATATGTTGTAGTGTGTTCTTGGGATTATGTGTCACAGCTGAACTCATCTAAGCAGGCTTGTTGCCTTCAAAAGAAGGCATCCTGCTCCCCAGCATAGAGAACTTCTGCTTCAGGCCACTGTCTCCACTTCTTTCCAGATCATGCTCTGGTACTCATCATATAATGAGTTTGTCCAAGTCACTAATCTGCTGTAAATCTATTTCTCTTTTTTTATCGCTGAATTTGTTTTCTGCCAGATTAGTGACCTGAACTGACTCACTGTACACTAAAATGGAACCAGCAAAGGGGAAGGGGAGGCAGGAGCTGGGAGTGCAGAGGTGTGTGTAGGTTGGTGAGAGCAGGATCTCCTTTTTAAGTAGCAGTAAAAGTAACAGCAGATCTAATAGCACCTTTATGAACTGCCAAGCAGGGAATTTACTTTTTGATGCTATACTGCTGCAGGATGGTCCTGGAGACATTGTGGGCTGGTCCTGGGGCAAGATCTGCACTGCAGGGCATTGTGTTCTGCCTCCACATTGTGCTAATTCTCAAAGCTGTTTGTGCTGTCATCGAGTGGTTGGCAGTGTTCTATTGTTCTTGTGAGCTTATTCTCAGACTGTATGTCAATCCAGAATTGATTCAAGGCTGGTTTTAAGCCATCCATATGGCAGCTATTGACAGAAGAAAGCACTACAGCACACACTACACTTATTATTCTGAAACTTTAGGAGGGATGTAAATATTACATCAGTCTCATGCAAGCCTGTGCTGCCTGAAATTAAACTATTTACTTGCTACTCTAAGTACTCTTACTTTGCACTTCAGTATGAAAACAAACTACCAACTAAGAGCAGGCTTTTCTCACTCTTTTTAGTCACAAAAGAAACTAAATCCTAATTTCCTTCTTCTTTACACTGGCTTCTGGCTACTTATTCTTCTAGTAACCCATGCCTGCAATGAAGGTTCTAAGAAAAAACGGCCTTTCACAATTTCTTAGAAAGGTCAAAGACATCACTTCCAACTTAAATAAAAACCCAATGAAATACACCACTTCTGGCACACAGCAGCTCAAGCAGTAGTCAGTTCAATACCATATACTCAAAAATGTTACATATTCTAATAATAGTTTAAAATGGCAGGACATGTTCACTGGCAGACTGGAGGAGCCTAAGAGCCTCAAAGCTGAGCTCAAAGGGAAAGCCCTGTTATGCTCCCAGCTTTTCCTAGTACCAAGTAACTCCACCTTCACCAAGGACAGTTCACCTGTGAAACTGATCATAAGTTATTTAGTTATTGCAAGGAATTTTATCATTTTCATTAAATAAAACTGTTATGACATCTGTTATGCTGTAAGACTAATGAAAGTTTTAAAATTTGAAGAAAACAGAAATACTTGAAAGAACTGTTAATCCATAATCTTTGAAGTTTTAATTAAGTTCCAGGAGAATTAATAAAGAGTAAGAGAGGACTGAAGAAAAGAGGGTGGAAAAGATGGAAAGAAAAAGGAAAGAACAGTGGGAACAGAAACAGAAGGAAAGCACTACTTGATAGGTAGTTTACCACGAAACTTGCAAGCAGAGATAGTCAAAAAATGAAAAGGCATTCATCTGCTATTTCATTTCAGTGAGATGCTAAACTCCTCAAGGTCGACTCAGAACCCAGCTTGAATTTTGCTGAATCTATAAATTCTGCAGATCAGAGATCTTTGATTCCCTCCATTTTAACGTACCTTGATAACATTAATTATTATGTCTCTGGTACATTTTGTAAACATTTGAGGTACTGAATCTATTACAAAAAACACTGTATTATTCTCCTGCTGGAAGGCAACCCCCACTCAGAGTTCTAGAGAATGCAACTCATAGTTAGGAATTTCGGTAATTTAAACTCCCTCCCACCAGCACATGCAAATGACTGCAAGTACTGACAAGAGCTGCATTCTGACAGCCCTCATATCCCTGAACATGCTCCTGCAGCCAACAGGAGAGGCAGCCAAATGCTGGGGACCTCACTTACCTCATAGCTCTCTGCCTCATGAGGCTGCACAGTGAGCACATCCTTTACCTATTGCTTTTCCATTTAGCAAACACAACAGATTAAAAAAACCCAAAACTCTTGAGGACGAGTATGCAAGGAATTAGGTAAACCAGGGGACAGTGAAGAGAGGTGGTGGAAATTAAGATGCCATTTTTTATACCTTCTTCTGTTGCTGATATCTGTAGATATTACAAAGGCAATTAGTCAGCTCTGCTTTTTTGCTGTCTCTAAAACAGTAGGAACTGCTGATGATAAATGTGTTTAGGGATTACATATTTGAGGGGTTCATAGAAGTGTGTGAAACATACTTCACAATATACAACTCTCTTAGGCCTCATTTTCCAACGCCTTGTTCCAAGTGCCAGATGTTTGTATCAGTGTCTCATGAATGTGAACTGCATACAAAATAAGAAGTTTCTGTGGGTTTTATGATTCATGTTCATTATCAACCAATAGGGAGTCATAGAGCAATATAAAATCAGGCTAAAGATTGCTTCAACAGGACAGCTAATTTATGGCAGGATTAAAACCTCCCTAGTCGAGGTGTTCATATATTTGCCACGCTTACCATTTTTTGCTAATAGGTAATGACAATCCTTCTTGTTGCAAGTAAAACATTTGTTATCTTCAAATCCACTGATAACTTGGTGATCAAGCTTTTCTTCGCCTTTGCCTGAGACTTCCATGGTTTTGACTGCCGCTACTAAGTTTCCCTCTGCTTCCTCTTCTTTAGGATGATGACCTCTAGCTCTTGAGAACTTTATCTTGTGCTTTCCTCCTTTCCGATGACTCTCTCTGCTCCCTTCTGGAGTACTCTGCCTGGTTTAGCTTTCCAGAACCCTTTCCTGCAGTGTGGTACCGAGGGCTCAGCCCGGTATTGCTCCGGCCCTATGACCCTCTCCACGCAGGGCAGCTGACAACAGCAGGCGCCTCACGGGAGCCTCACGACATCTCACAAACAGCTGCAATTCTTAACACGATCTGTACGGGCACCTCCCGTAGTGCTTTCAAAGGCTGCATTCGCCTATAAAACGTGACGGATTCCTGCAGGCACAGCTCCATATTCCCGCCTTATTCCGCAACGCTGAACTCGGGACCTCCCGGCGGCGGCGCTGCCCGGCCAGGGAGAGAGACAGAGACAGGGGCAGCGACAGTGACAGGGGCAGGGGCAGGGCCGGGGCAGGGCCGGCCCCCTCCTGCCACCTCCCCCGCTTCCTCCCGGCCCCGCCTGTTGATGTTTCACTTGCTTTTAATTCCCGGGTCGCAAGATGGAGGCGGCGCTGGGACGTCGGGAGCTGCTGCTGCTGCCGCTGTCGCTGCTGCTGCCGCCTCTGGCCGCCGCTCTGCTGGGCCCGGCCGCGCCGCTGGGACAGGTACCGCCGGGGCCAGCCCTGCCCTGCCACTGCCACTGCCACTTTCCCTGTCCCTCTCCCTGCCACTGTCCCTGTCCCTGTCCCTGCCCCTCTCCCTGTTCCTGCCCCGGCCCCGGCCCCGGCCCGTGCCCCGCTCCCTCACAGGGGTGAGCCGGACCCTACCGCGGGCAGACGGGGCTTGCCCTCTCCCTTTGCTGCTTCGTCCGTATCTTTGTGCCGTATCTGACAGGTCTGAGGGGGAAGGTAGTTACTTCTGTGCAATGTTTATATTGTATTTTCAGGCTTGTCTGCCTACATCTCCAGGGTTCGGTGCCGTAGAAGTACGCGCTGCATTAGGTCCGCACTTGAGCCTAGCCTACTCGTGATCCGAACCAAGAAAAGGGGTGTATATCTATTTGATGTATTGGTGTATAGCTATAAACGCACAGGGCATTGTGTTGTTTGTTTTTCTGTTCCAATATCTGTGCTGTATCTTGGTGACATCAGTTTTAAATTTGGTGGCTTTTTAGAAGAGTGGAGGGAGTATTTTGGGAACTACTTAGGAGAACTTCACAGTGGGTATAAAAAGGTTTGCCGCCACACCAGGTGAGATCTGACCTCTAGAATTACAGAAGAGCTGGGTACTTCTGCCTGAGCGTGAATCATGATCAGATACATCCTCTAAAATTGGTATAATTGTGAACCCAAGGTGTAAGATCACAGAGGGAAGAGTTGTGTGGGGTTTGTAGTCAACTTGTCCAGCCAATGTGAAGTTACTGACCTGACCAGTTACCTGGCCAAACTTATTATGCCTTTTTTTCCTCCTGAGTTACTTATTTATTAGAGTAATTAAAGTAAAACATTTCCAAGAAAGCCTGGCAGAGGCCTGCGCTGGCACATCCTGTGTTGCGAAGCAGGATTCATTCCTGGCCTTACTTCCTGGTTTCTGCTTCTCTTTATGACCTTTTGAAGCAAGACCTCCTTAGCTCTGATTTCAAATCGGGGATCTAGATCTTCAGACTCCTACAAAAGTGCCTAAATGCCTGGAGTGAGGTGTGCTAAAGAGAGCAGAGGGAGCTCAGTATTTGGGTAATTTGTCTGTCCCTCTGAGAAAGGGAGTGTGGGCTTGAATTTGCCAAAAGGCTCATGAAGTGACAATGTAATGCAGACTTGTGTTCTTGCTCACCTTCCACTGAGAAACTGTCACACTTCACACTGAAACTGCAGCTTGGTAGTTAAAGTTGTCATGACTGGCAATTTTAAAGGACATGGAGGCACACTTGTGTCTGCTGTCTTTGGATGTGAAAGCCTGAGCAGGGCACAGGGGTGCCGGGGCAGTGCCATGTAAGGCAGAGATAGAACAGGTATGGGGTCAGAGATAGAACAGGTATGGGATAAGAGATAGAACAGGTATGGGGTCAGAGATAGAACAGGCATGGGATCAGAGATAGAACAGGTATGGGGTCAGAGATAGAACAGGTATGTTTTGGAGCTTGAGTAGGGCTTGACTTCGGAACTGTAGTGCCTTATGGGCTCAGCTGTGCTGTTAGTGGGGTCGAGTTTATTCATTTGTGCTGTACTTCTCCCATGGTCTTGTGAGCTCATGATTTTCTAGTTTGGAAGTGTCTGCACTCTTAGTTTTATATGGGTCTGGTGGCCTAAGTATATGCAGAAAATTTCTTCTAAGAGTCAAAAAGAGGCACACAAATCTTTAATGTTTTTTTCTTTTTAAATGTTAAACTTAGCAAAATAAAAACCTGTGTTTTCTCCTGCTCTATGTAGTTTTGTACATACAGGACCAGTTTTGATGCAAAAGGACCAGTGTGTCTGGAGAAAGTTTTGAGTAGAAGTGTCAGTGTGTTTTGACACTGAGCTGTTTTTGGTAGCCTCTTAGAAACAGAAGTGCCTAGGCAGTGGGAATAGGCAGAGTGGGAATGCCATGCTGTCAAGTTGCCTTCAGAAGCTGTGATCTCAGTGACAGTGGGCTATAGGGGCAGAATAACTGTGGTATTTCCTCAGGATGGCTTGGGACTGCAGACTGATTGGGAGCAGGCAGCATCAACATGGTCAGCTTTGCTTTGCCTGGACACCACAACTGTGCTTTACAACTCTGTGAGCCCACTGGCTGCACTCTACTAACAGCTTCACATTTTGTTAACTCTTCCAGGTGGGGATTAAAGCTGGTGTCAAAGTTTACCTCCGTGCTGATGGCAGTGGTGTTACAAAAACCATAGTGTAAAGACTGAGGAAAAACTTTGAGACACTGGAATAGCATTTTGTAAGACTGAAGTGCTTTTGTTCAGCTCTTTTGGAATGTGAACGCCTCAACTGTTGTGCAATACTTGTAATTTCTTTAAAAAGCTATTTTGAAATCAGGACCTTTTTTTTTAATATTAGCATGCCTGTTCTGATTTTTATTTCTCCTCATAAAATTTGGATATGAAAAACTGAACTAAAAATTGGTTGATTTTAGACAAAATTGGGGATGTCTTCTTCTTGTTGTTGTTTTGTGCTTTTTTTTTCCTTTTAAAAAAATTAAAGGGAATGATGCAATAAGACAACTGACTTTCACTTTAAAGTAATGTTTCTGATTCAAGGTCAGGAATAAGGTTTTGTGCTTTAGAGTATTTTTTTAATGTGCTGATAGGAGCTTGCTAAAAGCAGTGCTAACACCATGTTATTTGCTTATTCTGTTTACCTCTTGATAATTTAGGCTAGCAGGGTTCGTAAACTCTGCTAAATAACATACCTGCCTACCAGACTTTTGTTCTTTTTAGTTTAGTTCAGTTGCCTGGAAAAAAAAAGCTTTTACATTATTTGTTGCCTGCAAGAACCCTCTGTGTGGATGGGTCGTTTCACAACATCAGGAAATAATCTTCACTGCATCAACCATTTGATGCAGTGAGTACAATGTATTTTAATCAAAGAAGAAAGTTGTAATAGCAGTGTGCTGGAATGTTTCTTCCATCGCTTTATGTCAGTTTCTCTATTAGCAGTACAGCACATGTGAATTTGGGCCTTAAAGAGCTGACATAATCTTCCTATGTATATTTGATTAAATGAAAGCAGTATGATGCAACTGTGTCTCTGTGATGTGAGACTGAGCGTTCACCTTTAAAACTTTTGATCAAATATCATCAGTATGAGTTGGTTTAATAGAGAAGATACAAAGGCAATTAAGTCTAGTAACACACATAGGGGAAAAGGAAGGATAAACCATGTTATAATAAGAGTCATTGTAAAACAAGGAAGGAATGAAAGTAAGTGTGCTTGCTCAGAAAAGCAAAGTAAAGCAAAAGCATCATGTCAGATTATTATATATAGCTTTAGCTAGTTAAGAAAATACTGGATGTAGTTATCTTACCTAAATACTCTCATGCAGTTTAATAATGCCAAATCTTAATGGAGAAAATTTTGTACAAAAGTTTTCTAAAATGTGAGGGACAAATTATCATCCTGCAAACTTGTGAAATTCTATCTTCTTATGTCAAGCTTTTAGCATGGTTACTTCTCAATTCAGTTATGCCTGATTGCAGATTAGACTCTACAACATAGTTCTGTTTTGAGTCTCACAAATGAATTATGTGAAGCATGGATCATGGAGCCCTGGATTGCAATATATAGTTACACTGTTTGGAGCCAGTTGTCCATGTGAGTGCCAGGACTCAAGTGGTGTGAGTTTGTGTGGTAGTTTTGTTTGTCTATTCAGACACTTCTTTTCCCTTAATCTCTTCTCAAATTTAGAAACAGGTTATTGGTTTTGCCTATTTTTTACCTGTTTGGCAACCTGATATTTTTCAGTTGCAAACAGGATATCAGCAGTGCCTGGGTAATGGCTGTGAGGGGATTGTCTGCCTTTCAAGTCTCTGTACAGCTGGCCATCTTGTAAGGCATTGTGCCATCTGTTCCTAGGGCTGCCCACTTGGCTTCCCACAGGCCTTGGAGCAGAAAGAGCCTTGTTTGGAGAGCCTCAATGGAGAACAGCTGTGCTTTAAGTGGGCCGGCTGCTAGCAGCAGAATCTTGATGGGCTTTGTGTGACTGATGCAGCTGTGTAGGACTGAGCAGTTACCCTGTATTGGGAGAAACTGTACAGTGCACCCCATCAGGTATTCACTGCCTGTGGATAAAGTTTTTCCATGATTCTTTAATCAGATAATCAGATCTGTTTGAAGTTCCTGCGTGATTGGACCCATCAGCTTTTTCTTTTGCGGCATTTTTTTCACAAAGCAATATTGGGTGAAATGTTCTCTGTAGATTTGTGTGGTGTTAGTCTTTGAGAATTAATGAATATTCCCTTTTAACTTATGCCAGATGCTTTATATTCTTTGCTGACATCTTTTCCCCTTTTTGTTCTTCTGCTGCTACTGTGATTATACTGCCCCAGTTAATAGTCCTGGATTCTGTTGTAGCACACAGTGAAAGGGAAAAGGAATAGAACATGATCACTATCTGCTTACCTCTGCAGATCCAAGCTCACAGAAATTCACTCGTTCACTGTAACCTGTGCCATCACACTGTGAGTGCTGCTGCTTAGCTGTCCTAGAGCAGAATGACTTACATTTGCTGTCCTCTTTGCAGGTTCTGTGGCCATCCGCTGTAAATAGCACTGCTGGAGTACTAAAACAGGGATGAGAAATCATAGGAAGACTCAGGAGAGACATTTACATCCTATGAGAGCATTAAGAATGATAGGGCCATTGTTTGAGCACATTGGAATTTTGTGTGAAGGTATTTACCAGCACAGGAGGGGACAAGGGGCTGTGAAGTATGGAATGGGGCCAATGCTAAGCTGAAAGCACACCCCAGTTCTTAGGGACTTGAATTGCTTCTTGGGGCTGTCCTTTCATTCTGGCTCTGTCAAAGTACTGCTTTTTCAAATATCCCAGTGAATTCAGAACCTTTTAAATTACGGGCCTGTCTGAAACTTGCATGATACTTGCATGTTAATACTGAGAAGTGTATTCTAAGTTTTACAGCCAAGTTTTACACTCACAGTTGAGGCTTTTCCAGAAGTTGACAGTGCAGTAGTATGGACTACTGCAGAGTTCTGTGTTCTGCTCTCAGTGGCTTTGTTACTGCAGGATTGGCTTACTATGCTTTTACAGAATAAGGGATGTGGGGTTATTTGCTGAAGTACATAACCACAAGACATATCTACAAAGCACTATAAAACATTTTCTTCCCCTCCACCCTCAGGCTGTGAATTTTATTATGGTAACATAAAAAAAAAAATAATTCCTCTGTTGAACGTAAAGGATGTTCTGTAAGTGTGTGTGTCTTCAGCCCTAGGACTGAAAAGATGGGGATTTGAATTATCACTGGAGCACTTTTTAGCAAGTGTGGCTTGTCAGACCAGGCATTTCATCCTGAAAGACTGGTACAAGAGCTGTTGGCCTGCCACATCTGTTTCCCTTCCCTTCAGGAGGCATAAACAATGTGTGGTTCTTGAGCACTTATCAACATGCAGATATTGAAGGGGTACCAATCAGGCCTGTGATAACAGGGGCAGTGCTATGCAGCCCTTCTTCCCTGCTGTGGGTGAAAGTGGCTTAGCTGGGATGTTGCTCTCTTCTCCTGTGAGCTGCTGCTTCCTTTCCCCAGCACTCCTGCCAGCTTTTCATTGGAGTTGGCATGCATCTTGTTGTTTTTGCCATCCTGTAGATTTTGTTATGGGGTACGTGTAGGGTCAGGAAGATTGGCCACAGCAGGACCCACTGAGTTTTGAGTGTGGTACTGCAGGAGACACCAGTGGGAAGTCATTGGAAGACAGCAGTGTGAAACCCACCTTTAAGGAAGGGTTAAGACTGAGCTGGAACACTGCTATTTTCTGTGGGAAGATAAGAAGAGTAATGAACAACCTGTTCATAAATTGCAAAATGAGAGCATATAAAAACTGAGTAGAATGGATGTACAGAATATGGGAAGATCTCAGTAGAATTTGTTGGATCTGGATGTGAGCAGACTAGTCCCAGGAGTAGCAGCAGTATGAGTTCTCTGTTGTGTGTGATTTACAAAATTGTAAGGGTCATGATGCAGCTGCTGTAGGGGAATACTGATCATTGCTCTGAGTTACTGAGGAGCTTTATGAATCTGTACCATTAAGGAGATGCATCACCATCACCTGAGATGGTGGTGAGGACAGATGTCTCCCAAGGAGATGCTGCAAGGACAGACAGATCACGCAGCAGAGGCAGTCTGACAATCTGTGTGCATCAGACCAAGGAGCCCAGCTAATTCTTCCCAGCTGTGTTCTTGGATCTCTTGTTCTTGTCCAGCTCTTCCTTGCTTGTTCAACTGACAGAAAAATGGTCTGACAAAAAAGGGAAAGCTTTTGTGCCAATTTAATGAGCTAAATTACCTCACTGACTTGGGATGGATGAGAAAGAAGGATAATGTGCAGGAGAGATCTGCACTCTCTCTTCCAGTGGCAGAGGCAGCAAGTGGTTAAATTGTCTTATTTGTCTGCACCTTACGATCTGAGTTTTGAACCTTTGACAGTACAGAAGTGATCCATTGAAATATTTCATTTCTTAAACATGTAATGTGTTCTTCAAGTGCAAGTTTTAAGTATGTTCCAGAATTCATAAGTGCTTGTGGATACTGTGTCAACAGAGCTGACAGCTGTTTGGAAGGAAATTAATCATTGTGTGTATAGCTAACTTTGTACATTTAATAGTCAATTGTTGAGCATATCTAGCTTCCTTCATGCCCTTCACTTTCAAGTAAAGCATTTGATTAAAGAAAAAAAAAAGGAGGGGATTTTCCTATTTTTCATCAGTCATTTCCTTTTTCTTGTAAACTCAGTGAGTCTCTTTGTAGATGTTGAAAGAAGATTGTGAAATACTTTCTGTGTAACAAAACCTCAGATGTAATTCATGGCTTAAGGGACTGTTAAGGGACTGTTAAGACTGCCGGTAAAATCCATCTTTTGTGCCCTTTGAATTCCCAGAAAACAGAATAACCTAGGAACAAAGTTTTGGTGTTCTGTTAAACAGTTTGAGAGTGTAAAAGACTTGGAGCTCTGAGTGCTAAGAGCTAAAAGATCTAAAAGTTTGGTGGATTTTTATTTTATTATTAATATACACAATTCTTAAAATATGAGAAGGAAATGAGTGGTTTGAGGAAATTACAGGAAGACAGGATATAATATATCCTATGTTTATAGTGTTAATCCAGGTTATATTTTCAGTTACAGAGTTCACTTCTTGACTAATTTGGTATTTTTAATTTCCTTTGAATAGCTAGGATTTAAGTTTTGAAGAAAAGTCAATACAAAAACCTGTTTCACAGAAGGGGCACTGAGGAAGAGATTTCTCTTTGGTCTCAGTGGCCAGAGAGTTTTCCTACTGATACGTCAAATGGGTCTGAAGTATTTCAAGTCACTTTGAACCAAAAGATTATCTGTCCTAGGTCTGGAACCATTCTTCTCGTGATGCCAGATTCCAGCTGAATCAGACTTGGAGGTTATTTTTCAGTGTTTTGACAGTTCGGCTACTTGAGTATGCTCATTAACACCCATTGTTTCAATTATTTTTTTACATTCTTGTCACGCTTCAGTGTTTTCTCTCCCTGAACTGGGCTGTATTATGTTAGGTATTGTATATTTCACATATTTTCTGGCTGAAAATCTAGTGTTGCATAAAAATACAAAATGAAAAGTCTTTTTATGTATTTACATTTTTATTTATTTTAAATTCTGAGCATTTATTGAGACATGACTCGCTTTTTAATTGTTGGTTGTGAAACAATGACTCAGCTACAGAGCTAAAGAAGATGCTGAAGGTATGGAGATATTTTCCAGAGGAGAATGGATCCACAGAATCACTGAATCATTTAGGCTGGAAAAGACCTCTAAGATCAAGTCCAGCCTTTGACTCACCACCACTCAGCTAACCACACCACAGCACAAAGTGCCATGTCCAGGTGTTAATGAAATGAAGTTATAATGATTTAAGGCTCCCACAGGCCAAACAGGGAGCTTAACATTTTTTTTGAAGAGGGGTCTGAGGAAGGCAGTGTGGCAATCATTACTTTTGGCTATGTGCAAACAGGATTTGATTTTTCTGTGTAGTTTTTTTTAGAGACAGACCTGGGACGCTTAAGGTCTCATTTGCAAAGCAGCCCCTGAAATTACAAGGGAGAAATGAGAGGACAGAATGAGTGATTCAGTAAATTGCAGCAATTAGGGTTTGAAAGAAAGAAGCAAATCTCCATTTTCTGTGAGTTTGAGGTGTCCCATGTGGCATAATTTGGGAATCATAACCAAAGAAACAGAATTCTGCTGGCAAAACAGAATGGTCTTTAGTATAGACTAACTTCACTTTGAAGACCAACTGGAGTGCTTAAAAAAACACTTACAGAAAATCTGATTTTTACCTTTTGTGGTCTATTATTTTTCAGCTAATATGAGAGACTTCCATTATATCCGTGTGAAAAAATTGTTGTTATTATTATTATTTTATTTTTATTACAAAAAACTACAAACTATACATAGGGGAATGCAGATGTCATTCTTTCTCATCAATCCTTTTTATTAAAAAGAAGGGTGAAAAAACCAGACTAATCCTTACATGAAACAAGAAAGCATATTCCTTTTCCTTCTGTCTGCTGGATAGAAAGCCTGGGAATGCACTCTGGGGTTAGTAAGAAGTCATTCTGCCAGGACAGTAAAAGAAAGTTGCCTGCAGTGGCTCCTGTGTTTTCTCAAACTTAGATCTCTTCTGTTTTTTTTTCCAGGAAGCAATTAGAGTTGGTGTTATGATGCTGAACACCAGTGGAGAACTCCACAAAGTACAGGTTTGTCCGGTTTTTCTATTTATTCAGTGAATTAATATGCAGTAAAACAAAGTATGCAGCAGCTGCAAGTATATCCTTTATTCTGACATCAGTCAGTATGGAGTGTGTTCCTCTGAGAGCAGAATTGCAGCACAGGGGCAGGAAACCTACACTCATTCTGGCTGTCTTTCTTTCAGGTTCTTTTTAACATCACCTATGTTAATGGACAGGTATATCTAAATGACTTTCCTATGAAAAGCGGGGTTGCCCACATAACATGCCAAACAATAATATGTGAGTATTTTCTTTTCTTTTTTTTTAAATTTTCCTCCCTCCCCTGGGGTATTTGGCTTCCCTGTTACCTAGTAACCAAAGCTTACAATGGCTGTGTGTTCGGTATTTTGTAAACCAGAGCATTGTGGAAACAAAACATTTCCCAAGGCAGGACAATTTTGGTATTAAAATGGATCAAAAAAATCTTGCCACCTTCATCTCAAGTCACATTAACAGGGTTGTGTGTAAATGGTCTAATCTGAAATCCAGGCCCTGCCCATCTTTTCAAAAGCATGTTTGCACTACAAGCTAGACAATGTAAACAGAAGGATGCAACTCCACCCTGCTAATGGCTGTGTCCCTAGGTTGGTTGGCATGTGTCCAGAAGGAGATTCAATAACAAAAATATGAATTGTTGTTAGGAAGGTCTTTTAATGATATCACTTCTGTGTCTATTGGACAAACAAGTTTCTGCTGGATAGGATATTACAGGACAAACACTGAACTTTATTGACTGCAATAGTTAATAATAGTTAATTACTTCAAATTGTTGTGAACCTGCTGTTTTTCCACTGATTCAATGCTACATTTTTTTGTGAAAAACCAGAAAGTAGTGTCTGTTTTTTCTGGAGATCCACAGAGCATACTGTATAATTAATTTAACAGGGACAATTAGGCTTATTTGATTTAAGCTTCTGTTGTATTGAGAACAATCTTCTGCTGCATGAGATGCAGTCAATCTCTAGGTTGATATCTGAGGTCATCCTCTCAGTCACTTGCAGAATACTAACACTTTTTAAAATAGCTTCTCTGAGCTGTGACCTTGTTGCTCGAACCCTTCTTTCCCAAGCATGATCAATTATTAATTTGACAGTATTTCTTTTCTGGAGAGGGAGAGCAGTAATCAAATTCTCTTTTTCTGGTACAAAACCATGGCAAAATGTCATTTACTTGCAAAATAACTCACTCCAGAAACATAAGGATGATTTTATTGACTAATTCTGAGAGCTCCTGAGCACTCTTCTGTAGTTCCTATTAATTTCCCAAATCACAGTTGTAGTGCTTGCAGTGACTGGTTTTGAATCTGAAACATTGAGGAAAATAGTGATTTGACTTGGGACCTAGAAACCTAGAGTTCTTTATCTCCATGTTTGGGTCTGAGTCCCCAGCACAGTACCTCTCTCTGTTACCTGTAATGTAATGTTTATACTATTTACTTATTAAATTATTGACAACAGATTCAGGTAGTGTTTGTAAAATGCTAAAGAAATATCAAGATACTTATTAATAGAGGGGGGAAATGCTCCTGGGTGTATATAAAAACAAAACTTGACCTTAATTATCATGCTTCTGAATATTGGAGACCACATACTCTGACATCATTGTCAGATCATTCTTGGCACCTACATTCCCACTTGAAGTTCCCCCAAATGTCAGTTTTGGAAGTGTGCGTCTCTCCTGTGAATGTAGTGGTGGTTGAACAGCCTGACACATGGTAAAAGCTGGGAACACAGGGAGCTTCAGCTGCTTGGCATCTTGGAGGCTTTGGGCCTTTAGTACAAGCTTGCTGCTCCAAGTCAGAAAACAATCAGCAACCAGGTTAGTGGCCTGGCTCACACCTGTAGGGAACTGTCCTGCTGCCACTTATTTTGGCAATGGAAGACATTACTAAATAATGCCAGAAAGTATTTTTCTATAATTTAAATAAGAAAAATGGCTTTATGAGGAGAGGGATCACAGCATAAAAGTAGTGGACACACTGAGTAGTTACTGTGTGACTGAGACCCAAGTTGAGCCTTATCCCACATTACCTGACAGGCTCAGAACTGCAAGTGACACACACACAGCACCAGTGGCTTAGCAGCAGAGATGGTTTGGTCTCAATTCATGTCCTTTGGTATCTGCATGCTGGAGAGATCCCTCACCTCCACTCTTGTGCTTCTCCAAGACTTCAGTTGTAGCATGCCCTCAGCTAAAGCAGTGGTAACTGGGAGAAGCATACTGAGACTATGCAGAAACAGCCAGGGTAGAAAGGCAATTCTGTGTGTATTTGTAGAATATTAAGTTGTTGAAACAGCTGAAAGCTTTTAGGTAGGAAGAGAGGTTGAGGTGTCACCAGTCACACAAGAAAACAGAGAAGGGGGCAGAAAAGTATGTAGGAGGGAACTGGCACTCATCTTGACTAGGAGATGCAGTGTGCCTGGAAAAGACCATATTTGTTTCTGTATTCAGAGGAAGGGGAATGTTGTTCAAAGGAAGATGTTTACACAGATGGCTGGCTAGGCTGTGACATTACTCTTATGAACTCCTTTGGACAACTGAAATAAGAATTCAGCAATAACCAAGCCAAAGCACTCTGCTTAGAGTGCTTAAATGCAAACCTCAAAGGCAGAGATGTGACATTGTTTGCAGGCTCCCTGAGTCAGGGGATTGTTTAACTCTGCTGTATTATGAGACCTGCTCTGGGTCTGATTTGGTGATATACTGGTAAAAAAATCATGGCACCTGTTTTAGCTGTTGGCCCAGATTACTGCTGGTTGTAAAAGCAGTTACTGGAAGTGTTAAGGACACCAACATAGCACACATGTTCTGTCATCTCTGGCTTGATGCTAGTGGTACCCTGACCTCTCCATTCACCTGCTGCATGTGCAGAGGCATCTGTGTCAGAGTTGCACCTGTTTTCTCTATGGCAGGGTACTGCTTTCTGGTTGAGGTGGTTTCTCTTTGAAAATCATGACATTGTGTGTTAACAGTGGAGAACAGAAGCTTGGATAACTTACTGGATCAGCAGCATCTGGGAACCGTCAGTGTTCGAATCATGGTTCACGAGTGGCCTTTGGCATCCACTTCTGATTTGCAGCTGATTGTCATTCAGGAAGAAGTGACAGAAATTGATGGGAAACAGGTATAACATTCTGCTTGTTTTTAATTTATGAGAGGCAAGTAGTTCTCAGGGATTACAAGGTTTACATTTATCTGACTGGTGATTAGAACACAAAGTATGTAATTAATGTTAACTAACACAATACTGAGGGAGACAACAGCAGAGTTGGAGGCATAATAGTGGGGTGTCTCATTAGAAAACTTCAAGTTTTAATGCTTCTTTTCATATTTTAATAATTATCATTAACTATATCACATGCACTTTGAATAAGTGAATTTGTGCAAGCAAAGCCAGACTCAGAAGCAAGAGTTGATGTATAAAATAATGTACAAAACTAATAAAAGGGGCATGGGCTCATTCTGTGTCTTGAGGTTTCCCCCATTGTTTATTCCAAGCTAACAAAAGGTTTCAAGCAGGTAGCATGGGGAACAGCTTGCCGCAGGAAACTCTTATGGCAAGTGGGTTTACTGTAGAAGCCCACTACACCTGAGAGCTTAGTCTTAGAAGACTTTGCATGTAAGATAATTTGAATCTTGATAATAAGCATGGATTCTGAGATGAACAAGCACCTCCATCCCTCTGCTTCTAACTGTATTTGCAAAAATAGCAGTCAATGTGAGGGGTTGCAATTCTAGCTGAAGTTGAAATGTGCAGAACTGAGTTCTCAAAATCAGCTGTATGGTGTAATTGATTTACTAACTAAAGAGATTCTGTAGAAAAGATCCAGCTGTTGAAGCCAGCAACTGGCTTATTTCTGTGTCATACTTCTGTTTCTGCACATCTGCATCTTACACGTAGCCAGGCTTTTTTGAAGCTGGCTTGTGTTCTGCTGCCTTTTTCTTTCTTTAATGGATAATAATCATAATACCATTGATCCTTGATTAATTGCATGGTCAGCATACAGTAGTTTTTACAGGGATCTGTATCATGTCAGCATCTTAGTCTGTTAGTGAAAAGCCCCACTGAGAGGTCTGTAGCTTTTCCAATGAGGCCTTTATCCCACTGATAATAGCCTAAGAATCGTGGTTTGATTCCATTGTTACACAACAATGGCATTGTATTTCAGGCCTCAAACTAGACACCACAATGCATTTCAGATTTTCATAGGGACCTAGTAAAAACAACCAGAAAGCCAATGCTGTTTCCTTGATTGTTCCTTTAAGTCAAAAGCAGTCTCACATAAGCACAGCAGAGGAGCAAATTCACCTCCCTCAGCTTTCTGGCCATGCTGCTTTTGCTGCAGCCCCAGGACAGAGTTTGCTTTCTGGAATGTGGCTGCACATTCATGGTCATGTTGAGCTTTTCATCCACCAACACTGCCAAGTCCTTTTCTCTAAGGCTGCTCTTTATCCATTCACTGCCCAGCCTGTACTTGTGCTTGGAACTGCCCCAACCCAGGTACAGCACCTTGCACTTGGCCTTGCTGAACTTTGTGAGGGGTCCACCTCTCAGGCCTGTTCAGCTGCTTCTGGGTGGTATCTCTTCCCTTCAGCAGGCTGACCACATGGTGTTGTCAACAAACTGGCTGAGGGTGTACTCAGTCTCACTGTCTGTGGTGCCAGCAAAGTTGTTAAACAGCAGCAGTGCAAATACCCATCCCTGAGGATACCACTTGTCACTGATCTCCATTTGGATATTGAGCCATTGGCAGCAGCTTTCTAGAGTGCAGGCATCCAGCCAATGCCATATCCACTGCCTGGCCCATCTGTCAAGTGCATGTCTCTTGGTTGGAGACAAGGAGTTCAAACAGGACACGGTCAAATGCTGTAACACTTGGCTTTCAGTTGTTGAAAACAAGCTATGTTCCTGCAAAAGCAGAAATGTCAGTCTTGCTTTAGCAAGAATTTCAATGTTTGCAAGTGCTTTCACTACAAATCTGAGTTTTCCATGCCCTAAAATGCCTCCCTGCAAGAGGACAGTGATGTACCATGTAAGTGATTAAAAAAGCCCATGGATTGACTACCATGTGCTTTTGCAGGGAGTGAGACCCAGTCTGTTCAGCATAGTTTCTGATGTGGTATGGTCTACAGAAGTGTGATATGTGAAAACAAAGAATACCAGTGCATGTTATAACAGCTATATGTGTACATCTTATTGGCCTGGAGTTTTCTGGGATGTATTGTTGTCCTCTGCCAGGCTGCTTCAGTTTTGCTTTAAACTCATCATGTTTGCATCTTTTGTAGGTTCAGCAGGAAGAAGTAACAGAAATAGATATTTTAGTAAAGGACCTGAGAGTACTTAGACATTCTAACTACACCGTCCCTTTGAAAGAGAGCATGCTGTACTCCTTGCCAAGGGACAACGACGTGTTATTTACGCTGCCCAACCTCTCAGGAAAGGTATCTCTCAGCTGTTAAGTAGCATTTTCATCCATATTCAAAGTATTGCTTTACAGGGTAAGAGAACATCATTTATCCCTTGGTCTACATAGTGAAAGAGTTTCTTCATTAACAGGGACAGGTTTTATTTTATATGATTGGTTTTTATTTTTTTTTAACACCTAAATCCAACTCTTCATATTAGGTATTTTATTTGTTTTCAATTCTGTTCTCCTTTGAAGAACTTGATACTTGGCAGTCTGCAATCCAGACATCTGACAGGAATAAATTTCTGTCTCAGATCTGCAGTGGAAGTTTCTCTACAGCTCCCCCTTTTTCCTGAGAATGAAAGAGAAAACTGTAGAGGAAATACCTGTCTGGGTCAATTCCAAACCACAGAACAGTTTTCTGTTATTAAACTTGAACAACTTAAAAGCAATAGAAGTTACTTGATGTCTTAATTTTATTTCAGTTTTGTTTAATCAGAAACTGTCAAGGATTTAATTGGAGTAGAATATTTTAATCTAGTCAATCATCTTTTAATCTGATGACAGCTGAAATTTACAGCTAAGGGCATAGCTAAAGGCTGCACTGTAACACTGTTTCTGCTTCTTATCAAGTTCACTGCTCAAGTCAAAAAAAAGCCTTGCTGTGTTCTTGCTGTGAGAACTGTACCCTCTGTAGAGAAACATAGCATGTCTTTATTTTCCTTCAGAGTGGGTTGAACAAAAAGCAAACTCTCCCCTAAATCTAGCTCTCTTTCTTCAGATATTCAAGATCCACTGCAGACTACCAGTCAGTACCTCATCCAGCAAGTAGAAACCACAGTGGATGAAGAGACATTACCTGGCAAGTTACCAGAGACTCCTCTTAGGATAGAACCTCCATCTTCTTACAAGGTGCTTTTGCTATTTGTTTGCTTGCTTTAATTACTAGTATAATTATTAGTATATAAATACAATTATTTAAAGACAGGCAACCACTAAGACCAGTGGATTTTTTCAGATAAACCCCAAATAAACCAGAAAATGCCCCCTCCTAAATTACCATTCAGCAGTGACAAGTCCAGTAGGAATCCACTGGGCTTCTAAGCCTTGCCATGTTCTGACCACACGGATATTTCACAATAGTCAGTTGTGACATTTACATTATACCAAGCTAAGCACTTATGACAATTTCAAATATTGCTTAGCTTTAAATTCCACCATTTCCCCCTGACTCAGCCCAAGTGCTTACCCCTCTGGGAAACGGAGAGAAATGGACCACTGAGAAATGGACCACTGGTCTCACCTGCTGTAGGAAACACAGTAACAGCTGGAGAAGTTCAGTTCCAGCTTAGGCAAGGATGGATTTCATGGTCTCCTCTGTGGCCAAAACACTCACAGTGACAACACACTGTCTGCTCTGTTCAAGGGCCCTTAATTTTTTAAAGGGGCCTTTAATGAACAGAGAAGTAAATCTTCACCTGTTTCAAACTTTGACAGTAAAGATAGCTGAGCCACCAGTCAATTCCGTCATGCTTTTATGTATGTTTAAGTAAAATTATCACCATGTAATGTGATTTACCAGTAGATTAAAAAACCCCTAAAACCTAGCAGTTGCTTTGTTTTGCAATCTCTGTATTTTTACCTGTTTTGTAGGTGATGTGCCAGTGGGTGGAAGACTTGAGAAAAAGGTTGTGCAGATTCTGGTTTCAATCTCTACCTATCTTGTTTAGTTTCATGGAAGTTGTTGTTGTTGGAGTTGTTGGAGCAGCTCTTATTATCAAAGTCTTAAAGCTGATTCTGCCGTCCTGTGAAAATAAGTAAGTAATTTTTGTAATTCTTTTTTTGCTTTAATGAAGGCAAAATTTTGACTAAAAGAATCTTCCAAGAAGCAGGCTCATTCTGTAGGATAGTTGTAGCAAGAATTCAATGAGAAAGCTACTGGTAACTTTCCATTCCAAGTGCACTTCTGACACATTGGCATTTCAGAGAGACATGGGTAAGTATTTCATTGGAAATGTCTTTAGCTGAGCTGTCCTACTGCCAAATTTTTATCAAGTCTTCTAAGGACTACATTGTGAAATGCTATTAACATAGTTCCAAGAAAGGGTAGAAACTAGGTCTAAACAACATCTCCAAATCTTTTCATACTGTGTTGGAGTTTTACAGTAGTTCTGAAAGGCCTCAAATTTGGCTTCACAAAATTGCATGGGAATTCTCCAAGGGGGGGACCTACCTCTACAGGCAGCTTCCAAGCCATAGTGACTGGTGCTGGCATAGGTGGCAAGAGGCCACAAATAAAGCTGAGTGTATCCACTTGCTGTGTTACCGGCAACACTAACATTTTTTGGGAAGGCAAGGTCTCAGAGCAAGGGGCAGAAAGATGAATTTAGTAACTGCAGGTCATAAATCAGTGTAGATTTAGTGCTGGAATGGGCAAGCACATGCACTCTAAAGCAACCTAAGTCAGCTCTGGAAGAGCTGTCCCTTGGAACTTCATGTTCTTTGGGAAGCAACTGACAGTGCAGTGTGCTTAATTAGCCCCAAGCACAGCTGATGTCTTCAAATGCAGCTGATCAGATGTGCCTCTGAATGGCCCTGCATGCAGTTAATTTATGTATCCACTCAGGGGTACAGCTGTTCTTGGCCCTTCTGACAAACTGGGAAAATGGAGGGTTGGAAGATCAGAAGTTTGGAAACTGCAGTGACAAAAGAGGCAGTGCTTCCCCTGGCATTTCACACAGCGTGCTGTCAGATGGGAGGGCTCCCCTGGTTAGAGCAGAAACAGTGGAGAAACACTTTGTACTTTCCCCAGCAGTAAGCAGCTTACCTCTGGCAGTAAGTAGCTTAACACTGCCACGTATGAAACTGAACTAAGTGGAACTGGGAAGAAAATTCTTATCCCAACAAACTGTTCAGCAGAGTGGATGATGACCTGTCTGTAGCAGAGGTCAGTATGGAGCAGAGGAACCAGCTTGCAGTAATTTCTGTTCCAGATGAGGAACATGGGGCTTGCTCATGACTTGTTAGAGCGTATACAGAAATTGAACCACTCCTTCCATTAAAAAAAAAAAAAAACAACCCAAACTAAACCCCTAAAAAACAACCCCTAAACCACACAGTTATTTTCTTGCTACCTGTGTAAAGTGGTCCTCTAAAGAATGGTAAAAGGTTTAACTCAGGATTGTAAACCAGTAAGAATGAGCAGGACATGTCATCTGGTGAATGACAGTTGAAGATGTGAGTTGGGACCTCATCCCAAGTCTTCAATGCCATTCTATGTCACACTAATAAAACTGGAGGCTGTTGCTGAGTCCTGGAAAATCAGCTGTAGGTCCTGACAGCAAAGAGTTTTAGGCTACTATGAAACTGAGCAGCTAGAGCCTGCACTGCTGACATTTCAGATGTAGAATCTGGGCAAAGGGAGCCCTCAGAAACCACAGCCAGTACCGTTTGGAAGCATTTTTCATTGCAACTTCATATAAGAGACATTCTGAGGGTAATAGTTGATGCATTGGTTTAAACTAAGTTTGGGGGGTTTAAGAATAAGTGCAATTTTTAGAACACAGAATCGTTTTGTGTATTGTTTTCTAATGCCAGGTAACCTTACCTTTCAGAGGCATCCTTCTCCTGGATCAAGTCAGCTTTGTACCTGTGACTACCATCAGCCTGCCTTCAGACCTTTCAGACAGGAAAAATAATTTAGAGGAGAAAGCATGTACTTAATACTGTATTTACTTTGGAGTTACTGGTTTTTAAAAACACACTTTTAGTTGATCTGATATTTGGCACCTGATCTTAATACCTTGGTTTTTTCCTACTAAGAAAACTAAGTCAGTTGATTAATTGATAAAAGGCCCCTCAGGCCAAGGCCCAAAGCTGACTTCCTTGTGCCTCTCCATAAACAAGCAGCCTTTTCAGAAGCTTCAAAGTAGAACAGCTGCCTTTTCAGAAGTTTCAAAATAGAGCAGCTTTCCACCCTGAGGGCTACCATTGGTTTTAACTTCTGTGAAGTCACTTTTCCACACCTCAGACAGGATGCTGGCTGCCTTCATGCCCATAAACCAAGTCAGCTGTCCTGACTAACAAGGTGATGAAATTCAGGGTGTCCTTAAGTCCAGAGATAGCACTCTTCTAAAAAATATGAGAAAATATTGCAAACATCAGCTGTGCCTGCAAACCTAAGCAAAGCTGCCCCACCTGGTTCCTGGTCTCTTAGGGTTGAGTGTGTCTTGCCAGGAAGATACCACTACCAAACATTTGTGTTACTCAAAAGACCTGACATTTTTATACGCAAAACAAAAATTTGAATGGAAGAATTGTATTTCAAGCACTTTACATTTTTATGGTCCCTTCCACTCATAAAAAATTATTAGCAGTTGTAACCAGCTTGCTTTTTGTATCTGTGACAGCAGTACTCTATGAAGTCCCAAAAGAAAAATGAAAATTCCATTAGATTCTACAGAAACACTGGCTTACTATTGCTGAGTAGGCCCAGTCTGCTCATGCCAGTTTGTACTGTTAACATTTTTCAAATAAACATTTAAATTGTTTATTAGACTGCATTCATGTGTGCATTTATAGTTAGGTAAAAGAGTGGTTTGCCAAACATTTCAGACTCAGGGCACTGTTTCTTAGCTTTTCATTGTTCTTACTTACAGAAATTGTCAAAAAAGTGAATAGGAAAAAAACCTCAGAACAGTAACTACCTGACAGTAGACTGAGCACAGTTACCATCTGAGTGATCAGAATTACCTGTGTTCACAGCTGGAGTTGTTAGAGTGAGGGAGAAACGCTGGGATTCCCCCCTCCTCCTGCCCTAAGGAAACATGTTTAATGAGATCCAAGGTACTGAGATGCTGGTCTGTGACAGGAACTACTCTCAATGTCTCACTGAGCTGACAGCACTGCAGTGATAAAAGGAACATTTCTAACACCAACTTGGCCTTGTAAAAACACCAAACCAAACTTCACCCCCCAGCAGTGCAGTGTGGTACACACCACACCAGCTCCAAACTTCCTTTTTTTTTTTTGTTCTAGTACCTCGTGGGTGGCAGAGGGATTGCTCCCCATGGCTGAACAGGAAACTGCTAGGATTAGCACAGGAGTGGTGACTGCACAGAGAACAGCAAGTATTCAAACAGGTGTAGACAAACTTGTCTGTACATGGATATTGCCTGGTCCCTCCATTAGCATAGTTCAAGAAGTGATGTACAAGGCTGAAATTAGCTGCTTCTGGGGAAAAGAAAATAGGATGGACAAGAAACACAATAGTTCTGCCTTAGTGCATAAACACTGTAGGAATTAAGCTGCAGATGGAAACTTGGCAGCTGTTTGCATGTGCTCTTTGCATCCCTCCTTATGAAACTGGAAACCAGGCACCTGCAACAGCCACAAGGCAATTTAGCTTCTCTAAACAGCTGCCACCAATGCATGGTTAAGCCTGAAAGTGTTGGTACTGCTTCAAAACTTGGCTGATTTCTCTAAAGTTACAAAGCAGCAGGAAAGAAGTATCACCATCATGTTAACAGAATTCTAAAAATAGTGCAAATCTTGAACACAGTAACTGCCAGACAGTTTCTGCTGCTTTATGGAGCTGGAGTTATCAAGTCTTTAAAAAGTTAAAGCTTTTGTGTTTCTGCTTTAGCATGCACATGGTTTTCCCAAATCACAAGTCTCATGCCTTTCAGAGGAGTGCTACTCTGAGCTGGCACCACTCTGAACTATTTTGTAAATTGATTAAAAAAACACCTCACCCAACTAAGACAGTAAGGATAGGGCAACTGTCCTGCATGCCAGTTATGGTAGATCTCATTTTTCCAGGATGTGAACTGATGTGCCCTCTAGGGGAAGGTATGTGGGGAGACTGGGAACAGAAAAAAAAAAAAAAACAACAAAAGCCATCTACCCAAAAAAATCCCTGGTGGGATAGTGGTAGGTTCCTAGAAACAGCAACATCATCTCTTCACAAGCACCTCACTGCAGCCCTTCCTGCTCTCAGAACTGTGTATCACCACATTGCATGCTCCAAATCAAAATGAACTTCAAAATGAGCTACAGATTCAGCCTCTATCACTTTTCTTTCATGTACTATGCATTAGAGATGCTAATTTTGTTCAATCAGAGTGAATAGGGCTGGTTGAGTACTAAATTACTGCTTTTAAGTTGAGGTTTACTTTAGCAGTTCTCAAAATATATCACACTTAGTCTAAGTGGGCCCTTAATGGACTGTTGCCAAGGTCCAAAGCTTGCTTATTCTCCCTTCTGATGTGGGAGACAGATTAAGTATTCTGGTTTGTTTGCAGTGAATTAGGAGAAGAAATTTGCAACAAACCTAACAGCTACACTCTCATCCCTACATACAAACAGAAAAATAAGTATTAAGAGAACCTACATCTTCAAAACAGCACACATTTTTATTAACTCTGACACATAAGACTATCGGAAAATAGTAAACTTGTTTTCCATTCTGGAAATGGACATCTATAAGCATACATGCCTATGTACTCGCCTCAACTTTTTCCTTTCATTTCTGGGCTCATCGTGCCAGGTCCACCCAGGGATTCAGGAGCTCTCACAAGATCTCAGTGTCTAACTTGAGCCTCTTATTGCTGACACTGCTGGAAGTTCCTTTTCAGCGTGTCCAGCTGTCACTCACAACATAGCGATGAATGTCAGGCACGTGAACAAGATGCTCACAATAATGGCATTTACACAGCTGTGTCTTTGAGATGCACTTGCCTCCTACTCAGACTGCAGCTTTGCATTACCATTATGAACAGGAATTCCACAGCCAGCTTTATACAGCATGTATTTACCAGCTAGAACAAGTCCAGACCTCTTTGATTCATGAAAAATAATGAAGTTTACCCATAAGCAGAGCTACAGCTGGCTGCACTGGGAGAAGCTAGCAGGAAGAAGTGTTTCCCAAACAGTAGAAGATGGATAGAAATTAAAGGTGGTTTAATTACAATTACCACTGTTCAGCAAAATCTAAAATTATTACCTGGATGGTTACTGCAGACTCAGATAATGTAGAAGCAGTTAAGTAATGAAAAATGAGAATTAAGATTTTATGTCACTTGTAAAATCAGGGTTATAAATTGAGCACAAACACAACACGAGATGCCTTACCAGAATAACTGTGTAACCCAGGACCCAATTCACCAGTCTAATGTTTTGCTGCTTGCAGTACCAGACAGTCAAGGGAGAAACACCTATTTCAGAATTAATGCCAGAAAGCTTTTGGTTTCTCAGCCTAACAAGGATACTACACATGTGACATCATCACTGCTGGCTGCACAGAATTAGTTTACACCAGCTGGATGTATTTTAAAACTATTTAATGGCTACTGGAAACCCATGATGATTTTAACCCCTTGTTCAAACTTCACTAACTCCATTGACTGTTCCAGCATGACTGTTGCTGTTCCACATCTCAGTCTTTGCATGGGTTCTTTAACAAGAGTTTAATGGTAGAATTCGCCAAGATCAGCTAGGAAAACGATCTGTGTAACTGCATCTTGTTTGATCCATTTTCAAGTTCTCAGCATCCCTGACTCACTTTGCAGGTCTAGCTTGGGGGGTTTTATGGACACAAAAGCAATTTTTCAAGAGTAAATACTGATGAAAGGAGTTCTAGTCTTAAAGTAATTTTAAAATCTTGAAAATCAAATCAGATACCATCAGCATTTGAGAAAAATGGGTGACTTCTGAGCTAGTTCAAAGAGAGCTAGGCAGAACTTGCATTTTAGAAAAAAATTTATTGAGACATCTGTTGCTCTTAAATTACAAAAGTTAAAAAGAGCGTGCAGTGCACCGACACATCACCGATCACTTCTAAAGCTGTTTTAAGACATAAGGTGGTTTCTTTGAGAGAACACAACTCAACATGATCCAAACTCAACTATCCATTTCTCGTATTTCTCAATGTCCGCAGCAGAAACAGATTTAGAAACTTTCTTCAAAGCTATTTCAAAGTCTTCCATAGTTGTTGGCATGTGCATTTCATCTCGGGGAAGATTTCTGATTTCTTCTGGTGTCAAGCCTTCAATACGCCTCCTCATAGCCATCAATGATGCATCTCTAGTTGGGAGGGTAAGAAAATAAAATCATTACTCAATGCAGGATGGTGAGTTCAGTTGTTTGAAAGGCTCAACACAGCATTCCAGTAAAGCTGCTGCATTCAAACACATTCAATAAAGAACTGTAAACTTTTATGGGAAGATCTCCAAGTGCTTGTACAAGCCACAATACCATGTTATCCCTATTATTCAAACATAGCATTATCCTCGCCAGATATCTGAAGAGCTACTATTCATAGGCTAGGCAAAAGAGGTAAAGACAAGCTGACTGAGGTAAAGACAAGCTGATGTCACTGCATGCCTATGATGTAGCTGCTGTTTCCAGTATTTTTAAACAGGAACAAGGCAATAACAATTTCACTCCTCCTACATATAGAAGGGGTAGCTGGAGTGTTTTGAATGTTTCCTGGTTTGAACAGGAATCCCAATTCAAAGACGGAGGAGTCAACAGTATCTACCTCCAACCTCTACATTCAAGAGCTAAATGTTAAATAACAAAATCTGTTCTGTCTGTAGCTCCTCAAACTTCGGGCCTTAATGAGAACTAAGCACTTTTACAAGTGTCATTTTCTTTAGTGTTAGGTTTGACTACATTAAGATTTCCAGCAGTAAATCTGGTAGCAGCAGGTGATGAGCTAGTGAGGTGATAATTAGGTAACACTGGTAGGCTGAAGTTCCTGCTAATTCATTGTTCTAGATCTGATAACAACAAGAAAACGCTGCTAATCTGTCCAGCAGTATAAAAGATGGAAGTGAAATCTCGCTGCTATCACAACAGTATATTGTGTCATGTCAGAAGGTGAGATTCCAAAGAGAGAAAATATTACACATTGTCTTCTGGAAGGATTTAGAAAAATGGTTTGAGTATATTCTGTTTCAATACCTCCCGCTAAAGGAAACCCTAACTGTCAGACTTTAGGAATTTACTAAATGATTCACAGAATCACAGAATATTCCAAGCTGGAAGGGACCCACAAGGATCATCAAGTCCAACTCTTAAATGACCTTTACAGGGATCGAACCCACAATCATGATATTATTAGCACCATGCTCTCACCAACTGAGCTCATCTCAGTGTTAATTAATAAATTAAAACCCCTTAATGCAGGAACTAAAATTTCAGAACAATCAAAAGATTGCCTCATTGAACTCTATCTCAACCAAGTATCACCACCCTTCACTGTTACAACATCATTTGCAAACCATAAGCTACTGTTACACAATGGGGTGAGGGGACATTCCATGCATCTAATTTTCTGCCAGACAACAGTTTAAAAAAACAGAAAGTCCAGCAAAAACAATCCAGCCAACCAAACAAGCCCATCATACCTTAACACTGATAGAATTGAAGTGCAGCTGCCACCACTTCCTTTTGTGACGCCATTCATGGACAGTCATTCCAAACTGAACTCCTGGTGTTTCTCAAATACACTCTTGGTGCCTCAAGAAGCACCAAAGCTCTATTCAAAACACGGGCAGCCATCCACTGCCAGACAGCAGGGACCAGTTCTGTTCTAAAGGCCTTTTAACATTGACAGTCCACCCAAAACAATGATCCAAAGTTAGTTCATACTCACATCTAATCTGCAATTTGGATGCATTTTGTATTTCCTGAATTTTTAAATGAAGGATCACCTTCATTTCCCCCTGGTTATATGCTGACTGCTACGAACTGTAGTGTTACCTCTGACTGGTTTTCACTGTGGCTCAGCAAACTTTGGACTTCACAACAAATCCTCTAAGATAGGAGGGTAATTTCAGTAAACCAGAGCTCTTGGTCCACTTCTCCTTATGTTTTGCTTGTGTCACTAGCAAGGACTGACATAGCATACAGGTTTGAACTTTACTCTGCTTATAGCCAGAGAGTCTGAACCATAAAAAAGGCACTTTTAAATCATCCACATCTTTGTTTCATTTACATTGAGACAAAATCATATCCAAGAGCTATTGCTCCTGACACCATGAACGAAGTGTAAATACACAGGCTAATGTCAGTACTTTCTTAGTGATTTCAAATCATTAACATCCAAATCTCAGTTCATCTGGATTTCTGCTTGCTGTCACCTCAGTCATCACTTCAGAGACTACCACAAGTAGAAGATTCAGATGTTTCTTTGTGTTTTTTCAATCTGTTTGCTTTTTTTTGTTGTTGTTGTTTTATAGTATTTGTACAAAGGGGCTTTGGTTAAAAAAAACAAAAGTAATTGTGCACAAATACATACACACATAAATTTCACTGAAAAACATTACAAGTATTTTCATTTCTAAAATAAATGTATTAATATTCACTATAAAATTAATTACAAGCAACAAACACCGAACAGACTGGAGGAGACAAACTGCAGCTAAAATGCACAAAGCAGGAGACCAAATAAACTCTTTCATATAACATGAACCTATAAGCACAAACTCCTTTCAAAGCAGAACCAAAGACCAAAAGAACACCAGAAATTCATCTCACACACCTACAAAATGAAACAAATCTCCACAACACAGATGCAGAGCAACTAACATACCATTCATTTCCCAGACACTGCGCAAGGTTTGTCCAGGAAACTCTACTGAGGCTCCAAACTTTTAGCTCAGCCTGCAGTGGCCCTGCTGACAGAGCCTTTGGAGACAGAGCCTTTGGTGGCAGCTTTGTGTACAGGCTGCTTGCTTTCATCCCTGTGGCACAGCACACTGTCCTCTCAGCTGTGCTGACACGTGTCTGCAGAGCCCCGTTAAGAATCTAGGCAAGAAACGGAGCCGTGTTTGAGGGAGTAGCCAGGAGGTGCTTTTACTCAGCTCTCTCACCCTACTCAAAGCCCACAGAAGTTGGGCTGGAGCAGCTAGGAGCTCAAGCCTTGCCTTGCCATGCTTCAGGGCTACCTCCAAAGCCTGAAAGCAGCGTTACACAGGTGCTCATCAGATGACAACAGCATCTCAAGCAGCTTCAGTTCTCTGTCCCGTACTGCAGGTCTCAGAGCTTGCCACTGCCACAGCTGTGCCAGTGCAAGTCTTCTGATGCAAACAGGACAGCTGACACTTGGCTCTTAACAGATCAGACCCCTCCCCTTTCCAATTTTTCAAAGAAAATACAAGGGAAGAATAAGAAGCTATTTTTAGTCAATTATTTCAGGAATCTAGGCTAGAGAATAGGCCCACAAACAACTGTATGCCAACAGTACTGAGGAGACAGGGAAATGAAGGAGGTAGCAGAAAACTTCAGTCAGTCTCATCACAAAAACCAATGTGCTGAGTACACAGCCCTTGTATCATCACACAAGACTCTACACCTTTTCCATGTCATGAACGAAGAAAACTCCATGCTTTTACTTTAGTTATTCCAACCTCTATCGCTGTTGCCTCTCACACACAGAATTCTGCAGAAGTCATATAGCCCAAGGAGAATGACTGCAACTCCACAAGTTAAAGCTTACCATCCTCTGGATAATCCTTATGCATGGAATTTAGTCTATATGAAAGAAGGTGGAATTTTACCTAAATCACAGCTTATTAGATTACTAGGTTGCAACTACTCTTCAAATGGAAATTTAGGTACATATTAATGCAGTATTTCACCTTTTAGCCATACATGAAAGACAAGTTACACTCCATTTTTATCCAATAACTTTAATCATGTAAACTGGCTACATTACAAACAGTTTTCCTAAAGTTTGCAGCAGTAGTAACACAAATGATGCAATGCCAGCTTACCTGCATACATTGGTAATGTCTGCACCTGAATAACCCTCCATTTTCTCAGCTATGTTTGCAAGGTCAACATCATCAGCCAGTTCCAGCTCCCGCAGATTTATTTTGAGGAGTTCCTCTCTACCTTTGGCTAATCACAGGAAAGAAAATTGAGTCTGTACAATTTACTTTCTGAAGATAAACAATAAATTGAAGGAGGATATGAAGGAAGAGTGAGAAAAAGGATGCTGTACTTGCTGCAAGGGTAAATGTTCATGTTTAGATTTGAGCTGGTCCTGAATCCATAAGTGAATTTGCATACACATATCAATTAGATTTTTAAGCCAAGTGATAAGCACTAAAGGAAGGTTGATGAAGTTTAGATTTTAGAATTTTTAACCACTCCTCTCCCCAATTCTTCATACCTGATGGTAAAGGAATGTAAATTCTCTTTTCTAGTCTCCGTCTTAGGGCTTCATCAATATCCCAAGGAAAATTAGTAGCAGCAAGTACCATGACCATCTTAGAAGGATCATCATTTTCAGTAGCCCCCCCAACACCTGCAGTGCAGAAAAGAGGAGGTAAAATATACATGTTTTTTGAAATTTCATGTACAGAGAAAACACTTCAGAAGTATTAAAGCAGAACTGTACTCTACTGCACTTTAATGAGTCCAAGCATAATTGAATCACCAAGAGTTCGCTTTTTCATCTCTAGGACAGCCTGGTTTGAACAGCAGGAAGGGCATAGGGCACTGCTCAGACCAGGAAGTTCTTCTCTATCATGGTGGTTTTACAGCAGAATAAAACCATTTATCAATGGTTTTACAGCAGAATTGTTTGTACTTCTGCCACAAGAGTGGTTCAATTTTCATGTCAACATCTGTAGCAGCCTGCAAGGAAACAAAGCAACGCCCAATACCATCATCACACCAAAAACCAACATCTCCCACAGTATTCACCAACAGCCACCCAAAAGCAGCATGAGTCCCCTACAAGGTGTCTTCACTTCTGAAGTCAGGCCAAAGGCTTCATATGTACAGGTGGACTGTGCAAACTGCCGAAGTGAATGCTTAAATTTGGTGGATAAATCACAACTTAGAGACAAACAGAACACCTCAGTTTATAAACACTATGAATCTGCTACAAGGGGAAGAAGGTAATTTTGTTAAAGTCGCTTTCTCTGTATCTACTGGTTTTGCTTAAAACAACAGGACTGGACTGTGGGATAGCTACTGTACCTAGTCTGCCTGAGAGTCTGCATATAAAACACAATTTATTAATGCCTAAGTAAAAGGACTGAAATAGTTCTTACTAATAAAATCAGATTATGTACATACTGGATATGAGAACAGTATTAGAGCTCTGCTGCTTTTAAAGACAAAAATAAAAGGGTACCAACATCAGAGAAGGAGAAATAAACATGCAAATCTTCTGACTCATGGAATTCTATCACAAAGCAGTCCATAGATTAGCACTTCTCAGTAGTTCCTTTCCTTCTCTCTGCTCCCCAGAATATAAAATGGAGGCCTCTGTAGCAACTCTGCATTGTTACCTACTTTTGAACTTCATTGATTTGTGAAATTTTAGCCACATATTTGTAGTGACATCAGTGTTTTAAAATGAAAACTCTCCCAACCACTTCTATAAAACAGAAGATCTTCACTTGTTATTTATATTTTTAGGAGAAAAAGAGATCCCAAAGAAGTGAAATGTAATGCTGCCTTTGAAGTTTAAATAAAATAGGTAACAGTTCTTTTGAAGCACTTTTTATTTAATTTTGAAGACGTGAGTGATATGCCAGGCAAAGACTGAGAGAAGCAGGTTTTTTTCTCCTGCTCTTTTGAAATCTTGTATTTTCCACTGAATCCTTCTTATTCTGAGTCACTAATACAAGATCATAGCTCAGAGGCCAAAAGATGGTTAAATAATGTCACTTGTGGCTTTTAACCCCAATTTCACGTAAGGCTTCTGAAAAACTGCTTCTGAAGAATGAAGTTTTTTTGGGGGCTTTTATTGTGTCCCTCAAGTTTCCTCCAGCCCAGCAGCTCCCAGTGAGCAGGTTATTTACCATCCATCTGAACTAGCAGTTCTGCCTTCACACGTCGGCTGGCTTCATGCTCCTCCGAAGTTCCCCTGCGGCTACAGATGGAGTCTATCTCATCAATAAATATGGTTGTTGGGGCATAAAATCGAGCCTGAAGAAAGAAAAAGACAAAGCACAAGCTGAAATAGCAGTTCACTCCCATTTAAGAAGCAGCAGCATATTCAGAGCTGAGTAATGATGTATTTACCCCAGGTATCAAACAATACCCACCCTTCCCTCTTGGACCCCGGCACTCAGGCACAGAGCAGCTGTGCATTCATACAGAGCCTGGAGTAGAAGGGCTTTTGGCAAAGTCCTGTAGTTGTTAGAGCTATAAACAGCATTTCATAAGCTATAGGCAGTTTCCCACATTAGGAGTAACATTTCAAACTGTGAAAGTCAACACAGATTGCTTGAATAGTATTTCAGTTAAAGCCAGGATGAATGTTAAGCTGGGACATCATGACACGGAGCCTGTCCAAGAGATAGGTCAACTGCAAGATAACTGACCTTTTTGAAAACAAGAGCATTTACAGACAAGGATCCAGGATAATAAAAGATCATGTATTAGAGCAACTGAGATGCTGTTCATTGTGTTCATTCTGCATGTTTGACCAATCACATTAAATGAGCTGGTATCCTGCCTAACAAACTATAATGTAAAAGATCTTTTATTTCTTGCCTTTTCTGACTACTGTAACTGTAACTCTGCTGTCCCCTTCAGCACTGGGCACCCTAGCAAACACTTCACACACACCTGGTAACACATGGGAAAAAAAGACAACTGTTTTCTGAGTATTATTTCAAGTATTATGTGCTCTGAAGCCAGCTACAGTTTGGAAGGCCACTTCTTTCAACAACAAACAAAAAACCACCCACAAAAGCAACAAAGCACACAACCTAAATAGGGTTCTCACCCAGAAAACAATTAATTCCACGCCTAGATTTCCATTCAAGTCTGCTCACCAGCTTATAATCAGCTACCTCTAATGTAGCAAGCTAACCCTGAAAATAAAAGATGACCTATTTTTCAGCTTTTATAAATCCATTAAGAATAATCTCGAAATGCAAATGAGCAAATCAGAAATGCCCCAAGCATTCCAAGCTTGGAGAGCTGTTTATACATGCTATAAGTTTGAAACCTTGGTAAGGTTTCACTGTTCCAAAGGTGATTCTACTTCTTTATCTCCTTGTTCATGTTCAGAAACTTAAATCACCATTTCGAACAGAAGACGAACAAGTTTCTCAGATTCTCCTCTGTATTTTGAGGTAAGTGTGGAAGAAGAAACATTGAAAAAAGTTGTCTTGCATTCAGTGGCTACAGCTTTTGCTAGGAGGGTCTTTCCAGTACCAGGAGGACCAACCATCAGCACACCCTATTAAAATGAAAAAGAACCACTTTTAGGACAAGAATCAAACCAGAGAATTTTACAGTTTGTTTAGTGTAATAGTAAACTACTGGATGTATATTTTCCCTTGAAAAGTTATTCAAAGGTAAGTAATTATTGTCATTGCTTACTCACAAACACATAGCTAAAGACAGTGTGCAAGTATTTGACTAACATCTTTATTTGTTATTACTTACAATAAATTTTGTTACCAAGACGCAGGAAGAATTTATTTAAACTGTAAAACATCTGAAATTCCTTGTTCTGCCAAGATCCAATCTCAAAATCCTACTTATGATCACAGAAGCAGATTTTTTCATACCTTCCACGGTCTTCTAATCCCCTTGAAGAACTCTGGCATCCACATTGGTAAAACTACAGCCTCCTTAAGCAGCTTTTTGGCTTCTACTAAATCAGCAATGTCATCCCTGACAAGAAATAGAAAGTTGTTTGACAGATTCAGACAGCAGGCAAAAGAATCACTCCACAGCTCAAAAAACTGCACAATTAAACTTATTGTTACACATTCCTTCTCCTATAAATCTAATTCATTTTACTGAATTATTTATGTTCTGAAGGCAAAAGCCTGTAACAGCTACAATTGACATCTGCCTGGCAGACTCCAGATGGATGCAAAAGCAAAAAAAAAAAAAAAACCATGGACTATTTCAACAGAGCAGCACTGTCACTATTCAAAGAAAGATAAGCTGAAGAAAGCACGTTGGTTAAACTTAGGCTAATTATGCTTTCTTGTTTTGCTGAGAGGTTGGATGTCCCTGTTACTTAAATACCATCTTTCGTTGTTACAACAACAACTTGCTGAAGACCATAATTTTTAGAATTATTTTTCAGAGTTACAAAAGTATTAATTCTTAGATACCTTATAGGCTGGTCTTATTTCCTTGAAAGTAACTTTCAGGGCATTCTCTTATCAGCATGTGCCCAAGTAACATTTTGGTTTCAAAACACACCTATATGAAGAACTAGTTAAAAATCTGAAGTCATAATTTAAGATTCAGTATAAAAACTGAAACATATATTTAAATATTAAACTCAAATACAAGACAGTTGCATGCAGACAAAGTATTTTGTGAGAGTTTATTTTCTTTTAAGCCTACTTTATTTGCCAAAAGAATTTTGCTCGTTTAATCCTCACAAAACCACCTAAGCTTGGAAACATTTGGAACACAAAATGACCTTTATATAAGGTTTATATTAAACCTTTATATAAGATTTAATATTTAACACGTTTATGTAAAGGTACTGGCACAGGGTTATATTTTATACTAGTGGCCACATGACATCCAGCAACATTTCAAAGGGCTCCTATATTGACATAGCTTCTTTGTTAATCAGTTTTCCGTCTTGATATGGCCCAGAGTAGCAAAACAGATTTTCAAATGAAGAGACACTGACAGAAATTAGAAACTTTTATATCAAAAAAGAGTATCTCAAAAATTGATCTTAGGACTCAGAAAATTTTGAGAAGCTTTGTATGGCCAAGTTGGACAGGACTTTAGGCAACCTGATTTAGAGAAAGATGTCCCTGCCATGGGCAGGAGACTGCTTTAGCTAATCTTTAAAGGTCCATCCAGCCCAAACTATTATATGAATCTATGTGCGGAAAAAAAATTTTTGAGCTCTAGAAGTATTCAACTACATTAAAAGTTTAGTTGCCTATTTAAAGACAGTAAGGAAAACCTGTATGTATCTTTATATATGTAAGTATCTGTTAAAATACCTAATTCTTGTCATATCATGTGAGAGGAAACAGAAACAGCTCAAGAGACTAGCAGCAGTACTCAAACTTACCATCGGATGTTGGGATTCTGAGAAATTATATCTCTTTCCAAAGCTTCTACTAGATCTTTGTCATATCCAGTACTATCAAATTTCTTTGGTTCAGACTCTGAAATCTCAGATGTGGATTTGTTCTACATATAAAGGATATAAAATGTAAATACATTACAAAGGTCATGCTACTAATGAATTTTTACCACCAGTCCACAACAGCATCGTATTTTTAGAAGGTGGCAACATGAACCAGCATGAAAATTATGAAGCATCTGTATTAAAGCTGCACTGCAGGATGGATCTGTGTGTTTCACCCAGATTTCTGTACTGCCCTGGTTCCATTTCCTTCTCCCCAAAGCCAGCATATTCTACTGGTGGAATTTCTTTGTTTTGGTACTTAATCAAAATTCCATACATCTATCCTAGTGTAGCAGCTTCTGCCTCTTCTCCCACAGAAATGTGAAACTATGAGACACAGCAGGGGAAAATTATGTAAGATTGGACCACAAAGTGTCACACTGACAGTACCTCAAATTCTCAAAGTGTCACAAATATGCCATGAATGTGGGACACACAAAAAAAAAAAAATTAAGCACGACTTCCATATGTACAATGAGCAATGGTGAGACCAGAGGGGTAAAACCAGAGCGAATTAACTGATACAGAAGCATGGACATGAACAGAAGAGAAGCAGCTCTGCAGCAGAAGTCAAAGCAAAGAAGCTACATAGTTGAAAGGGCTCAAACAGCAGAGACCATGCAACTGAAAGGAAATAAAATGCACTAGACATACCCTGGTTTTATACATTTAACAGCAAGCACTGGTGATGACAGAACAACTGTAAAAGAGAAAAAGAGACCTATCCTGTCTCTGTGGGTATATTCTGATGGGGAGAGGATTATCACTCAAAGGCAATCTAATTTAGCTCCTAATAAAAGCAGTAGCTTACACAGCTAAAAAATTCCACCCTTGTAGATTATACTGCCTCCACAGGCCATGACACCTTGCCACAACTTAAGGTTGCTGAAGCTAATGAACTATTGCATGGATATTTTATTTATTTAGACCCTGGAAAACAATGACTCTGCTGTTTCCTGTATGGTCTCTTACCTTGGTCATCTGCTAAATTTATGGTGACCAGAGCACAAAAATTAAAGCACTGTGCAAAGAACAGATCATAGTTCAAGTATACTGGGGTTTTGTTCATTTACAACTGAAGAGAGTATGGAGCTAGCAATATATCTCAAAAGAAAAAAAAAAAAAGCAAGGCTCTCATTTAAAGATTAAGTTAACCTTGATAAGCTTTGGAAGAGGCAAGTCAATCTTGATTTAAATTATACTCAAAGCAATTATGCCACAAGGACGTTCCATGTGAATGAGCTCCACCAGGCTTGACTTCAGAAACTCAGTGGTATCATTTTAAACAATTGCCTTCAAGCTGCAATAAACATGTCACAGAATCACAGAATGGGTCAGGCTGGAAGAGACCACAGTGGGTCATCTGGTCCAACCTCCCCGCTCAAATAGCATCATCACACATGGCATAAACAAATAAAACATGGCACAAGATTGTGTCCACACAGTTCCTGAGTATTTCCAGTGAGGGAACATCCACAACCTCTCTGGATAACCTGTTTCAGAGTGTGGTTACCCACACAGTAAAAGAGTGCTTCCTCATGTTCAGGTGGAACTTCCTATGCATCTGTTTTAGCCTGTTGCCTCGCACCACCAAGAAGAGCCTGGAAATTCCTTCTTGGCACCCACCTTCAGATACATTTACTAGATTCCAACCTCCTAGAGGAATTGCTTGTTTTTAATTAATCCATAACCAACACTGTGCACAAAGGAAAGACACCTTACAAGGTGAGATTCAAATCAGCACACTGACATGAACAGAACAAACATTTTATAGGCACGTCATTTTATAAAACGCTCAGTAGTAAGAAAGCACAAGTGAGCTTCTCAAGTCCACAAAGTTATTTTCAAGTTTACCTTTTCCTCTTTTCCTTTGTTTTGCTGATCCTTCTTTTCCCGGCTGCGGACTGCCTTGCCTTTATCGCTGGGGTTGCGAGAGGACGGACGGTGAGAGCCTCTGGCAGCTGCACTCACACGATTGCTGTGCCCTCTGCAATCACTGCACGGAGCAGACTGGCGCTTCCTGGGTCCTGGCGAAGGTCTAATTAGTTGTAACACATGCAAAAGCCTCAGTGTAAAGCCACTGGTGAGCACCACATAACTAAATCAACTGGCTACAAACTGAAAAGCCATTGGCTCAAGATAAAAATCTGTATGTCAGCAACAAGACAGGTATTTTTAGATAGTGACTAAAAATCCATTTTCCCTGTGCCACAAGCTCAGGGTCCACCTGGTTAAAACAAGTGCCTTGCTTTGTATATGGAGAGCAGAAAAAATTAACCAGCGAACAATAATTTGACAATACAGTTAAAGTAATCTAACAGCCACTTTCTGTCAAAATGCACAGTTCTTTGTCTGCTTTGCACATACTCCTGTCCCATCCTTCATGCTACCACTGGCACGTCAGCATACTCCAGTGAACCAGGTCAGATACCTACTCTCAGAAAAAGGAAAAAAACCAAACAAAAACCACTAGGCACAGAGAACAATGTCTTTAGCATCCTGAAGCAGCTAATTAACACCAACAGAGACAAAAGTGAAATAAAAACTCAAAACCAAAAACCAAACAACTCGGGCAACAGTGTGTGGGGGGAAAAACCTTGACATTAGTTAGGACTATGTAAGCTAAAACCCCCAGAACATTCACCTGACACTTCCTTCAACACAAGTGGTGTCAAGCTGCTGGTGTGAGTGTCACACACCTGAGCTCAAGAACAAGAATTACACCACAACAGGCTGAAGTCTAAGCACACTTTGTCCTGATAAATATTAATTTAGGTCTCCAGGTTTTCTCTTACCTACGTTCAGCAGGTACTGGCAAAGACCAGACTTCTGCATCATGAGCTGGTAATTCTTGTTGTGAGGCTTTCAATGGAGTATTGTCTAGCTTAAAACTCTCCAGTGTTTTCATTATATCTTTCACATGCTTAGCTTCCACACTTATCTCCTGCCAAACCTGATTTAAAAAAAAAAAAAAAAAAAAAAGGTAGATTAAGCACATTGGAAATAAGTTTGTAACAGTCCTCTGTTCAAGCCCATGAAATGCCTGGATGGATTCCACAGGGTTTAATGAGCTACCTAATTCTACTTCAATAAACAAGAATTATGCACATTAGATATTAAGGAGGTTTTTCTGCCTTCCCCAGCACATTTAAAGAACAAAGAGATTTTGGATTTAATATCAAAGAGACTTTTGACCAATTTTGTAGATTAAACAGGTATGACAGACCCTAACAGACTAAATATCAATCAAAAGTATCATCCTAATAGGCAGAATATCAATGAAAACAAGAGAGGGTTTTTGTTGAGGACAAATTATCAACTTGCTGTTAAGGACCTTAGTCTCACTAAAATATTGAGGGAAATAAGACCTTAAAGATACCAGGCTAAAAAACTTGAGCATAACAGGGGTACTCATGAGCATAGCTGTCAGAGCAGATAGTGCACCTGCTCCTCAGAGCCATGTTCCACTGACTGTTCTGCCACTTGTCAGACAAAGAATCATAAAGATGACTTAAACAAGTCTATATAACAAAAAAGAAGCCTACATATAACAACACCAGTGTGTGAGAGAATGGACTAAGTCTTTTTATATTTTTGTTTGCAATAACATAGGCAATTCTTGCTACTTCAATGCTTTTCCCTCAAAATGTCCCAGAAAATTGCTATTTACCTGCTGCCATTTCTGTTGCAGATAGGTATCTCTCACAGAGTACAGATACTTATTCATTTGGTCAAGAACTCCCTGGTAGTAGACCATGGCAGAGTCGTAATTTCCCAGTAAGGCATATTCACGGGCCAGCTTCACATTCTCAATGATCATAACAAGGCTCATGTTCAACATGAAGCTGAAAAACACCAGGAAATGTTAAGGAAGTAAAAAACCAACTGAGGATTGAAACAATTTTTTCCAAGTATTTTCATATGCTTATTACCTCATTTGGCATATCAAAACATGGAAGCTGAGAAAACACTGGTTACAAAAAAAAGGTGTAAAATGAATGTCATACACATAAAAAGATACCTGATGTTCTATTAGTAGAAATTAAGCTTTTCACTTCACAGCTTTGTTTAATCATGGAGATTCTGTCAAAAAGCCCATGTAAGATATGCAGATTTAAATGCATTATTACAAGTCACAGTTGCACACTCTCCTTACCTCTTTATTCTACTGTAAGATAAATCAGTATTTTACTGTGCCTTGCCTGTCTTGTGTGGTTCAAAAAAAACACCAAACAAGCAATAAATCAAAGCCCTTCTTTCTAACGCATTATGTTTCATTAATTTTTTTTCACCTTAACACTCCGTGCATGTGAGTTTCAACAGTCTGATTTTGCCTTGTGGAAAACACTATTCTTCCATTAGGTTTTAAATCCTTCAATTTTATTTAATGTTTTTTTGAAATAAACATCCACCTTCCAGCTTGCACCTTCCTATCACTTTCATTCTTACACCTCCAAAGAAACCTCTGAAAAACATCAAGGCTCTTTAAGTTATCACTGAAAGGTAAGCAAAGGGCACAATTAAACTTTTAGTGTGTAACCATCCATTTTATTTAACACATTGTTCAAACCATGCTGTTTTTCCCTGTCAGTGGGGCTTGTTTGCGGTTTTTTGGAGCAAACATCATAGACTGTGACTACTTCCACTTTGCAGGCCTAACAGAATCTGCATTTTTAGATTAGAGTAGTATAGAAGTATTATCTGTACAAGTACAGTGTAAGTAGAAGCAGTAGAAGTAGTCTCATTCTTTACAGTGCCACTGTCCATGGAACAGTGGCACTGTAAAGAATGATAATGTCCCACATTATTGTCAGTGTCTTACATACCCCAGCCCATTCTTCTTTAAGACACTCATGCTATCTCTGCTTTTTTTGTCTCTTACACACCCAGAATTTCCCCACTCTACTCATAATTTCCTAACTAGGCACAGAAAACATTAAGATCAGCAAAAAAACACGCCTGCAAGAGAGTCATCCTGCTCTTATTTTGGTACCTGTACCCAGTGCCAGGAAGAAGCAACTGCAGACAAGCAACTCCAGCTAAGCCCTGGGATGAAGCATACTTGATACAGATCAACTATTTAAAGAATGTAAGAGGCACTAAATTCACATGCGCAATAAACAGACTTAGGACTGAATATATTTCAGGACCAGGTCAGGGTCGAGATCAGACACATTATCAGAGGTTTCAGAAGCCACCCTTTGCACACAGCTGCCAACCTATTGCTAAAATGTGAGCTCTCCATTGTAAAGAGGGGCTGCTAAGTACAAATCAAACATTTTAGGGCTTTCACTCCTTTTTCTGCCCCTTTCCCAAGAAGTTTCATGCACAGAAACACAGCTCAGGCATTCCTGAGCCAACATCCTCTTCTTTATTTGCTTCCTTCCTCTTCCTTCCCCAGCTTCCACTAGAGCAAAAGCTGCTGACAAAATTTTCAGTCCAGAACAGCAAAACTCTGGCAGCAGCAGAGCTGAAGAGGGGCCTCTGAGAGCTCACAGCCACTCCTGCAGAGGGGACCTGTGGGGTGAGCAGGGAACCTGCTATCACAGAACCTACACGGTGTAATCTCACTCCAGCCAGACACTCGCCCAGCTGGCCATGATGTCTCCAAGCTGATACAGGTAATGTGACCACCAACTACAAAGATTAACATATCCCAAGCTAATTAGGCTTTGGAGACACAGTTTGGCTTGGGAGTTTTGTTGGTTTTAACCTCAGGAGAAAGAGCCTGAAGATGTTTGTCAACTGCTGTATGGATCATCACACAGATGTTAAAGTTTTCCCTGCTGTATTTAGGAGCGAGCTTTTCCACTCCTGCTCATCCTACCAGATACACCTGTTTGCCTGTCCTGAGAATTCAAACCGATGACTAACACTGCTGAAATCACAAGTTGAGCAAGATGCTAATAGACATTTTAAAAATCAAGTAATAGCAAGTTACTAAAACCAAACTAGACTTTTAAATACAAAGGGAAGTCATAGGTAGCTTTTTTCACTGAATGCTATAGGAGCAATCCAAGCAGAACAACAACTTTACATATACAGAAAAAGAAAAAAAAAAGTTTCCATAAGAATAGTTTTCATCTGGAAATGTGAAAATAACTAGAATTAGGAAAAAATAACAACAAAACTAAAGAGGCTAAGTCAGAAACATATGAAAGCTTGGGACCAAAAGGATAGCACTGCACATAATAAAAAAAGTCAAGGACATTTTCAGGTTAGAAAGGGCAGAGAATGCGAGGACAGAAAGCAGAAACGGAAATATAAGCAGACTAAGCTAGCAACTTGTGGGAAGAAAAAAAAGAAAAAAGGTGCTCACTCAAGCTTATAATGCTATTGGAATCTACCTGTGACATTAGTGCTATTGAAAATGCAACATAATTTGGTTTAAACTAGAAAACCAATTTAATTTGTTGCTTCATCTTGACTCATGAGAGCAAAAGAGCTTGAAGTGGCTTCCAAATACAAGGCTCTTGAGTACAAGAGAGGCAGAAAAAGCTGCTGGCTCTGCTTATGTCTGGACATGCCACTGCTGCAGCCACAACTTCAGGCAGCGTCAGAGCTGGTACACTGAGTCCATGGGTCTGCTGCACTTTTAAGTGAAGATGGTAAAGCAGCTCTAAGGAGGAAAAAGAAGAGTTAGAGTACTAATCTGAAAGCAGACTGAAGTTTGTGGCAGAAGGCAACAATATACTGGGGCAGCTCAGCAGGGTGGAGGACATGGGAAAGGCATGACTACACATGAATCCAGAGTTAAACCAGAACTGAAGGGATTAAAACTCTCACAAAACTAATCCTGCACTACTTAATAATCTTTAAAATATATACAAATACTTAGCAATATCACATATATTTACAAATACTTGGTGCTATCACGTAACAGGATGTCAAAGCAGCAGGTCTGCACTTATCAGCCACAACCTTTCCATGAATCATGACCACTGAAGTTATCTATGTTCCAACAGCCACTGAAACAGAGAAGAGCTCATAAAGTTTACAGTGAACAGGATATAAAGGAAATAACCTAAGCACTTTGTCTTGCAAGTTTAATTCTTCACTGTGTACAAACACACAGACTTCACAACAAGAATAATAGCTCTTCACGCCAGCTGTGGGTATACAAGGTTCCCTGAAATTAACCCACCTCTAGTTACTTGGAGTTATTTGCTCCAAGGACCTAAAATATTTCTAGAGCATAGAACAGTAAGGGTTGAACCTAACAAAAGTTCAATATCCCTACAGCTTGTGAGAATGAGGTTTTGGAACTTATTTTTGTATTTCATTTGAAAGATACCAGCCTAACCATTATCAAGAAAACCCCAGGGATACTTCACGTTTTCCATTCGCTTCAAGAAATCATCAGTGGAAATGACTGTAAGTAATTTCTGCTCACAGTCATACATTAGAATCCAGGAACACTGCATTAATCCCATAACACAAAGAAGTCCCCCAAACTTTAAAAAATAAGAGATTGACTGATAGTGTGTCAATTACCATGGTGGACCTGCTGACTAGAAGGCACGAACTATTCATGGAAAATACTTTCAAGGAGTTCTTCGCTCCAACCTTAATGTCTGGACTAAGCCAGAGCCTGAATTTTGGCAGAGCGCACATGTTTCCATTATTTCAGCCTGCTATACAGGCTCTGACATCAAAGCAACCCTGTAATATTTGCAAAGTTCTCTTGGCAAGCCAGATGAGAAAAAAACACCCCAAAGTAACAGCTTTCAGGAAACAGTTTTTACTGATGACACAATGGCGTGCATCACCTCCGAGCTCCCTTCCACCTTTAATACTCTTTTTCATAACATCCATGGCATGCAACATTTGGTATCAACAAGTGACTGTGTTGATTACTTGGGAAGGAGAGCTGCCAGACCCAGTGGATACTAAACAAAATGGTTCTCATGCAGCTGCTGTATTTAACAGTAACGGTTAGCAGAAGAACAACCACCAGCAGCCACAAACATAAGCATGGCTGGCAGTTTGCGGAAAATAAAAAACATTACAAAAATCAGTCTCTAGGTAGAGATGCATGGGTGGCATATGACTTTATGTTTTCCAGGCTAAGCCTTTCAGAAGGCTTTACTAAACAGACTACTTTCTCCCCACTTCATGGGGGCTGGCATTCTTTTTGACGATCAATGTTAAATTAACAAATTTCTCTGGCAGTTTTGAGAGGTCCGCGGCTGAACAGATAACTGATATCGCTGCCTGCGATTTCAGCTCCAGAGAGAGCTTCTCTCTCTCTGGAGAGAAAACTTGCATCATCGCAGATTACTGCATATTAACAAAAAAAACCCCAAACAACCGAGCAGGTGGAGGGCGAAGGGAGACTGCGGAAGCAGAGCTCCGTGCGCGGGCCAGTGCCAGCAGCCCCCGGAGCCCACCCGGGCGGGTTGCGGGGCCAGGAGCGCCGGCCGCACACCTGAGGGCAGCGGCAGCCCCCGACGGCGCTGCCCCGTGCGGCGCCGAGCACGTGTGAGCCACAGCCCTGATACAACGAGCTCATGGTCACGGCTGTCGCGACAGCAACCCCCGTGGCCCCTCGCCCTCCGGCCGCGGGGCAGAGCAGCCAGAGCCCGCCCGTGCCCGGGAACTCTCGGGGTGGCCCCACCACGCGAGGCGCGGCTGTCGCTCCCCGTCCCGGGCCCGCCTGTCCTTGCCTCCCGGCCGGACCCCGCGGGGCCCTCCCGCTCACTTACTCCTCTCCGGAGCTCGCACCCGCGGCGGCGGCGGCGGCGGCAGCTCACGGCGCCACCAGCCACCACCGCTCCACTTCTTCCGCCCCCTTCCTCCCGCAGCGGCGCTGGCTCCGCCCCGGCCCTGCCCGCCGCCTCCTCCCGCCGCCGCCGCCGCCGGCAATTTTTGAAGGCAAATCCGGCTGCGTCACTTCCAGCCTGGTGGGACGGGAGAGGAGGTCCGCGCAGCCGAGCCGACGTGGAATTGGTGTCCGTTTGAGCGTCATTATAAAAAGCGAAGAGGTGGTTTGGTTTTAAATGATAACAGCGGAAAAGGAAAATTTTAAAAGCGGTGAGAAAAGAGCAGCTGCATTGGCCGGGAATCGAACCCGGGCCTCCCGCGTGGCAGGCGAGAATTCTACCACTGAACCACCAATGCTCGTGCAGACGTTAGTTTTGACTTTCATGAGTCGAAGGTGACAAATGAGAATTTCTCTGCTTCACTGAACCCGCCTGAGATCCCGCCCCGATAGTGGAGAGCGTTCCTTTGCTGTTTCCGTAACTCACAAATGTGAATTTTGCCGAGTGAATAGCAAGCATCCACTTTTATCTACGTGTTCTTTGTTTGTGACTTCTCTGCACCTCTTCAAACTTTCATAGATGTTCTGGGGAAGAAAACGCATCTGAGTGTGCTGAGAAAAACCTGCTGCCGAACGGAGTCAGACCAGGAAACTGCCCTTAAGTGTCCCTGATGTGGAGCAGTACCTCGTCACCTGTCTAAATAGACTCAGCTGCTTAGCAACAAATAGGATCTAAAGGTTGGGCACAATGCACGAGGTTTATGATAGTCCTTCAGGTGAACTCCAAACCCCCACAGCATTATGTCATCCTTTAATTAAGTGTATCACATCCATTCTTACTCGTCTTGTTATTCTATTTCTACCCATTCTTAAACTGGCAGTTTTAGTCTATCCCTTCAATGGTTTAAATCAACCATTCCTACATTACTTCTGCTGTAAAGACACAGAAAGCTGCTGATGAGTTTCTAAAATTTTAAGTATCACATCACTTGGTTGATGAGAGCTGAAGGAATTTCCTTTCTCCCCTTTATAAATGAATAAAGAATTCCACAACCTCCTCCCCAAGTGTAGAAAAATTAGGATATAAATCAAGTCTCTCCAATAACACATTAGTTTCTGCTTTAGCACTTTGAGATATGCAGCGATTTTCACAAAGACAAATACAGATGAAAGCTGTGATACATTGCCCTCTTAAGGAACAGCTTCACAGCACATAATGTATGCATAATAAATAATAAAAAATAATAATAGTAATTAATAATATTTACTTATTTTGATGAAAGAGGCAGCAGAAGACATGGAACGAACACCAACAAATTGAACTCTTGAACATCAACATGTATACTTTTAAGAACAGGTTACAAACATGAGGTGACAGCCAAGTACAATAGCATTCCTGCTCTTACACTTGTGCCGTTTTATTGTTAAACAGTAGAGCTGTTGCAGCATAAACAGGACTTGTAGAGGAGGGATGCAAAGGAGGAGAGAAAAATAAATGCAATTGGGCAACTAATGTTTATATTTCATGTCTGAATAGCCAAAATAAGGATGCAATTTTCACTTCTTATAAAGATCCAGTGTGGGGTTTATTATTCCATCAAGTGTTACACTACAGAAACCAATTCTGAGAAAACAGGAACAGTTTTTATAACTCAGGAATGTAACTGACTACCAGTAGCCCATAACTCAGGCTGCTCATGAGAGCTGGAATTCCTTCTCTTATTCTAAAATAACTTTTAAGAAGGTGTCAGTGCCACCACACACTCACATCCCATCCCCCAGGTCAAACACACATGCTGTGTGTTCAGTCAGCAGGGGCAAGGAAGTCTCCACTGCTCAACTGCTGGGCACTGTCAAACTGGAAACCTGGCAATCCTGGATGGATGCTCCAGTGTACCTACTGGAAAAAGTCAGCAAAGATGCACATTCCTTTCATACGAACATCAGGAGTCTTGGAGATCATGGTCCAAGCCAGCACCCCATAAGCCCTTAAGACCCAAATGTGCATTCAGAGATCACATGGCACACATGTATTGGGATTGCAGGAATGCAGAGACCTGGCAAAAGGGGATGCTCAGGTCAGGACTGAGACAAGTAAATACTCAAAAACCCAGTGAATAACTTACTATGGTCATGAGATAATGTGAAATTGTTACATTTACCATGAGATAATGTGAAATTGTTACATTTACCAGCTAGATACAGAATAAATGAATGATCCACTTTGGCAGAATTGTGGGATGGTCTATGCATTTAATAGGAGAATCCAAAAGAACTGACAGTCTTATAATACAAAAAGGACATTATATATACATATACACACAGAGTATGTCTATATATATCTATGTAGATATATATAAATCAGTAAACTTGAATAGTGCCTTTATCACGACCATCTTAAGGCATTCAAAACATTTTACTATGACATTGACCCAATTCATTACCTTTTCTGCTTTGGCTGAAATAAAGCAAACAGATTTAAAGGTCTGATCTGAAACACCCACAACATCTGAAACAAAAGCCTATATCTTCAGTGACAGCAGCATAATCTAAGAACCCACCCACTGCACTGCCTATCAGCTGAATAATATTAAAAGGAGTCTAAATAAATCATTCCCACTCACAGTTTTTGCAACAGCAGAAGATCAGTCTCAAAGAGACTTTCTAGCCATAAATTCTATAGATTCTATTACAAATTGAGGATAGAAAAGATACAGCAAGAGGGCCTGCCCGAGGATAGAATGCCACTGAATATCAAATAGTATTTACAGTACAAGTAATAGGATTATAGAACATTTTATAAATACAATTAATATGTATACAAGGGCACATAAAAGAGAAACTTGTTTTCATGCTTTACAAAGTAAAGGTAACCTGAACTAAAACTCACTGCAGAATTCTACAGCTGCTGGCTAGGAGCCTCTCTTCTCCACTGCCTGTACAAACCAATCCCCATTGTAGGTCACCAGTGAAACACCCATGTTTTAAGCAGCAACTATGAAGAATCTCAACAGACTCTGAATCTATGTATGAAACGTCAAGTTTCAAAACATGGGTAAGGCAGAGTATGCTGGAGAGCTCTGACAACACTCATGTGTAACTAACTTTGTTAGAGGAGAACCTGGACTGTAATGAACTGCACTTTTTGCAAGGAAATTCATAATACTGCAGCATATAGGTGGCGAAATTCAAACAAGGAACATTACAACTTCTAACACATGACATTAGATAACGCCAGAAGCATCTACCAAATTCTAAAGTTGTGAGCACTTCCTGTATTTGTTTATAAAAGGCAAAAGAGTATTTAATATTTCAGTACTTGGACACGTCCTTAAAAGAATCAATTATTTCCTTTAATAAATGCAATTGGTTTTTCTTTTTAGACCAATGGTGCCTTTACAGGACACTTATTTATTCTTTTGTAGAATTATTTTTAAACTGCCTAGGATCAGTAATAGTATTAAACAGGAATACACCATAGTATAGTGCAGGCAGAGGAGAGATATACTCAGATGAAAAGGCAATTTTAAGAGTCAGTTTAATGAATTGACATTAATTTCTCTGCACTTCAAAAATGGTGAGGCAGGCTTGATTAAATTACCTTTAACCAGCAATATATTATACTTTGCTCCAAGACAAGTAGACCAGTTTTACTGGGATACTTAATATGAAGGAGGATAATCTTTAAAGTTTATTTACATGAAAAGCAATCTTTTTTACATAATATATAAAATGAAGCAGTTATGCACTGCAGCCATTTTATAATAATTAAGCTAAATGAAATCAATCTTAAAAGCTACTCTATTTCAACAGCTGTGGGAAAGGCAGAACAGGAATTGTTTTATTAAGCTGCAAACTCATTTTCATTATAGTAAGCAACGAACTAACTACTTGTTTGAGAAAAAAACTTCTCATAACCATCTTCTAACCATTATAAACACTTCACAGCAGAGGGGTGAACTTCCACAAACATTTCCTTCTGCGACAAAGTACGTTTAAGAAGCTTCCTCACTGCCAACCGGCTGCAGTTCCCTCAGTTATGTCAATAAAAATCATTTTTGGACCACACCAGAAACTGGATCGCTCAAATTACCACACTAACAAGAAAGGAAACTCCAAATGCTAACCAACAAGCACTTCCTTCAGTGATCCAGTATTTAGGACAACACTAGAGACAGTTGCACTGGCACAAACAGAGACACTGGACTGGAGCACAGAAAGAGAACAAATGGCCATAAGCAAACAAACCAGCCTGGTGAGAAAAGTCAACTGGTAACTGATGTTGGCTGCAAGAACAGCTATGAACACCAATTTCATGTTGTTTAGATAGTTGCAATGCCAGTGCAATGGCACAAATAATAATTTAGGAAAGCAGTAATGCTTACATGCATGTTATTAGATTATCCATTGGAATTAAATTCCAACATAGAAGAAATGTTTCAAAAGACACTAAGTTTACTAAAAATAGTGCATTCTTTTTTACCACTGTGTTTATTTTAGGAAAAAGAAGGATAGTGGCAAAACCATTTCTGCCTTTCAACACTTAACTCCTGGTCTTGTCTCAGTGAAGCTGCTTAGAGTGATGCTCCCATCCCTGCTCCAGATAACCTCAACAGGCTCAGTACGCTCCATGAGACCCTAGGAGCTACCTGAGCATCTGCTGCTGGAAATTATGGAAACTGATGCAGAAGGCAGCAGGCACAGCTCTAAGTTCCGAATTCTGTTCTGAACCAGGCGGTGAAAGACAGAGCATTTAAACTGTACTGCCAGCTCAGACAGATCCATGCACAGCCCTTCTCCTCAGTGCCTGTGTAACCAGGAGCAAACTGTTCCAGCCAAGGCAAATGGGTCTCCACAAGTCTCAAAAATCATAATTTAGAATATTTTCCCATTACTATCTCAAATTTATCATAAATATACTACTCTAAAATTTATTTTTCAAACTAAAAATTCCAACTAAAGCAGCACTGTACACACTTTACAGTTTGGTTGTAGTCAGAAAATTGAACTAGATTTCAGAAAGTGTTGTTTCTAAGGCTTCTTTTCCTCTTACATCTATAGAACTGATGACAAGAGACAATCAAGTTGTTTCTGAGTGAGCACTCCTGCTTTAAGAGTACCAGTCACATGCTACAGTGTTACTAGGATCAAATCCAATTACTATGTAATAAAATACTTGTTCTAGTATTTTATCATCTTACAATCATACTATAGCCAAGACTGACACTTTTTTGTTTCAAAGCTGAGAACTAGGCCACTCCCACAGCAGCTGGAAACATTTCAGCAGCTAGGGGGCTGTTTTTCCAACACTGTGAATAGTAAGGCTAAATACAGTGAGAAGTGAGGGTACAGCAGCCTTTTTTTTTTTTGTCTTTAGAAATGTATCGGAGAACTTTATTAGCGTAAAGTAGGTTTTATATTTGGTCAATGCATGGAAAAACTGTGATTAAAAATTCTGAAGCAGAGATTTGTTCTCTAAAATTATTCACTATATGTATAAATAGATACCAGGCATCTTAGGGAAAAAAAATCACTATTTCCTATTTTGAGTACTTAGAGTACAGAGGACCAATAACAATATTCAAGTGATTTTTTTTTAACCTAACATCAAATCTTTTCTAAATTAAACAATTAACATCACTGGAATAAATTAATTCTCAAGAAGGATTTCTCTGTATTCTAGGGAAACAAAATGTACAGAGAGGGAAAGTGAAGAAATATTTTTTTTAGCATTTAAAAAGAAGTGTGCACATATTTACCCTAGCAATCTTTCAGTTCTCTTAAAGGAAGAGACTTTTCAAAATCTAAAGCTGCAGAATTTATTATTTAATTTTTGACCTTTACTGCTCTACTAAACATAAACCAGATCACGACTCTGAACTCCTCTACTTGCCTGTTCATCATCATCATCATCATCTGACTGCTGTTCTGAGTTTTGGGAACTACCATACTCATACTCAATGGGCTTTGGATTGTTGTATGGGTAGCCATTGTCATCAAAAAACCTTCGGAAGGTGAACTCATAAAAAGCGTGTTCAGGATGTTTTCCATTTTTGTACCACCCATTGAGGGTATCATTTCTGTTTCCCTCCTTATCATCATCACTCCACAATTTATCTGGATCAACTGGATCAAAGTTTGACGTGTCCGTAGGATGAGCAATTTTGGGAATGTAGAAAGCAGACTGTCGCCGCAGATCGCTGGAAAAATCAATTGTTTTGAAAAATGGATGAGCTTTTATTTCATCTGCACCGTTTTTGCCCAAACGATCTTCTGGCCCTCGACAGAGTTTAATAATGAGGTCGGAGGCCTCTGGAGTCAATTTAGCCTGAGGTGGAATATGAAGTGCGGTTTGCCAGTTGATAACCTTAAAAGCAAGAAGATGTGTTATTTATTTATAATTTCAAAAAAAGGAAAAATACATTAAAACAATGAAACAAAACAAATGACCACAAAGAAATAATTCAGTATGTCTAAGGTTTTTCACGGTAGAGGGGAAAACACGAAGCTGCTCTTTCAGAAAGATGAAAAATATTTTGTCTGGAAATCTGGCAAAATGCAGGCAAAGTTTATTCACATTCCAAATCTAAACTAGAGTCAGGCATGGAAGACCCCTGCTATAAACCAACAAAGATACCATAAAATCTGGGACCTGAGATTAGGCACATGTCTTACAATCCTGAACAGATGAGGCAGATGAATTTTGAGTTATATGATGTACTGTAAAACCTAAGAGATTTCAAGTTAAAAAAAAAAATCAAAAATCAATACTGCACTACATTTAAGGCACCTGAATGCAATTTTACAAAAAAAATGACACATGCAGAAGGCTGCTTTGATGCTTTCTCTGAAACAGCAGGGGCTCAGGAAGGAAGGGACCAAAGGCTTTGAGCTGTCAGTAGCCCTGAGCAGGCAGTCATCTGCTGCTCCTCCACCTTCCCATGCTAAGCACCTGCACGTACATCACCAAAGGAAATCCTCTGCAGGCAAACAGGCATGGAAGCCAAGAGATGAGAAAAAAACACATAGATACTGGAAGAGGGAAAGGGAACAACAACTGGAACAGATACAAACAGTGAAAGGCTGAGATGAGATGTGATTTTTAGTTGACATGTTTATTTTGACATGTTTTTAGTTTGACATGTATGGCCAGAAAAGTTACAAATGTGATTCTAGAAGTCTCTTTATAAATTAAGTGCACCTCCACAGTAACGTAAAGTTTAAAATCTTTAGTTTATAACATGCTTGGATAGGCAGTGCCCTCAAACATCACCTTTGTTTTCACTACAAATTAGTAAGACTATGTAAGTTTCAAGCCTTTTTCAGACTGTTAATACCAGATTTTTAAAGTTACCTTCATTTGTGTTTCCAGTGGCGTTTGTGCCAGGAATGGAGGCTGCCCCACTAGCATCTCAAAGAGAATTACTCCAACACTCCACCAGTCACACAACTGTGTGTAACCTGAAATAAAGTTCAAATAAAGTAGTCAAGCCTTTGTATTAAGAACAAAAAAGTTCAGAAGAGAATTCAATACTTAAGATTTCCATATTAACAATTATTTATTTTTTTGTTTATTTTCATCCTGGGGAGAAGGGGGAGTGTGGGAGAAGTGAAGCAGGACACCTGAGTACCAGCCACTTTGCAGTGAGACCGCAGTACAAAACCACATTCATTACCTGTTCGTAACAACACTTCAGGTGCAATGTAGTTGGGTGTGCCCACCAGGGAATGGGCCAGGCAGCGCTGGTGCTGCCGTGCAGCCCTGCGCTCCAGCGGCTTCAGCCGATCCCCACACCTGCAGTTGGCCGGGTCACCCCACTCACTGCTGAAATCCATGCTGTCCTGACGGGCGTGATCACCTGCCATGGGGTGACAAGGATGGCAAAACTGAGGATGATTACTTTAGTTCTTATCTAATATGAAATTTTCTTTATCCATTAACATTCCGTGTTACAAGACCATCAAGATGTTGATTTTTGTTTATGATATAAAATACCAAACTCTGAGGACGTAATTTTTTTAAGCAAATTTTTGACATAACTCCGAGAAAACACCGATCTCGATACTTCTCAGATTTTTCTTAACATCACTACATTGGGTGTATAAGGTGTATATTGTTTTAAAATTTGAGTAAACATAAACCGCTAACATTTAAATCGCAAAAAAAAAAAAAAGAAAAAAAAAAGAAAAAATCAGATTTTAAATCTTTATCATCTCACCAGAGACTGCATAACAGTCTGGGCTAAAATATCTAACATTTTGAGAAAAACTAATCAGAAGTAATTTAAACCTTGTTTTTGAAGGTGTGTTTTTATTTTTGGAAACCAAAAACAAGTTATCACATAATCTGTATTTCACCACTCTCAAAACTGTGACTTCTCTTTCATTCCACCTTTTTCTTTAGCTGTTGTTTCAAGTAATCAAGTATGATTTTGAAAAGCCTACTTATACCTTCTCATAAAGGAAACAGCACAGTCATCTTTCTACTCATTTATAAATTAATTCCTTGTAAAGAATACTTGTATCTCTCTTACCACTCTGGTAGTATTTTGAGTCATGGGTCCATCGAAAACCAGTACAGAGCCCGAAGTCAGTCAGTTTGATATGACCGTCACGGTCTATCAAGATATTGTCAGGTTTAATATCTCTGTGGATGAAGCCCATTTTATGAACACTCTCAACTGCACACGTCAGTTCTGCTGTGTAGAACCGTGCCAGGTTTTCTGGGAAGACACCCATTCTAATTAGGAGACTCATCATATCACCTCCTGGAATGTAGTCCATTACAAAGTACAAATTGTCCTTATCTTGGAATGAATAGTACAGGCGAACTACCCATTCATTATCAGCTTCTGCAAGGATATCCCGCTCAGCTTTAACATGAGCAACTTGATTTCTAAGCAAGACATCTTTTTTCCTCAGAGTCTTTGTTGCATATAGAGCGTTAGTATCCACCTTCCTTGCTAGGCAAACTTCTCCAAATGCACCAACTCCCAGGGTTTTAATTTTTACAAACATTGACTTGTCCATTTTAGCTCTTCTTAGCCGAATGTAATTTGACTCTTTCTGGCACAACATTTTCCTCATTTGATCCCGGGCTTCTGGTGACAATCCAACCTGTGCAGCAAACAGAGTTAAATCTGAAGAGTGAACAGTACTCTTAATTCTTGGCAATCTTCTCATAATTAATTACAAGGCTTAGGCAAAGCAAACCAAATACTTATACACAGCACAAGAAACACTACTTAAAGGGATTTGGTTTTGTTTTAATTTACACATTAGGATTCTATGAAAACATACAGGAGTGATAAAAAACTGAAATGTGATCATTTTCAACAGCAAAATGCACAAGGTGCCATGCACCAGGAGGTTCTAGAGAAGGGACTACTACATTCTTAAGAATGGTAATTTACAAATTACTGATAAAAACCACTGCAAATAATATATCTGAGTAACAGCGTGCATCAGCTGCCTCCCTGATTCTCTTTACAGGGTTAAAGAAAGCCAAGACATGTCTAGGAGCTGTAAGTTGCTGAGGGCTAAGGAGCTGCCATGGGAAAGGCAGACTAACTGGAGCAGAAGTCACTGAACTTGCGGACCATGCTCTAGAATTTCAGCTGCAGGAGGAAGTATGCATTCCCTCTCACTCTCTCACTTCCACGTGTAGCTACCCAAAACACATCCTACTGGCACTGCTTCCTACTGCCTGCCCACACCTCTGCCACATGCCTGGACCAACTGATATTCCCTCTTATCATATAGCACACCCCTTTCTAACAGGGCTTCACTCACACTCTCACCACTGCTCTCCACTGTACCTAGGAACCAGCTGAGCAAAGCACCTCCTGAAGTGGCTCACTCCTCCCAACAGCATCTTTTCTTGTCTCCTATCTGCATACATATCCCTATCTTGACTGAACATCCCTGGTTTTCTAGCCAATGCCACCAACCTTCTGACAGCTGAAACACTCACAGACCACACACAACTCATCACCTACAGCGTGGAAACTCTTATCTACAAGAACCACATTGATGACTCTTGTTGGACTCCAACCTGCATGCCCTCCCAGTATATTTTCACTGGTTTCAATTCCCTTAAGAGTCCCATCCAATTCTGCTGCCATTTTTTGGCAAATTTCAGGGCGTGGAATTAGAATAATCCTTCTTTGTTGTAATGTGAATAGACTCTGTCTTCAATTTTTTTATATTTTTTCTCTGTGACACTCACCACATAGCCTGATGTTCATTCATTCTTTTGTTTTCTGACAGCATTTTCAAATTACTATATGCTACCTTTGTCACAGCATCTCAATTATTTTATCTGCCTACCGGGCTTGAAATCACCATCCCACACCAATGATTTCCAAGTTCAACCTATAGCACGCTTCCTTATTTTTTCATGCACAAGCACTATTCTAAAAGCTTTCCATTTCGTACTGTAACATCTTACTGATTCTTGATACCAAATCTTGCTGCTTCCATCTCTTTAAAGCTTGAAATATGTGAGATACTGTCTGCATAGCAGTATTCAGAACCATCAATAGGACTATGTAACTAGTCTAGGCCTGTGTAGACTGTATGTTAATAGATGACTTTGGCCTTGACTGACTTTCAACATAACTTGAAACAAAATCTAATAGATGCAACTGACAAAAAAGGCCAAAAAAATTCAATTAGATATCATTCAGTATCTTAAAAATGCTTTCACAGGTTACTAATGTCACCTTAAATTAAAGAAAATACTGTTAGAAAACATAAAACTTCTTACAGGCATCACAGCAAAAATGGATCCAAAGGAGATGGAATTTGGAAAATGCATGCAATATGCTTGTCTACGCAAATGAATTTCACAAGTTATTCAAATTTGGTAGGATTGAAATGGGAAGGGCTGTCTCAAATTTGAGACAAAATTTTTTGTAGACATCAGATAGGCAGTAGTTAGGACTGGTTAGCTGTAGTTTCAAGACTGGTGTGGGAAATAGGTTCAACTACATGTTTTGAATCAAAAAATTGTCTTATTGCAGGAACTTCTGTGTCTTCCAAGACAGAAACATCTGAAGTTTTCCACAAATGAACAGCTTAAGGCACACTTCAACACAGAAGGAAGGACTTTTTTAAGACTTAGAAATGTCAAGAAGACAGCTGAAGACCTGAGCCTGGTAAAGTTCAGACAATGGTGGGTCACCTTCTTAAGGACCACCTGAATCCTAAAGCTTGTCTCAGTACAGACCCAGCTGACACAAACTGAACCCCACCCATCACTGACAAAGCTAGCAAAGAATAAAACCTAGATGCCAACAAACCCCTAGGAGTGAGACTCAATACAATAATTAATCTCTGCAAGATATACAAAGAGTCTCCAAAATCCTGGTTTTGGAAAGCTTTGCTTTCTTCTACCTGCTCTCTAGCTCTTGCATCTGAACCATTTTATAGTAAAAAACTAGCCCAAGTACTACAATTTGTCATCTCTTTCCTCAACCCACCTTCATTTTTCCGTCATCCACTTAATTACATTCTCTCTGAACTACTGTATTTTCCCTAGAACTCTTCCTCAGCTTCAGTATTTACCAAAAATTAACAAACTGTCAGCTGAACAAACCTTTCTGCATGTGTATTTCCAATTATTTCAAGATGTCAGACACCAGAACTTTCCTGACAAGCTCTCTATCATCACACAGTTTGCTCTCATTTTGCTTCCTTCTCATCTTGCTGTGCCTTAAAGGATGACTTAAGCTTCTCTTTGCAGGAAAAGACACCTATTATAACTCTTGGCCAGACTCACACATCTAAATCAAACACTTTTGAGACCACTCAACTCCTAGGAGACCACAGAAATATGTCACATATGCTAGAAATACAGCATCTGGTGAAAGCAGGTATTTTCACAGGTGCATTCTGAGGTTTTTTCTTTCAAAACTCAAAGGGCAGAGAAGAAGGGATTCAATACTTGCTTAATCTTCTTAAAACTTTCTGAAAATAAATAATTTCCCTTTCTCCTTCTCATGAAGGTCCAAAATATACTTTATTGTCGTGGCATTCCTCTCCTGTATGCTTATGAAAAAGGAGAGGTATGCTGAAGCATAATAACCCATCTTCCACCCTCCAGCCTGTCATTAAACATCCCAGCTTTAAATCCAGCATAAACTATTAAAACTCTAGCATTAATATTATAAATATTATAAAATACTCCTACTAAGGTGCTTTAAAAGAACAAGAAAAATATCAAGAGAAGTTTATCAGTGCTTTTATATAAGTAATACTTATTCTGAGATACTACAGAATACAACACAGTAAGAAGGGAAAGTGAAGTCTGCAAATCAACATTAATTATAATCGTACATTTAAGTACTCAAAAATAGCCAAAATAAATTCATGCTTAATTTTGATGCAGGGTTGCATGCAAAGCCCTCTAAAAAGGGATCATGCTATTCTTAAGAAACACTGTGGCTTCAGAATCTTACTTGTCTACACAGGGATGGAGGCTACAGAGTTCAGGAAAGCTTCCCACACCTTAACAGTTTAAATCAGCTGTTAGTGAAGTGAAAAAGGAAAGAGAGAAGACTAAGAATAAAGATCTAGTAAGAGTTCCAGGATGAAATCTTGCTAACATTTACATATTCGTGATTAAGCAAACACTTACAGTAAGAATTTTCAAAAAGTAAGAAAACACAGATTTAAAAAAAAGCATGTCAAGAAAGTGGTATAAGCCAAATACATACTCTCATAGAATAAATATAAAGAACATTATATTTATGTCAAACTTTCAACTACAATTGTTAAGAAATATATTTGTGTGACTCATCTCAATTTCACCTTTCTGCAAATCTTAGTTTCATTACTTCCCACTGTTTTCTCTTTTGAAATGACATATGTTTATCAGCTCTAGTTTTTACCCTTTAGATTTGGTTTAACAGAACACTGAAACTCTAGAAATAGACCACTGACTCCACGCAGGCACAAAAAAGTTGATTTCACATGTATCTGTTTTATAATTATGCCCTTCAATTGCTCTTGAAGGGCATAATTATAAAAGAGATACATGTGAAAAACAGATACATTTACAGTGCAGATTACAAAATAATTAGACAAAAGATACCATCTCTTTCATTCTAAAAAAAACCAACTAACCTTTAAATGGTTTTTATTTGAACTTTAAAAAACTATTCCTACTAATAACAAACTTCAGAATGTAAATAATATTACTGTTTGCATGTCTATATAAAAGCACTAGCCAGCCTGCAACTTGTCACAAGTTTGCTTGTACCTTCAGTACTTAGTTTAAAAAAATATAAATATTTTTAAAAATCATTAAAATATTGTTTATAACTCAAAAATCAGGATTAAGTAGAATCCATAACAAAAAGCGATGAGCCATGTAGCTACATCTCAGTTCATGTAACAATTGTTTTGCTTCTGCTACCTTACTGTATGTTGACCATATAAATTACTTTAGACATCCTAAAAACTCTACTTAAAAATCAATTTCTAAGAAGAAAATTAAATACATAAACAAGACATGGAAGAAACTTGCCACATCTCAAATACAGAGATTAAAAATAGATTTCAGTACTAAAGTTCTAAATCTTCTAATTATCTGTACTATTTAATTCTACAATTAAGATATATCTTATAAAAGTAATACAAGAAGAGTTTAGTCATATATTTAGAAAGAAGGAAGAGTTTACCCGCATCATTTCATTCTCTAGCTGTTTTTTCCGGTGCAAACGTTGCTGGTGTGACTTGAGTATATTCTCCACATGCTGCTCCATGAAGAATTTAAAGGCTTGAGGGGAATAACTTTGAATGCGAGACTCTCTTCTTTCTTCATCTTTCTTGTTTTTTCTAACAGGAACAGGTGAGGTTGTAATTTGTTTCTTTTCTTTATCTGTTGAATCAACACATTCGTAATTCTTTTCATTCTCATCCTCCCTGGATAAAGGAGGTGGCTCCTCCTTGTTGAGCTTGGGTCCTGCCTCATACAGATTGACAGAAGGATTCTGATGTAACAAGTGTTTAGGGTAAGGTGGTGGGGGACCCTGGTAATTTGGAGCCTCTGCAACAGCAGACATAACTGCCATATTGCTGGAGGGACCGTCGGAGAAGGGAATGGTCTGAACAGTTTGCACGGGCTGCGGCATCCAGGAAGGGTGAGTGGGTGCCAAGGCAGTCTGTAGCTCTGGTTTCAGCACTCGCATGCTTTTCACTGGCTGCTGAATGGGAGCTGGCGTTATGGCTGTGACTGTGGTGGCCGAAGGCTGGGAGCTGCCCGAGTGACTCTGCCTGCTGCCGTGATGGTTGTTGAAGGAGTTTGAGCGCACGGGAATACTGGGCTGCCACGCAGGCATGTCATGCCCATTGCCCGGCGACGACTGCGGCTGCACGGGGGAAGGCTGTGACCAGGATGCAGGTATTCCAGCCACATTTGTGTTGTAAAGTTCCAGGTTGTGACTGTTTCTGTTTGGCACCATTATTGCCTGAGGAATATTCCCATTGGTGTATGCTGAAGGAGGAGCAGATCCTCCTGCCTGCATCTGTAGTGCTGTGGGACTCTGCCTGTTAGTTGGATTCATTGGGTACGGGGGTGGCTGGCGACTCACTGAATTTCCAGACACCACATTCTGGTGAACTATGAATTCTGCCTGACAATTGCCATTTTGCATTCCAGCTCTTCCTGAGGGAAAACTAAATTTGCTGTTGGCAGAACTCTGCATGATTATTGGTTGCCTGCCAATGGGGACAGCACTCATGCCTCTCTGACCCTGTGCGGATGAATTCATAGGAGGAGGATTCATAGGTGGAGGTGGATAACCATCCTGCCATGCTCCTGGTGGCACTGGAGAAATACGGGAGATGACATATTCCATGTTTCCAGAGTACCGCTTTGTTTGAGAATTTGGCTCCCAGGAAGGAGGTGGAGGAGTAGTTCCCCTTGGAGGGGGTGTCTGCCCCCGAGGAGGTGGAGGAGGAGGAGTGACACTCCTTATCTGCGGTAGAGGTGGGGGATTCACTCTCTGTCCATTGGCGGGATGAGCCTGAGCAAACGCCGCAATGCCAGATCCAGATAATGGCCTTCCTACATCAGGCTGTGAGCTGGGACTTTCCGAGCGATAAACCACACCCTCTGCCAGGGAAGGGCCGTGCCGCTGAGGAACCAGGGACTCCTTAGAACCCTTCCAGCTCTGCTTGCGGTTTACTGACTGCTGGACAGCCCCTGCTTCCACAAGAAGAAAACACAGCATTTACATTATTGGAGACTATTCCTATTTACTGCTTTGAATATTTTCTTCTTCTGTGTTAATTACTACAGAAACAGGACTTGAATTTTCTGACGCAATATAATCCACTGTACTTCATATGAAAACTATTTCTAGTAATACACAGCACTGCATGTTAATATGCTCAGTGTACATATAAGAGGGAAAAAAAACCACATTGAAACTATAAAACTATAACACCAGAAAGGGATTTTTCAGAAATCGTTTTGCTGAAAATGTATTTTGCTTCAGTAAAAATGTAAAATTTAATTGAAAAAAAAGGTAATGTGCAAAATTATATTAATCACACAATGTATTTTTAATCACGTGTACAAGAAACTCTCAGAATGCTCAGCACAAATGCAAAAAAAATTAATAGCATGGAAAAATATGTTATGTTGCTATCCTTTCCAGTTAATACTTGCAAAACACTTAGTGTTCTTAAACTAAAATTTAACTGAATGCTGTAAAATCAAGGCTTGCACCCTTATATGCATACAGATCATCCAGACTTGTCATATTCCCATAAGGCAGAATTTGACTAAGTACTTTAATTTTAAAAGTTCTATCTTTTTGAGTAAAAGTGTTGTAGATAGAGAGGCAAAAATTAAAACTGCATGAATGCAAAATTTACAGAGCAAAAGCCTGCTATACATTAACTTTGCAGATGCTATTTTGCATCATATAAACAAAATATACAAGGAACCGATGGTGCAGGTAGTCTTACTGGTGGTTTTTATAATGTTAACACTAAAATATGTGTAAACACATGCAGTACTTTAATTTCTGAAAATCACTCTGTCCTCACTTAAAGAACATGTTAATTACTATATTTTTGCAGGTAACAATGAAAACTATGTCTAAAAGGTGGAATTTACCTATGAACTTCATACAAGCACCAACTAATCCTGCCTAACAGACTAAAGGAAAATGATGCTGTTCTTTGCAACTCTTGACTAATTTTTCCTCCTACCTATATTGTTGATTTAAAATCTAACCCTGGTGCTAGCAGCTCAGCACCCAACTTTAGTATTATAAAAGTTCAGTATGTCTGCTGCATTTTAAAATTACTCTTTTTTTAGGTGTATGCTACTAAAAAGGCATCAAGTCATATTAAAAATGTGCTAGCATCTGTTCAGAAAGCAATAACAGCAAGTGGCACAATTCTGACTCTGCTAGTAAAGGCAAAGTCCATCCTCTAACATCTCTAAGAACATGAAGCCTGCCTTAAAAACTATAGAAACAAAAGCTGGAACCAAGCAGGAAATTAAGCAGAGAGGGATGCTGAAACATCACATCCTAAAATACAAGTATCATAGTTATATGATATATAAATACACACACAGACAAATACATACACAAAAACACACATACAGAATGCTGTTGTGTGGGAGTGTGTGTGAAGAGAGGCAAAAAATTTAAAGAAGAATTCAATGCTCAGCACTTACTTCTAAGTGGCAACTGACACAGAACAAAACACAGGCACCACATCAGCAAGGTAACAGAAATTACCAAAATGAGATCTGAATGCCATTCCTGGTTTAAAAAATGTTTACACACAGTAATAATCCATGCAGTTATAAAACAATGCTTAAGAAACTCAAGTCAAATGGGCCTATCTCTCAGAAGGATTACATCAGATATATAAAATGCTGGTTTTAAAGGCAAAAAAAACCTGTATCTCAGCATTTCTGTTCTACTGTGAGCATGTGAAGGCAAAATTTACTATGTTCTGTGTTTCACCTATAAGAATACACTCAGTGAGTTACTGAGTCACCATGGATACACCTACCTGGTGGTTTCATACCTGCGTTTACAGGTCTTGCTGCTGCTGCAACCATCTGTTCCCGACGAGGATCCTGGTAGCTCATTTTACTTATAAATTCAATGGCAGCCTCTATACTACGGTTGTTAGTTTGTCTAAGAGCTTGTATAACCATATCCTAAAGAGAAAATTGTATACAAAATATTATTTACAAGAAAATCACAAAAAATACCAAAAATCATGGCTAATTAGCCAAATATCCTCCACTAAATTCACCAAAGTAATTTTACAAAGTATTGATTTCTCTCAATTGTTTCAGAACTAATTTTAAAATGTCTTCTCCAGAAGAGACCATCCAAAATAGTACTGCAATCTGGATGTTCAGAAGAAAAGCTAACCAGTTGAAGCACTGCAGTCTGATGTAAATCATGTCATCTTGCTATTCATAGAGCAGTTTGGTCTTACAACCCTTAAAAAAGGACTTTATAATAAAAAAACCTATACAAAATAAAGTTGTTGCAACCTTTATGGACCAGCTAACATTAGAAAAAGGAGACATAGCATTTTCAGCTCAAAAATCTGGTCACCTGTGTGATATGAATTAAGTCAATGTCTTAAAGACCATCACTATACAGAGAACATACGAGGATTTAACTTGAACCATAGCAAGCAAAAGAGATTTTCTGAGAGATGTTTAGGATAAAAAACCCTATTACAATGAATAGCATTCTACCCTGATTATTATACATACATACATATATAAAAAACTACTTATATACACACACCTGATGCTTACTGATATCTATCTCTTCCAATTTACCCCTTAATGCTCCCTACTACCTGAGAGGTGGGGGTGAAATAACAAGAACGTTTGTTGATATTTCATTTGTTAAAAAAAAAAAAAAAATAAAAAAAAATAAAATCAATACATTTTGAAACTTCTCAACCAAGAAAAATGCTTTTCTACTTCAGCTGTATCTGTTCCTAGGGACGTATGTGGATCAGTGCCATATGGGCTATTGTGGCAAGACAACTGTAGGTTAACACATGGCAGAAAGGGCTTATGCTGGCAATATGCCTGAAAAAAGCCCCATATAATCACAAGTGTCATGGGAATTTGCAGTTGTATCCAAGAACAAAGGGTAGAAGCGAAAGGCTTCAAGATACAAAGGATTCAACAAAAAAACCAACTTAAGATACCTTTCTAATTTATTGTCCAGCCACATACCACAACCTTCAGTCTGCAAAACCAGCTGCAGGTTCAAATCTGTAAAAATGGAGCTGAGAACCAATCTACTTTGAAAAAACAAACATACACCCCTCCTTGCCCCAAAATCCCACACAACAACAACAAAAAAACTTCCTCAACCTCAGCAAGGAATCACAGAGCTGGAGCAAATTATGACAAAAATCATTTATCTTCCTGACACACAGTCTGGACTGTGCATTTGATCAAGTGAAAGGAACATGAAAAGCCACTATCAGCACTTGACACTGGGATGCTGCTGAAGAAAAGCCAGTTGGTAGTTTTGGAGAAGCTTACTCATGGTAGAGGTAGATCTCTGTAAATACCAAAGCATCACACACAGCAGAACTCATGAGCTGGTCACTATTGCAAGCAGTGCACGCCTGAAAAGTTAATCCCTGTTGTGGTACTGTGCCTTTTTCCTTTGGCAAGAAGAGTGGTTTGCTAGCTCTTTTTAAACATGCTTTTGTACCCAGGTTTACAAAGAAGGCATGAAAACAAGTGTGATTTATGTGATGTGCAGGTCCCAATAAAAACACAGGAGCTGTAAGTGTTTATTTTTCATTTCTGGAAACCACATTTCAGATTATTTTCCAAAATATTTGGTATTGCCTTTCAATTCAGAACGGCCATGTTTTATCAACCTATTTTAACTGAGCACAATCCAAAATTGAGTATCAGAGGCAAAATCCATGTTCTAGAGAGTCCAGTCCTCTCTGCCTAAAATTATATAATTAAAACAATCTCCAACATAAGAACAATCTGGACAAGATGCTAAAAAAAAACAAAGCCAAGTCTCTCTAAATCCTTCTAGTCCTCTTCTACATCCCCACTATCACCAGTTTTATGTCCTAATCAGAAATCTACCATATTTTGAAGCTTTTTGCTTATCACACTGTTCAAACATGCCCTGACCAACATGCATTAATAGTTTATAGCTAGCAGAACACCAAATCTTCAAAATAAAACACTTCACCTCATCAAAGCCAGCAGCTTGCAAGTCTTGCAGCATCTGTCGATTAACTTCTGATGTTCCTTTGACAGCTGAGGTCGCTTCATTTGCAAAAGGCAAAAGTGAGTTTCTTATCTCCTGCAAAACCTTATGATATGTTACAAATTTGGGGGGATTTCGGCCTTGTCTAGGATCTTCAGGTAACATTTTGCCCATGCTGTGTTCAGCTTTAGCAGCATCTGAGGGTTTAGGCAAATTCCTGAGGCTCTCTCGTATTTCCTGTAGCATCTGCTGACTGCTGCCAGTATAATTACTGGCAGGAAAAGTTTTAGGCCTCATTTGTCTATAACCTTCTGGCTTCTCACTTCTCTTCATGAAAACATGTATATATGCAACCTCCACCAAGGACTCGCACACACCAGAATTCAAGGAAGACTGGCTGATGTCAGAACTTGTGAAAGCAGTGGCTCTTCGCTATGAAATCTTGGTTCCGGTAGTGCTGGAGTTTGTCACAACCCAAAACTGTTATTCTGTTAATAAAACAAAACAAATCACATTTAACAGAGCAGTAAAAAAATTCACAGTGTAGCACTGGAGTAGTGAAACATTCACATGCAGCACTGCCTTCACAGATACTAAAAGCATGCTAAGCAAATTCTTCAGGCAGCATTCACTCAAATTAATTTACAAACCATGTTGGGTTTTTAACTGTTAACAACTAATGTTTTAGGTGCCTCAAGTCTAAACAGTCCTGAATTGCAAAGGATGTGGGCATAGTAAAAAGAGCTCTGTGTGGTGGACAAAGCTTTCGAGAGCAGATATGAACCACTGGTGTGTGCCAGCACTGCTTCTTTGCCTCTCCTCTCTCCTGTGTCCATTTGTCACCTATGTTCTCCCCATCAACACCTTTGTAGCTAGAAGAGCCAACTCTACTACCCAGTCAGCCAGGATATGGATCAAATAACCTTGCTGTTCAATGATTCCGACATCCAGCTCCATCAAAAGATGGAAGTGAAAAGTACACCAGTAAGAGCATGTAATTACAGTGATTTTATCCGTTCTCTAGCAGTCACATTTGTTAAAAATAAACATTTGCCTGGCTCATCATATGCAACTTTATGACTTCTTGTATCATTTGCTACTTGCATCTGTTTAAGGGTTCAGATTCTGAGGCTTTCACAGTCTCTTAGCTCAAGTCTCCTTGAACCAGTCTTCGTCAAGAGTTAAGTAATTTTAAAATTTATTTTACATAAGGGAAAATGAGAGCAGGAAGAGAAACAAAGAAAATTTTAATCAGATTTTTTTTTTTTTTTACTGTAAAATAGTTTAACAACTCAAGCATCAAATTCGCTGAGAGCATAACTATGACATTTGGTAAGGGAAACAGAATTTTCTGCCAAAAGCCAAATAAAAAACGTTTGCATTTTGAAGGCGCTGACTCATCAGGGAAAGAGCCCCATGTCTGCAGAGAACTCAAATCTCTGTGTTCAGGCTGGGCACTAATTATTACTGCAACTGCATGGCAAAGGACAAAGCAACCACAGTGAAACACTGAAGAAACTGCAGAGCATTTGCCTCTTCAGAGTATCATGAAATTAAACTTTGTCAGTCTCTACTGCTTCACAGAAGATCAGTTACTAAGGCAGTGCAAAATAAACTAAATGTTTCAGCTCTGTCTTTTCTTCAAAGGCAATAAAAATGTTGAAGCTCAACTCACACTACTCCTTTACTACTGTGTTGCTAAACGTTTCTCATATTAGACATAAATTAAGCAAGTATCCAAATTTCACACAGTCTACAAAAAAGTCACTCTTTCTTCATTCACATTTCATTTCTATAACACTTGCACTGTCACAAACCAATTAGTGATTCAGAAATTGAGGAGGAATATGACAAGTTAATAGGAAAAAGAACTCTCAGAAACACATGCAAATTATCTGAATTAAATACTCATGCTACACATATATGAATAAAAACCTGAAAGCTGGGAAGTAATACATAAATGAGGACTGTGAAAAGAAACACTTAAGAGATATCCACTTAATCCCATTCTCCTTGGAAAACCATTTTAGAAATAACAGAATTTCTCTTATGAAACCTGCTACATCTTAAGGGGTATAACTGCATTCACAATCCTTCTTTGCACTGTGATAGCTTTGAAACCTTGAGTGCAGTTGGGTAGTTACACGTTTAATACAGTCCTTCAGCATATAGTTCTTTAGTGCTCACTGAATAAGGAAGAGATCATCAGACATGAGTGAATTTTAATAATTAACAGTGAAATTTTGCCCGAAGTATTAAGAAATCCAGAAATCAGCAGAAAGTACAGCATGAGAGCTATTAAAATGTAATTTAATTTTGGCCACTTTCAAAATAATTTTCCAAACATGCAGTATTTAAGACATTGAAAATACTTTTTCCAAAGAAACTTTTTCCAAATAAAATGAAGTAACAACTTGACAAAATACCCCTACATATGTTTTTAACAAATTCCAAAGGCCTGGAATTCAGGAGAAAACGGGTTTTGCAGCTACATATTTTACAAATTTCATCTGGTATTGCAGTATTCACTTCATGGTTACACCTCGGATAGCTGGGATAGATAAATCTAACACCCCTTAAGAGAAATCAAGGTTAAATTAACAGGAGACTAAAATAATAAATCAGGACCAGTCTTGGAGAATAAAGCTGCACTCTAAATCTTTAGCAGCAGTTTAGGTTTAGGAGTGTAAACCAGCCAGTCCACTTATCTCCCACCACTTACCACAGACAGTGTAACTGTTTGTAAGGCCACACAGCATGAACCAAGCTAAGGAACTTACCCAAATAAATAACTTTTTTTTTTTTGGTGGGTTGTTCCTTTTGGCAGCACCGATGGGTACGAGCATGTACATGTTAAACTAAGTCTTAGTTCTTGGAAAACAAATTAAATTAGTCCTACAGAAAACAGGAATTACTACAGTTCACCTTGCTTTATATATGAACCTCAGAATTCACAAGTAATCTCTGCTTATAGACATTGGCACACATTTTAAAGAAGAGAGTGTTGACTGCTGAGTAAGAAATGGATCTCAACTTTGTACTTCTAACTACCAAACACCAACTGTATCCATGGGAACTGATGTCTATTCCCTCCTGTAGTTTTGTGTCCCTAAATAATCTGTTTGTTAATGCAGCTGTTTTTGCCGATTAAATTCTCTTCCCCAAAGGAGTTGAAGAAAATAATGTTTCACCTCTTTTCAAAATATGGGAATACAGTATTTGCTTTTACAGGTCAAACTGTAAGGGGAAAAAAAAAGCCCACCTTGTGTTTTTTTTTTTTTTTTATATTATAATCATAAAAGATTATATAAAAGCTTATATAAGTAAGTACTTGAATGAAAGCTCAGAAGTGTTCAAGGCCAGGCCTAATGAGGCTTGGAACAACCTGGTCTAGACGCAGGGAGCTGGAACTGGATTATCTCTAAGGTCCCTTCCAAGCCAAACCAGCCTGCGATGCTCTGAATGGCAACATGTAACTGTCAATGACTCCCATGATTTTCTGAGGGTAAAAATACACAACCTTTGAATCTAACTTTAAAATTCCTTATAAAAATACTTTCAATGCCTGTATTTCCAACTGAGTAGTGAACGTCACATATTACTGTATGTAGGTACCCTCCCTCACGTACTTATTCTAACATCTTATTTTATACAAAATCACAATGCTTCACTGATAGGGATAAAGAAAGTAACTTCAGAAGACATAAAATTAAGTTTGTAGGGACCTGGCTTAGACCAACTAAAGGAGGCTCTTCTTTCAGGCAACAAGTCATTGAGCTGCAACAGCATTTCCCAAAGGATGCATTTCCAGTGCTAAAAGTTTTCACAGGATAAGGAGAAAACTGGACCATGAAATTAGCACATACGCACAACTACATATGGTCAGAGAAGCCAGAGCTGGAAAGAACCAGAGGCCAGCTGAACACTAGGAACATTGTGCATTCGCTCGGTTTGTTTCCATTCTTCGCTCTGCTATCTCATTTAGCAGGATCCAGCTCTTCTACATACACATTCATGTACTCCCGGGAGCAGCAGGAGTCATTTCAGGCGCACCTCAGAGCGATCTTCACTGCTAACGACTGCAGGGCAGCCAAAGCCTCGCCGCGCTGCTCAGGCCGGCACGGATTGCTGCAGGACAGCAGGACCCGGCCTCCCCGGGACCACGCAGGCCAGGAGGGTTTCACCGCCGGGCCGAGTATCCCGAACGTGTCCCGCTGGGACACCTGCACTTCTGTCGCCTCGCCGGCCCCAGGCCGTGACCTGAGGTGGCTCCTGCCACGGCTGCGTCCCGCAGCGGGCCCGTTACCGCCCCGACCCCCCCTCCGGCCCCGCGCACGGCGGACTCTACCTGAGGCGAGAAGGCGGCGGCGGCAGCGCCCCGGGCGCTCGGAGCTCGGCCCCGCCCGCGCAGCGCCGACCGGCCGCGGCCCTTCCCTTCCTTCCGCCCTTCCTCCGCCCCTCGGCGATGCCGGCAGCGCCCGCTCGGTCCCTCCGCCAGCGCCCGCCGCCGCCTCGGGCCGCTCAGTTCGGCGCCGCCATTTTGTCAGTGTCCCCGCCGCGGAGCCGTCCGGATATGGGCAGATCCCGGCTTGCCTCGCGCGGCTCCTGCCGCTCCCGGATGGAGCAGCGGCGGCTCCCACCCGCCCCGGCGGGGAGCGGCAGCGCCCTGTAACCCCTGCGCGCCCGGGCGGCGCACCCGCACTGCACAGCACAGCACTACAGTGCGCTGCACTGCGCTGCACAGCACTACCGGGCACGGCCGGCTTCTCCCGGCCCAGTGCTGAGCACCACGGACAAATTCCCATTTTCTAATTTTCCCATTTTCTTTTAATGGGGGAGGAGAAAGCTCCGCTGAGCCTCGTGTTTCAGCTGATGCCCGAACGATGGACTCCTTACAGAACAATAGGAAGGAAAACCCACCGGTTAGCACTGGGAGTGATCCATTTCATTTCCATCTTTTGCATTTCAAATAAATTTCAAAGAGCTCATTGGCAACTCAGTACACCTTGCCCTGCAAAGGGAGGCCCGCCCTGTTCCCAGCTCCTGCAGCCAGACCCACGGAATGTGCATCAGGTAAGGTGTTCCTGCCACAGCACACCCAGGCCACTCGCGCCAACGAGAATTCAAGTACACTCCAGAGTGGTTATGGTGGAAATAATGCCATGTAACACCTCATAACTAACCTGTTCCTGCCCAAATACAGAGGTTTTTCCATCCTTCAGGTTCAATACCCAGGCTCAATCGAAATAAGTTCCTGCAAACACATCTATTTGAATTATTTTAATAAGTCAGACCACTACTCTTGTGCAAAACTTTTTAATAAAAAGAGAAAGGGTTCTCAGTAACAAAAAGCAGGTACAATGCTAATAATAAAATTTAAAACTTGTCAAAGATTTCAGTAAACCAGATGTGAATTTGTGACAAAGACTATGTCTCAAGTTTAGAAACTCATTCTTACACCTGAAAACACAGCCAACACATCTGTCAATTATGACGTCTTAATTATAAGCCCCACTTTTTTGTTGGGAGATTTACTGGTGCATTATAAAGTTTTAACATCTAGCATCCATGATGAAGCTGTGAATAATTCAAAGTAATGTTGCTAGAATGCTTAGATTCCTATAGAACCTTTCACATTTCATAGCTTGAACAGTTTTCCTTCCAACTCGTGAACTAACATTAACAGTTATGTTCCCCTATATATATATATATATAAAAACTCAGCTTAAAAAAAACCCCATCTCTTTCAGGTGACATAAAAAGAATTTCCACAAAGCCCAGTTTCGCTTTAGAATGAAAATTGAAAAATACCTTTACAGGGAAAAATAAAAATTCAGGGTTTATCTTTCCCTCTGTTTTTATGTGCATGACGGACATCACTTTACAGCAAAGATTTTGCCCTTAGTGACTACTTTCCTGCTTGTCAAAACCAAGCAGGCAGCAGGGAAGAAATGGCATGTAAGCTTGCTCAGTTACCCATCCTGGAGCATCAAGTGACAGCTGTCAGAATGTGAAGCACCTCACTTCTTCCACAGCACCAGGACCAAGCTGGTAACAGATCAGTGAGTAACATCAAGAATGAACCTGACATATCCCAGTAGTTCAAGCTGCTCAATACTTCAATGGGATACCACAGTCACTTCATGCAAAAAGTTGTCTGTTCACATAAATAGCCTCTGCATCAGTACCATATACCAGGCATGGTCCTAGGACATCTAAACTATTCACAGACAAAGTCTGGTTTGGAATCAGGTTGGTGATTTCCATGCGGTCTTTGGTGGGATCATTGCTTAGCCAGGCACTCACTACAGACTGGTTCATGGTACTGTGGGAAAGATAGGCAGTGCTTCTTCCTCCTGAAAGATAGAAGCCAAAGAAATGAGTTTCAATTTTGTTTATGTATTCTCAGAATTTGGAGAAACACAGTAGATATGGGTCAGACATAATAGAAATGTAATTTTACATTTAAGTCAGTTTTCAGAGTAGTTGAGATGTCATTTCTTTGGTAAATTAAGGAAAAAATTGCTTAAAAAAAAAATCAAGTACTTTAAATAATTACAAAAATTATCTACCAGGTTTACCCTCAGTTAAGACAAATACATCACAGCAGCTATTAACTCATCTCACTGGAGAGTGTAAGTACCTGCAAGTTTCTCTAGCCAGATACTAAAGCAAGGACACAAGAACACAAGTCTGTTTATTGAGTGTCTTGCTCTGTTTGGGGTTTTCAGCCTTGCTTCAATAACACTTATTCCCTACTGCTCGTCCTCCCCACTTTGCAGCAAGTGATATACCTATGTTTGACTTTTAATTTTTTTCCACATAACACTTTACATTCAAATTGAAGTCTCACACTGTAAGAACCATCATTCAGCATAAGATTAGCAAGTGTCTGAAGTGATGCTAAAGGATTTATACTTCATATATTTGAAAACATGCAGAGTCCAACTTGAATTAGTAATCCTATAATTTCCAGAGATAAAACTTAATTTTGAATGACAGCTTTGTGACCAAAGGCAGCAGGTGACATCTGAAAGTTTCCCCACTATTGTCTAATGAGGCAAGCACTTAGCAGTAATTGTGATTAGAATATGAAAATGCTTATATTAAAGACAGTATCATAGCTTTAAAATCCTACCACCATGCAAAAGGATCCAGTTTCATTTATTGAAAGTTCCAATTACTACCCTGAATTGTAAATTCATAATTCTACTATCTCATTAATCTATCAATTATTTTTGTATTTTAAGTTAGTGTAACTCCCTCAGAGACTCAATAATGTAAGTCAGGCTGCCTCTGTTTCTTTTCTACATATAGATAATTTTTATCTTTGAAATCATAGATGTGCCCCTTTGCACATTGGTCAGAGGGTGGCAGATTAAAAAAACCCAAACCAGACCATGAGAAACCCTGCATTATAGGGGTTTGCCATATAAGTAGTTTTCCTCAAGTGCTTATCCAAGAAAAGTACTTATTTAAGTTTGCTTTCTAAGAAAAGAAAGCTGCTTTTAATTTTCTGTGTTAAGATTGTGTTATTAATTGGGTCATGTGAGAACCCTGACTGGAATGATGTTACAAACTGACAAATCCAGTGCAGATGGACTTAAAACATCCTCACCTTGATGAAGAAAAGAAGGTTTTTCAGATACATTTGTGGAAGTGTCCCAGTGCCAAAGAGATCCATCTTCAGAACACGTGAATAAATGATCAGGGTCAGAGGGATGGAAGTGAACTTCCCACACTAGAAGTATGAAACAAAATAATTTCAGAATAAGTCTGAAATGCATATCAAACCATTTGGAGAGCGTGATATAGACATGTAATTACAAGAACCCATGCCTCCATCAAAACCTTTCATTTTTCACTGTGTGTGGGTAGGAAACCCAAAGCCCCATCCTAAGTTATATACTGCAGTTTTCCCTCTGCTGGCAGGGGGAAAAGGGGAAAGAAAAAAGAAGGAAAAATAAAAAGACCCTATTTTGTTGTATTTTCAGTATTGTGAAAATTGTTGAAGTATTATCTGAATTCAGGCAATCTGCATGTCATCTACCCTGCTGTTAAGTTTAAATCTACACACAGCATGCATTCCTTCTCAGGACACACATTATTTTGTGTCTAAATACCACAACTGCAGAAGACATTTAAGTCAGTAAATGTAATATCAAGAAATATTTTTACTCCTTCTGTTTAAATGTAGCATCAAATCACAAAATTTTCAGCATAAAATTAATTGCTGTCTTGTTCACATACTTGCCAGGAAAGTGAGCTATTACAGCACTGTGGAGACACCAAATGAATGTTGAGTGTTCCCTTCTTCCTCATGTTTTCAAGTTTGTTAGTATCTGCATTCTGCTTTACTCGATCTGCCTAACACTGCACCAGCTTCCATGACTGTTAATACCTACCCTGCTAGAAACACAGCCATTCTGATTAAATGCATCTAACAGCTCATTAAAGAATTGCTTACTAAGTCTACTTTTAGTTTAGATAGAGTACACTTTTATCTAAAAGCAGTCTCCTATACAGAGAAGGAAGCCACATTTTCCAGGTGAAAACATGGAGCAATAGTAGGCATCCTGGGAAGAGGATAGAGATGGAGGTTAGGGATACAGAGTGAGGAAGGCCAAGGAGAAACTGGACCTGAACCTGGCAAGGGATGAAATGAACAACAGGAAGGGCTTCTACAGGTATGTCAGCCAGAAAAGGAAGGTCCCAGAAGGCGTATGCCCCCCAATCATCAATGCTGGAAAACTGGTAATACTGGAGAGCGAGCGACAAGCTTGAGCTACTCAGCAACTTTCTTTCATCAGTCTTCAATGGCAACCTTTTTTCTCATACCTCTTCAGTGGGTGGGCTGCAAGACAGGGTCTGGGAAAGAAAAGTCCTTCCCACTGTACAAGAAGTTCAAGTTCATGACTACCTAAGGAACCTGAATGTACATAAATCTATGAGATTCATCCCAGAGTCCTGAAGGAATTGGATGATGTAGTTGCCAAGCTACTCTCCATGTCTAAAAGGCTACAGCAGTCAGGTAATGTACTAGGGGACTGGAAAAAGGGAAAGATGGGCACAAACCCATGTTTAAAAGAGGAGAAAGGAAGACCCTGAGAACTACCAACCTGTCAGCCTCAGTTCTGGTCCTGGGAAAAACATAGAACAAATCCTCCTAGAAGCTATACTTAAATACATGAAGGACAAGAGCATGTAGTGATAACACAAAGGGGAATGGCTTTAAACTGACAGGTTTAGATTAGGTTATTAGGAAGAAATTATTTACTGTGTGGGTGGTGAGGCACTGGAACAGGTTTTCCAGAGAAACTGTGAATGCCTCATCCCTGGAAATGTTCAAGGCTAGGTTGGATGGGCCTCTGAGCAACCTGGTCAAGTGGAAAGTGCACCTACCCTTGGCAGGGGAGGCTGGAAGTAAACGAGCTTTAAGGTCTCTTCTAACCCAAACCATTCTATGATTCAATTAAGTAGCAAGAATGTGCTTGTTTTCTACCACAGTTACAACTTATTTTTACAGTAATCAGAAACTTCTCTAAAATGCCACCTTCTTCTACCCCTTCCATTTCAGATACTTACTTTCTGCTTCATGAGCATTTAGCAGGGACACTGGCATAGTACCCTGCCTGATGTCCCATATACTCAGCATTCCATCCTGGCCCCCTGTGGCCACAATATGCTGCTGATTGGGATGCCTATCCACACAGTGCAGTGGAACTCTGTCACCTGCCCTGCAAAGAGGAAAAAACAAAACAACCAAATAACCCAAACACGAATTTTTTATTTAGCGTCTATTTTCCCCATCTTAATCCCTAATCTGGCATCAGGAGCATTGACAAGTGAGGTACCAGTATCGACAGGACCTTCAGTTCCTTAACATCTGACCACCCCAGGCCGAAGGCACATGACATCTACTGGAAACCAGAGGTAAGGCAATAACACAAAGCTACAATCGGGTTTCGTGCCCTATGGAACATCTACACAGTATCTGAACGCTTTATAGGAGTAAGAAGCCATGCAGGCAAGTAATACTCGATATATACCTATAATAATAATATTATTCTGATGCATGATATAATTATAGGTTTAGTATATACTAAGAGTTAAAAAGGGAGACCAGGCACTAACAAAATCAGGTACCTAAACCACAGTCTAGGAACAGCAATGGGAATTACTACACAGACAACAACAGGATTGAAATTTAGCCCATTTTCTTTTCTCACAGTACCTTATAAGGCACTAAGTTACCATTCAAATACATTCCAAATGTCAGAAACCTTACATTAGGCCTGTGGAGAAAAGCAAATATAAATAGATAAAGAATTTGGGGTTGAGGATTGAAAGTTTTTTTTCTCAAAAAAGAGAAGCATACAGGTATAATAGTTCTTCAAAAGTTAAATTATAAGATGGACTGCTAAGCACAATACTGAGTCACAACAGTGGTTCAGCAATTAATCAGTCTGCCTTTTGCCTATTTAAGTACCAAAGAAATTAAAATCCTTTACAAGAAAAAAAAAAAAATCAGTAATTTACCATCCTGTTGTTAGGAAGCTATTAAGAAAGATTGAATCAGATTTTATAAAGTAACACATGCTTTTAAGTAAATAATAAAAAAGTGGTCTTACAAAGAAAATATTTGAGATGGCTCATTTCTTTGCTGTCTGAGGTCCCATATTTTTAACTGTCCAATTGAGTTCACTGTCAAGATCTCAGTTGTGCGAAGGAAAGTCACTGCATGGAGGGTGCTGCTGTCTGCGTTGTCTGCAAGAGATGAGGAAAGCATTCAGGTAAACTGATGGAATGCTAGTCTGCATTTAATTGCAACAAAATAACTCTTGATAGAGAACAGAACACAGCTGCTTAAACATGGGCTTAACCTCTGCAGTTTCAGGGTCAGACCCTCTAGTATCTGCAAATACCCTGTGAAAAAGGAGCCCTTCCTTGCTTACTGTATGGAACACTATTGAGACCAATCTGTAACTAGATGTAATAAATTAGCTCTGGTGATTACAAAACTACTTGCTGGTTTGTAAGATTTCTTTTTGCAGTTCCTAGAAGAGGAATTAATTCAACCAAGTTTATGGTTCTCAAAAGTTTTCTTTATATGGCCAACACCTACTGACAGGAAGCAGCTATGGAGCTTTTCATAATGGAGTTCTAAACACAAGAAACAGGAACTCTGGCTGACAGCATTAGGCAGTTTTATACAGTTTTATACTTAATTCACCAACTTTTAGACCTTTTCTGAACTGCCAATGTGGTATCAAGTTAAACCCAGATTATGCTGTGCTTGTTAATAACTAAATAGCAAGGCCCTTTTTTTCAGGTCCTTTTCTCCAGTGCCTCTTTTTGTCAGAGCCATTTACAACGTCAAACAATTCACAGCTTTGAGGTGAAACTTTAGAGGCCTTCTGAAAAAAGAGACACTATTTTCTTCTATTTTATTTCTGTTACTATAGATAAACTTTTAATCCTAATTACGATGGGGTAACTTTGTTAAGTCTACTTTCACCTCAAGTATTTTAAAATTCTTTGTGTAAGCCCATACTGAAAATATAGACAAATTATTATCTTTCTGCGTAAGATGGAAACATTTTCTGAGTTTAAGACAAAAAAGTTACACTGATGCCTAGTTACAGATATTTTAATGACTTTTCTGCCTACTCTTTAAATGAAAGCAGAGGGGAAGAAAAAACTCACCAAAACACCATTAAAAAGAAATGTTGGATTACTGAATACTGAGGTTCTAGAGGATTTAAAGTTTTATGACAGACTAACACAAAGTAGTTTAGCAGTGATACACTTTTATGGCTCCAAAAGACTTTTACAGAATGTCTAACTTTTGAGATTTCTTTCTCCTACCATAACTGACTACAAACCTATGCACTTTGTACTGTGCTCCTAAGTCCACTAAACAATAACAAAAATACCAAGGCATTTGTTTGCAACTATTGAACGAGGTACAAGAGTTTTATCTTCATGTTAAGGATTCAGCTTAGTGCCAGGGAAATGTCAAGATGTTATTGAATTGGTAACCAGTAGAACAGATTGCTTACACCACAGAACTCCACTCTGAAGAACCTGAGAGCATCTTCCAAGACGTTCTCTCTCATCCCTCTACAACTTTTACTGTAAAACCATGAACTAAAAAATACCTAGATGAATACAGAAATACATCTGAAATATGCTTCAAGTATTTGAATTCTGGAGGGATATAGGAATAATCTGGAACAAACATGTTCAACCTGGAACACTGAAATCAATACTCAATTAACTTTTTTGTTTTGTTATAATAACCTGAAAACCAAAAGAAAAAACCCCTCCAAACTAGAATAATTTAAAAACCCAGGTATTTCACATACCTATAGTTCTTACTGCATCTTTTTGGTCAGCCCTGAAGAGATTTATTCTACCATCTTCTCCAACAGTGACAATTTCTGGGTTGTTGCAGACGACTCCTGTACAGGCTGCTCCACCACAAGATGTGTCTTGATCCACATGATAATGAGCTTTCGCCCACCGGTGGTCAGCAGATAATGTCTAAGTAGTAACCAGACATGGAATTATGGTCTTAAATAATGAGCATGATAAAACAAAGCTTCCAGAATACTCATGAAACCAGCAACAAGCTCCAAGAAAGTCACACTATTTCATGGGAATGAGATCCCCCTATACAAATAAAAATCAAGAGATCTAAGTTTTCATCAACTCTTAAGCACAAAACCCTCCTACGACACATTAATTATTTCTTCTCTGAACCACCGTGTTCAGATGACCTAGCAATTAGAAATAACACGATGGACTGTAAAATGTTTTTCACTAGGCTGATGTCTTCAATATTTCCCAGGACAGGGTAAAAGAACTGATGCCCTTAGAAAATAAAAGGTCAGATTCAGATCTTGATTGCAAAGAACTTAGTTTATTTTAGGTACCACACCAAATTATTAACTGGCATTCACCTTTACTGTGTAATTGTGAACATACATAAAAAGGTAATTATGCATTTATTTCCAGTGATTTATAATCAAAGCAAAAGACTACCAAGTTTTACATTTCTTTCTTCACATGACACACATGAGAATTCATTCATAATTTGTTAGAATTGAAAAGGAGTCATTTAGTTCAAGAATGCAAAAACTCTGATAAGGCAGGCAGAAGTCCATTAATATCTACTGCCCCAAAACGTTCTAATGTCTTAAAGTATGTTTTCAATGAATGGGTTTTTTGAATACAGACAAGGAGATACCCCAGTCTGTCTTACTCTGGAATCTAGTTTATGTAGCATTTGTGTAGAATGTTATTTTCTTTCCTCATATGTGTCAAATCAAAGTTTTTTTTAACAGACTTCAAAAAGAAATTCATTTTGGTAGCCAGATTCTTTTTATACTAAGATCAAAGTAACCTGTATTACAGAGAATAGCATCTTAAAGCCAGTGCACGTCACATACCTGGTTATTTTGATGATGACGGAATATAGTTACAGTTCCTGTTGATGAGGCAACCACAATTCTTTCTTGATCCAAAAACTAGAGAGAGATAACAAGAATGCTATTAGCCAATGTTAGTATCAAGGCGAAAATTTTGATTTTAGAGTAACCTAAATTTTTGGTAGGTGGAGGGGAAAAAAACCAAACCCACAAAAACCACAGCAATATTGATCGGGTTTGTTCTTTTTCTTTGTAAGAATTTTTTGGCCAATCTCAGCATTTTGACAGTTCACTCTCACTCAACTCCTCCTGAGTGACCAGCCCTTAAAAAATACGGATCTATTCAACACAGCTATTTTACCTGCATATCCATAACATCACCGTTGTGCTGGATGTCACACAGCAAATGAGGTTCTCCATGATATTCACCATTGAGGCCCGTATTTCCAAGGTCGCCAACAGACCAAATGGAGATCCTGTTATCCTGAATGGAAACGATACCACATTTACTCGAGAACGCTTTCGAAAGTACCTAGCAATAAGGCACAGCCAGGGAAAGCAATAGGCTGCGGGCTGCGCACGGCTCCTGAGGAAGCCGCCGCCGGCCGGAGGGAAGCGCTTGCCCAGGGGGATAACGCTGCCGTGCGCCGGGGCGGCCCCACGGCTTCCTTGGGGACGCGAGCACGGCACGGTCAAGTGAAGGGCGGGACTGCCGAGCCAGGCAGTGCTCACAGCCGGCTCCGGCCCCGCTCTCCCGCACCAAGCGGAGGAGGCGCAGGGGACCAAGGTGGCCTGGGGTGCCGCCGCCACCCGCCCCGCGCTCCGGCAGGAAGGTCGCGCGGCGCCTCCGGGCCCGCCCGACCGGTACCTCGTTGTCCCAGGAGCCGGTGGCGAAGAGGTCGGGGGGCTGCAGCGCGGCGGGGGGCAGGGGCCGCCAGCGCGTCCGGCTGATCTTCTGCGACACGAACTTGGCGCTCACGTCCTCCATGGCCGCGCCTGCCCCGCGCCCGCTCCCGCCCGCCCCGCGCCGCGCGCGCTGATTGGCTGCGGCGCGACGGCGAGCGCGGAGGGACAGGCCGGGGGCGCGGCGGGGCGCGCGGACCGTCCCGTGCTGGGCCGGGGCGGGCCGGGAGCGGCGCTGAGGGGGCGGAGGCCGCGCCGTTTGTAGGAGCTGGCTGGTGTCTACTCCCCGCGTTGCCGGGACGGGTCAGGGCGGCGATGCATTCTGCCTGGCCCCTGCGAGCCGCTGCACCGGCGCGTATCGGCTCGGCGTCGTTTTCAGGTCGGGTCCGGAGTGGAGGAAACAGAGGAAGGAAGACGCGATGGTGCCGCAGTGTTCCGTGTCTGCTCGGCTGGGCCGCGTCCACTGGAACGTTGTGTCCGTGTGTCACCTTTGCATGACATGCACCGATTCCTGTTTTCTCAAAATGAGTGACTTACACCACGACTAAGCATTTCTGGTCTAAGATCTGCTTTTAAGTATGCCCTGCTTTCGGCTGGGGCAGAGTTAATTTTCTTCCAACTAGCAGCCACAGCGCTGTGCGAATTTAATGTGGAATAATGGTGAAAACACACGGATGCGTTACTTGTTGCTGAGTGGCGCTTACCCCAAATCGAGATCTTTTCAGTCCTCGCTCTACCCATGAGCAGGTGGACGAGAAGCCAGGTGGGAGCATGGCCAGGAGAGCAGACCCAAGCTGGCCAGAGGGATATTCCATACCACAGAATATACACACACTGTATAAACTGGGGGATATTGGCCATGAGAGACCAATTACTGCCTAGGGACAGGCTATTTGTCTTCTTTAATTTGAAATATTAAAGTTATATGAGATTATTATTATCTCAACCCATGTTTTTTTACATTGGTTTTATTCCAGTTGTCCTCCCCATCCCCCTGGGTTGGGCTAGAGTGGGTTTGTGGGGCTTATGTGACCAAATACTTCCCTGGTACTTGCTGGCTGGGGTTAAACCATGATAATGCACTTCCGAGTGATACTCTCATTGCTCTGACAGATTCCTTACTGTACAGAAATAAACATTTTTTTTTCCTAAATGGTATGTTAAAGACAGCACACATGTACTTCCTTTCTATTTCTTTGTTTAGGTCTCAAGTATTTCACTTGAGACCTAAACAACTATGCAATAAAAAAAATTCAGCGGTTAGTTGTAAAATTAAAAGCCAACACAGTTGTGTTGTCAGTTGTCATTTCAGAGGATGAGACTATTGGTCCAGTCACTGCAGTCCACTAAGGGACTTTCTCACGAAAATTTTTACAGCTTCATTTTCTGCTGCATTTTTTTCCAAAGCTGATGCTGCCAGGTCTCAGAGGCTCTATCAGATGGACTTAACAGTGGCTTGGACAAATTTTTCACTGTGTATTGCAGTTTTCCTGCTAAAGGCATCTGTCAGATTTCTTCTATACAGCATTTTTGAGTTACTCATTAAGTCTGCTATGCTGTTTTGTAATACCTCAGGTGTGATACCAAACCAGTAATATTTTATGTCCTTCATGCACCTTTGAACTTAATTTAACTTTTTCTTCCATAATTACATTCAGCAGAATCCACCACTGAACGTATTCCAAAAGCTGGATCCAATAGTAGACTACCATACTGCAAACATACCTTAAAAAAATCTTTGGTGCATGTGGCAGTAGCATTGTTATTCTGCAGTGGCAAATGCTTCTGGCACCCTTTATTAAGCTGCTCACAGCAGTTCTGCAAGTCACTGTTGACTCCAAGGGTATTTTCAGCTAATTCTTATAACACTTGTGAGAAATAACAATAGGCAGCCTCAGAATATGTAAGACATTAGAGCAGACAGCTAAAAGCTGAATAGAAAACACTTTGGGATTATTGAAAATTTTATTAGGCAAATATTTTTGTTGGTTAGTTTGTGATTTCTGTGGGTATTATTTTACCTTGTGCTTTTGGATTGCATTTGGGAAGTATTAAGGGAATTGAGTTGGACATACAGTCTTATTTTCACTTAGAGGAAAAGAAGTCACAGTTTTTCTTTCCTGTCCTATATTTTTTTAAAGAAATTGTTGGCAGCATGTTATATGACAGAAATGAGAGCTGTGACAGATTTAGGGCTGCTTTGCAAACCTTTAAATATATTCTCTGTGCTTGATCCCTATGAAAGATGAGTACTGTGTTAGTACATTTCAGTGTAATGGCAGATTTAAATAAACATATAAAAGGTGGAAATAAGCACCAGGAGAAAATACGCCTCACCTAGTATTTCTGTGGTTTTCAAGAAGGGTGTTTAGTCTAGATGAAGCTGACTCTAAGCCTCGGGTCCAAACAAACCAGCTAAGACAACAAGGAGCATCTATGGACTACCCTTAAATATGGCTAAAGCTGGGAGTGTGAGTGAAAGGGAAGAAAACTGAAAGCATGCCTGTCTCTGAGAGAAAGTAGGGGGCTTGAGAACAAAGGCACTTACTAGATCAGTGATTGTACTGGGGCACGATAAAGCTAATTCTGAACTGGATTTACTTATAATCTGCTTTTCTCCAGTCATCATTGAACAGTATTTTAAGTTATTTGGAGGTGCCAAAACAATGTCTACAGCTGGTAAGAATTCCTGGAGCTGTTCCCAGTTCATTCTCTTGAGCGAGTACAGTTACAGTGCAGTGTGTACTGCAGAGCAGATGTAAGAGCAGAGGGCCCAGCGCTGAGTGCAGTCATAAGCCTTGCTCTTGGCTGGGGCTCCCATCTGGGCTGGGACACCTGCTCTTGGCCGGAGCTATGCTGGAGGAGGGTCTGTGCTCAGCCATGTTGCCCAAACTCGGTGGCTGGCTTGACTTGGGGCCTGACTTCACTTGATAGCAAAACTATTTCTGTCCCCAGCCCTGCTCTGCTTGCTTTGCTTAGATGCTGTGGGATGGTGTGTCATCTGGAAGGTCTCATCTGGAAGGCTGACCTTCCTTCATGAAGGGGTCCCAGTTCTGCTGCTCCCTAATGGGGAAAGTCACTGATGTGACTGAGTCCTTCTCATCTCATTGTTGAGCGCAGAGCTGGTAAAACATGGATGTGGAGTTCAAAATAATGTAAACTTCTGAAATTATAATAAAAAAGGAAGGTACACATCAAACTGGCTTGAGCTTATAGGAAAAGAAATGAGATGAAGGAGAGTGATTAAGTTAAAAAACAGAATGGAGTCAAGAAGAGGAGGGAGTGTAGGTGTAAAAGCCAATTAGCGTAGGGTTTGGGACATAACTGCGGAAATGTACAGCAGGAACATTTCACAAGGAAATTTCTGCTTGTGGTATACAAGCAGATGGGAGCAGACAGTGATGAGGAATTTTTCAAATTCTTTCTAAATTCAAAGAATTAAAAAAAATCTAATGGGCTTATGTGGTGGGAGGGAAGGAATGAAACAGAAATAGTAGCTTGGAGGGGTTTATATATAAATGTGTGTAAGTACAGCTAGAGGATTGGGATGTGGGTGAATGTGCAGCAAAGGAAGAAGAGACGATGTGCTTACAGTTAGTGGGATCTTCATGTCAGAACAATCATATGATAGCCCACTCTGGCTCCTGGCATTCCTGTGCCTATTCTCTAAGAAGACCATCCATGCAGCAGGTCCCTGGAGAGTCTAGGGGAATGGTTCTACACATGGAAAATGGAGGTGCCTGCAATTGACAGTGGGCATCCAGGGACCAGGGTGCTCACACTAATTTGGACAAGTGAGGGGGCATAGTATACAGAAATCCTGAGTATCAGAGCAAATTGAGAGGTTCCACATGAATGATGATGGCCAGAAAACAAATTTATTTATTATTTCTGCTTGTATTTTTCACTAGTAAAGAATGTCAAAGTTGTTTTTAGTTTAATCTCAGTGGATATGCTCCTGATAGATTTTTAAAATGTATTCAAGGCCTGGGATTGTAGAGCTGAAAGAGTTAGGGACTCCTACATTTGTTTACTGCATAAATGGGTGAATTCTGCCACTATTGGTGCATGTTAGTTTCCCAAGGCCCTTCGAGGCAACTTGGCTTGTCTTAGAGCTCCTGGAAGCTTGCCAAGCCAAGTGCTGTTTCCTTCACACATGCCTGGTATCCATCCAAGACACCCCAGATATTGTTAAGGAAGGCCCACACTTGTTTTCATTCTCTGAATACCCATGTCAAGAACATGGCAAATAGGTACACTCAGTCAGAAAGCAACTGGGCAAGACTGCAAACTCCTAAGAGAGAAATGCAGACTTGCTCTAGGTGCTCCGTGACAAGCCTAAGCCTAATTCAAGCTGGTCCTGGTAAGCAGCATCAGCTTGTATGTAAATGGTTTCTGTTGTGGTTTTGGTCTCCCAAGGGGGTAAGTATCCCTGGAATGCTTTTAAACATGGGCCAGCTATTTTCTTGGCAGCAGCCTCTCTATGTGAGAGCAATGCAGTTTGCTTGCATCTGACAACAGAAAATGTCTTTTGCATTTAAAACAATTAAATATTTCTGTGCTGTTCTTTTACAACGTCTCCTTGTTCTCTGTACTCGCTGCCCTTGGGAATTCTTCTCACTCCATGGCTTCTTTCCTTCTCTCTCAGCCCACTGGGTGTATCAGAGAGACCTTTTACATTCTGGGACAGGCTGGGAGCCTCACACGGACTGCAGTTGCCAGATCATGCTTAGGAGAAGTTAGGTGGAGAGCACAGAATGAAGCAGTAGATCTGTCTCCGGGATTAAAAGAACCAGATGGGAAGTCTATGGATGGGATCTGGTATATGCATTGAGCAACTGTCATATTCGCCCTGGACTGACTGCAAAGTAGAGAAGCAGATTCCCACCTTCACCTCTTCACCTGAACTAGCAATGATTGCATGAAGTAGATGTGCTGTGTGAAGCTGGAACAGGTTCAACACTCCCAGCCAAGATGGGCTCTCTCACAGAATATAATGTGTATAATCTCCCATGGTGGTATCTTAGGCTGTGTATCTGCTGGATGACACCTTATTTTCCCCAAGGTTTATACAATATACTATTGATAGGGCCAACCTATCCGTAGTTTTGTATCACTATTCTCATGTTTTAAAAGCCAAGCACTGAAAACTCTGCTGTCTGGTACCATGTAGATGAAATACCTGTGCCAGTGTGCCTGGTTAGGAAAGGAAGTGCTGCAAAACTATTCCCAGGTATGTGAAGCCCATTTGCAGGGACCAGAAGGTAGCACAAACACAGAAGTCACAGTACTGACAGTGGGTTCCCAAAAATTGCAAAGACGATATATACTTTCCCTTTAATCAATAGAAACGTGTATAAATAACAGGTGGCAAATGAATATTGGCGGCAGAATTAATCATGAAGGAGTTTCAGAGCCGGGAGATATAGTACATAATGGTAGAAAGTGAATTCTCTGGTTACAGGCTGTGGGAGGATCCGAAGATGCTAAAACTTTTCCCTTAAGATTGCTACTTCATAATGGATCTGTGCTGGGATACAATAAAGGCCCATCAGCATTTACCAAGTTCTGAGCTATTGTCCTGGACACCTCCTAAAAGGAATTTCAATCTGTAACTTTGTCCTACGCCATCGGCCTTGAACCGGTAGATGCTCCTGTGAACCATCGGTACTTTGGCGGCCTGTATCCAATGTAGGGCTGTGCCAACTCTCCCTATCCTTCCACGCGACTGCCACTCCCGCGTTGTTTCCCGGATGCGGGTCGCACCGCCCTGCCCCGTCCGCGCCGTGGACACGCAGCTCCCGCGCCACCTGACCAATGGCAACCTCCAACACGTAGGCCTGGCCCGCGCGGGCTGGCCGCGGCCAATAGGCGCGCCCCATGCAAAACACCGCGCCGGGAGACGCCGCTAATTGGCTCCGTCGCAAGGGCGGCGGGTTGCGCGCTGGGCCGGAGCCCGGAGCTGGCGGCGCAGCCACCGTAATGGGGCTCGCCCGCCCCGACACCGCCTTCTCCGGTACCCGGCGTGTACCGACTTGTGTCACGGGAGTGGCTAAGGCCGAGGCAGGAAGTGCGTGCGCGCCGAGGTGCTGTTTAACTGTCTCATTCATTAACAGCTCCTAAGTTCACATACCCGCGCCCCCAGACCCGTTCCGCCTCACCGCCGTTTCTGAGGGGAGGGCAGGACCGGGGTCTCGCCGCCAGCGCTGGATCCAGGGCTCCGGCGACAAAACGCGCGGGCCGGGAGCAGCCGCTGTGCATCCCCGCCCCGGCGCGCGAGGATCCCCCACGCGCGCCCTTAGGCGCGGTGGTCGCGCATGCGCGGGGAGGGGGGGGGTTACCGTGCCGGCCGGAGGAGCGGCGGCGGCCGGGGCATGTCGGGCGCGCGGGGCGGTGGGCGCGTGGCCCCTCCCCTCGGCGAGCGCGCGGCAGCCGCAGCGGCGGCGGCCGCGGGAGGAGGCGGCGAGGAGGCGGCGCCTGTGTCGGCGCTGGAGGTTGTGTCCTTCCTGGGGAAGCTGCTGTGCGCAGTCGCGGCGCTGAAGGCGGCTCTGTACCTGCTCCGCAGAGTGTGCCTAGCGATGGCCTGGAAGTCGGGCGGCGCCAGCCACTCCGAGCTCATCCACAACCTCCGCAGTGAGTCTCGGGGCGGGGGCGCGGGCGGGCGGGGCTCCTGGGCTGCCCGGTGACCGTTAGCGACCGCGCGCTCCCGCAGCGCCCGCCCGACCCTCCGCCAACTGTCACAGGGAGCGGCACGGCCGCGCGTGTCCGTGCTGTCCGTCCGTGTCTGTTTGTGCGCGTCTCTGTGTCCGACCGGGGGTGTGTCCGTCCGTCCCCGGGTGCTCGGGCGGGGGGTGTGTGTCCGGGCGGCGGCCGGTGTCGCAGGGCGGGCCGGGCTGTTGTTGCGGGAGGCAGTGCGGCGGGCGGGGTGGCGCCGATGGCGGTCCCGGAGGGGAAGCGCTGTGCGGCGGCCGTGGCTGTTCCCTACTCGCCGCGTCCCCCCATCGCCGGCCCCGTTTCCGTCTGCCGTGTGCGAGCTGAGGCCGGGCCGCGGCGGCAGTGCCGGAGGGCCCGTGATCCCCCGCACGCCCCGGGATCGGTGCCCGTCTGGTTCGCTCCGCCCGGCAGGACTGGTGGTGTCGGCGGGCGCCCTCCGGTCTTTCAGGCCCGGGCTGAACAACGCAGCGGGAGCCGCCCGGGTTTGGGAATCGCGCCGAAGAGGCCGCGGCTGTTTGTGTTGGGTGAAAGGGGCGTGTGGCAGCAGTCCCTCCTCCCCCTCCCCGGCGGGGTCCCGAGTGGCTCCGCTCGAAGGGCTGGGCTGGGACCGCAGGGAGAGGAGCGGAGCTGTCGGGGTTGCGGACTCGTGCTGTGATAGCCGAGCTTTGCGGCGGCTGCCCGGCACTGGGCGCTCCCTTGTGCTCGCCGAGGGTTTGTGCTGTCCCCGTGCTGAACGTGGAAGGTGTTGCGCGGGCGCTTCTTCGCCGATGTACTTCAGTACATCCTGTAGTCTGCGGGTCCTGAGAGGACGGATATACAACACCTGCTGTATTTGAAGCTTCCATTTTTCATATTAGAATAAAGTTAACCTCTCTCATATATATCTTAGAGTGTCTCTCGTCCCTGCTCCTGGCCTTTTCCCTTTCTCTTCTCAGGTTCGAGTCCTAGATGTAAAAGGATGTAGATCTGGAGCCTGTATTATGACAGTTGTCCCCTATTTTAGTGATGCTACAGCACCACAGACAAGTTCAGCTGCGTGGCTTCCTCACGCAGGTATTCTGGTGTCATAGGAGAATCACCCTTGTTTTCTCCTTTTCTCTGCTTATGTTAGATCATCTGATTCTGTGTTCTTTCTCAGTATTTTCTTTTGAAAACTATCACATCCAGCAGAATAACACATGCTGAAGTGACTTTTAGCTTCCCTGTAAAAACTACTAATTATTGTAAAATTTAATTGTAAAAATTCTATTAACTAAATTGATAATTTCTCTAGTTACAAGTGTTGCAATACATTTGTTTTGTTTTGTTCTGCAACTGAAAGGGCTAAAAATACTGTTTTAGTGAAATACTGCTCTCTTACACAGCAGGGAAAAACTTTCTGATGTAAAAATCAACGTTAAACTCCAAAATATGTCCAAAAAGCAATTACTGCCAGAATAGTCTATGGTGCTCAGAACCTGAAGACAAAACCAGTTTCTTTGTTGCAGAGGACAATGACAGTTTTTCAACACATGGAAACTGTTTAGGGCGTTGCAAATGATGATGACAAAGCTAAAAACCATTGTAGTTAGTATACAGCAATAGTTGTATAGGAAGAGGAAAGTAAAATAGAAGCGCTCAATATTGTAATCTGAAAGCATGCACTGATGGCAATTTCTCCCTCTCTGTTTTGCAAATGCATGCCAAAATGTTTTGAGGGGTGTTAAACAGGGAAATAGTGGATTGGCAGTTAAATATTGTGGAAGCAAAGAGGCTTTTGATCTTGCAGGAAGATTGTGTTGTCAACTTCAATGGGACTCTGTTCATGTTGCAGGGCTTTATCAGTGCAGAACAGCTGCTGAATTAAGACCATAACTTTCAAGTTAGAGTTCCTCAGGTGAGATGATACCTTGTTGCTAAAGTTGGGAACAGATTTAGAAGAAAGTACTGTTTAATGTGATACAATTCTCCCAGATATGTTTCAGCCAACATAAAAATTATTGGTTGCAGGAAGACTAAAATGTTCCATAGAATTCTTTTGGAGTAGTAGATCTGTCAAAGTATTTTCCCCTCTCTAAAAACAGCTACATAGCTTTTACAGCATTTTATGCAAAAAGTGAGACTGCAAATTGGATACGGTTAGTTAGATGTTGTCCAGTGTTTGTCTTGTGTGTAACTTAGTAAATGTGTGTGTAATGTAGTGTATATGTTGCATAACATAAAATAATGCAGGTTGTAGTGACACAGTGTTTTCTTCTGCAGCAAATCTTGGTAGAGAGGTTCTTGCCCCTGCCCTTATGCCACATTCTTCTCTTGACTGTTCTTACAGAATTGTGAGAGAGGCAGTGCTCTAAGACTGGGTCGCTTTCTCATGACTTGTGAAACATCAAGATTTAAGCTCCTCAATGTCTGTAAGCTGTTGTACTGTTATGGTTAGAGAAGCAGTAAACTTGGTTGTGCATAAATGAGGGCTGGGGAGAATGGGAACTTATTAAAGTGATTTTGCTTCCAAATAAAAACATCATTGGAAGATTCCTCTATGCTACATGTTCTTTTCTTTTAAAACAGTTATAAAGATTATTCTTAATTGTAGGCTGTTATTGACAGCTGCTAGTGCTTCTGTTTTGTGGCAAAAAAATTCTCCATTTTGTGACATTTGCTTTGCTGCTCATTTCACTGTTGCCTTATCTATAGAACTAACTTTTCTGTAATGTAGCAATCATTGTGTTAGGGCAGTGACAAATGATTTTGGGTATTTACAGTGCAGATTTAGGCAGTTATTCTTTATAGGCTGCATCTTTGCTGTCCTGTCTTAAAAGGGACAAAACTAATAAGGAGGGTCCCGGAACTTTGCATGTTTTTCAGCACATGCTTAGGGACAAGTGACTGAAGAATGTTGCAGTACCTTGTTTTGTTGTTTCAGTTTTTAACTTCTTGTTGCATTGTAAACGTGTTTTTATGCTGTTAATTTGAGGCATCATCGATGCACAATTTGACATATGCAAAATAAACTTGTTTAAAATATGCTCTTCACAACAAAAATGCTGTCCTTGAATGTGCTGTTGCTACGAGGTGTTGAGCTGCTTTGTTTCAGTGATTCTTGAAAGTACTTCTCATATTTTAAAAAGGCCTTGTTTAAATCTGAATGATTCTTTCTTCATTAAAGCCTTTAAACAAATATTTTTCACCTTCACAGAATAATTATTAAAATCTTTGCTTTTTCCTAAGTGAAAATAGTTGAACATGTTCCTTCAAACTTGAGTAAACTTCTCCCTAAAATATATTTAAAGTAAGATCTTTTAGCAGACGACATTTCTAGGAAGCTCTCTAAATGCAGATTTCAGTAGGGTTAGAAATCATACTAAACACAGAAATAATTACCTGTATTTAAATAACTAACTCTGACAGGAGATTTTTTTAAAATTATGAATCTGTCATATAGAGGTGCTGGGAAGGAGGAAAAAAATTGGTGAGTTATTTCTGTTGTCCTGCTTGGTTGAAAGTCTCTTCTGTAATTCTTTTCCCCTTTCTGTATCTTCAGCTATCCACTGATAGGTTACTCACTATGATCACTTACAATGATCTCATTTCATCTTCTGTCTTTCATACTTGGGCTTTTGCCAAGTCCTGCTACTTTACATGCCAGCATCTTAGAAATCAGCTTTTCTTTCCCAGCTGAAGGACACAAAACTTTGTTCCCTATCCAATTCACAAGTAATTAAAGTTCATTAAGTTTCCTTGTTGCCCTTTTCCCTCCAGTCATGTTGCCATAGGACAAGCTTGCTTTGCTTATTTCTCTGACCATACGTCAATGGTGTTTTCATCACATATACCTGCTCTTGAATCCACACTTCTCAGTGAAAGTGAAGGAGAGTTATCTTGGCTGTGGCAGACCATCTGTGGATTTGTTTCTTGCTACATTATTTTACCTTCCTCACCTAATAAACTTGTGTTGCAAAAGTTAGCAACTCTAATTTACAAGATTCCTTAGAATTTTGTGCCTCACATAAGATCAGTGTCTTAATTTTTCTTAATGAATGATGCTTGAGATCAGTATATAGTCAAATATTATCAGGGTCTGAGAATTCTATTTTTAATTATGCTAAAGGTATTTCTCCAAGTGTTTTGATTATTTAGATATTAAATAATTAAAAATGGCACCTTAGCATGCTTTGTCATGATGAAGGCTTATCTGCAATAAATCTGTACCTTTGGTGCAAGTTTCTGGCTGCTGAGGACAAATCTCTTTGGAAAATGCCATGAATGGGAAAGCATTGCATACAGTAAGCCAAAGCTAGTTTCAGCAGGCAGTAAACATTGGTTTTGTTTAGTTAATTTTCCTCTATCATGTCTTTTCCCTTGGTTTTTCCAAATCTCTTCTACATCTGTCTAATTTTGCTTAAGAAAAAGTAATGTAACTTAGCTGAACATGAAGAAGGGAAATCAGATTGGAAAATGAGACCAAATTTAATGACTCCCCTGTACGAGCACTTTTGCTGCCTGTTGTGTGTATTCAGTGACCACCTCTTCCTTCATCATGAATGTATTGAGGTTTCAGTGACTAAGCATTGTAACTTATGACCAGGTAGTGAAGTGGTTAGAAAGTGAACTGTTTTTTTCAATTTAAAATTAACACATCTACTGATAAGTTAATTTAAGAATATCTAAAATTTCTTAGATTTAGTTCATGTCTCAGGTGGCAGGCTTGAAATCTGTGATGCTATTTTTTGGAGCATTGAGATTTATTAAAAAAAATTGCTAGCAATTAATTTGAATAATCGCCTAAAGGAGTTACTATGAAACTTTTTTATTTTTAAGTAAGATTTAATTATTTGCTAATGATTTGCCCATATCAGTGAAATGTTTTGAAGGAATTTCTGTACCCTTGATCTTTTAAGAAGGAGGCATTCAAGTAAATCAAGACAACTAGATATCCCAAATAATAGGAAATAACAGAAAGAGAAAAACCCAACCTAAATTTAATAACATTTATCATGTTTTATTGGTGTGTAAATTAAGATTGTGTTCTTAACTGGTTTTTTGTTGTTGGCATGTTTTTTGCACTTAATGTTAGACAAGGTGTCAATATAATGTTAAAAACATACCCATACTTTCCCAGGAGCTTCCAAAATTCAGTGCATCAAAATCCAAGTCCTCAATCATTCAAGAAAAAAAAGGGCATTTTTTGCTGATTATTTACATAAAAAATCTTTAACTCCTAATAAATAATTTTAATTAAAATATTTTGTTATTTTTATTGATTGAAGATGTTTTTTTATTTTTGTATGTGAATATAATTGCATATATGATTTTTTCCTGGTGGTCTGAAGCTGCCTAGTAATCCATAGCAAAATGGAAATGATACTGCGAATGTTTCCAAAACAGGTCATTACTGCTCCATGTAGGCATTTTAAAAAGAGGGAATCTTCTATGGTTTAGTTTCAGTACAGCTCTAAGCTTTTCTTTTAATGCTACTGTTTCTTTCATCCTGATGTACTATCAGGAGATCACCAAGAGCTACTGGAAAGCCTAGAAAGAAATGTGTAATATTCCATGTTCTTTTGAGTGATTGTTGATGTAAGTGTTATCCTTTAATGCCACAAAGTCACATTCTTTAGTGCTACATAACACTTTAAGTAAATATTTTTATTTATTTTTTATTAGGTTAATTGTATTAATGTTTTAATTTTTAATTTAAATTACCAACATCTGGCAAAAACTGAGTGAACCCTATTAAAGCTTGAGATCAGTAAACTGTGGACTTCTTTTGGACTGGCTGGCTTGTGAGTTACATTTTAAGACTTCAGAACCTGAATACTTTAATAGTGGACTTGAAAACAAAATAGTTTTAAATGCTTGCACCATTGAAATACAGCTTCAGAAATTCTTTCTAATTTCTGCTTGTAGGACATTTCTTTGTCAAGGGTTAGAGTTATATTTTGCTGATCTTCTGATCTTCCTCAACTTTCATGTAGTACCAGTGCCTGTGTTAATGAAACTACCTTCATAATGATAAACTTTATGTGGTCTAGCTGCTGGTCTTAGCAGCACTGGTTTTCTGACAACTGCAGAGTGGTTGCATGGAATCTGCTCAGTAAGATGTGAGATGTGCACCATCTGCCTTCTTTTCAGAGCTACTAAAGCTGTAAATAGTTTTGCCACAAGCCTTACTGTGGAGAGAGTTCCCTGTCTGTCTGATCCAGCTAACTTTATCTTAACCTTTGCAACACTTTTTCATTATTACTGATAGTTATTGTCAGTTTGCATTGAACTCTTTAGTTTTGACTTCCCATGTGATGTGTAAGTGAAGTTCAGCCTTCTCAAATGTTGAGGGATTGAGGAGCGCACGGAGGTTGAAGTCTCCCTCATCCACACATGGGTGTTAAAGTTCATTGAAAAATGAGGTTCTCTGTTTTTGCATGCGGAAACCAGCCCTAAAGTTACTTTTTTCTTTCACGTACTCCTCAAAGTTTCTTCATTCAGCTGCTGATACAGATTTAGACAAAATCAACATAATCATGATAAATGTGAGTACATGACAGAGAACTTCTGTATAAATCTGTGTGCTAGAAGGCTGTGTTTAGCAGGCCTTTCTCCTCCCCCAGAAAAGAAAATTGTTAATACCTACTTTGCAACACTGCCCTATGGTAGGAGGGGGCAATACAGCTGTGGTTAAAATATCTAAATTAGTTAATTGCAGACTTTCAGATCCATGAAAATGAATAGAAAACTCTTACCTGTTACACCAAAGTGGATGGGTTGTTTTTGAAGGTGATCCTTATTAAATAGGGAAGGAATACTACCTTAAAGTAAAAGTGAAATGTTCACAGGTAAGTATGTATTTATTTGAAGCTTGAGGCTGTATACTAGTTTGTGTTGAGCCTAGCTTATGATTCTCATGTTTTACCTCTGCAGGTTTTGAGTAGCATTTAAATAGTAATTGAATATTTATCATTATTATTATTATTACTCCCATTTTTTAAAAATTTCTGTCACTTTGGAATTTTCATGGGACTTGATATTTGTGTTTCATTTCTGGGCTGTAAGATTTACTCTGATGGACTTGTGTTTTCCTCAGTCTTTCTATCATTTTTTCTCTGAAGGATGGACTCTCAAGTGATTCCTTCTAGTTCTGTATGAAGATTCCTTCCAGAGCTGTATGCAACTTCCTGTTTGGATGATGTCTGAATATTGTGAATCCAAATCACAGTGAAAATAGGTGGACAGCTGAATGTTTGAGGCAGATAGCTCTTAAATTATCAGCAAAGCACAAGAAATTTGCATGTATGATGGGTATAAGAAACACTTGTTTACAAACACGTACTTTCAATTTATTTAGCACAAAGAGTTTTGTATGGTTTGGGTCAGTGTCCTTTAGTAGATTTTAGGGTGCTGATGCATCACTTCTTGTTCTAAGTGCTTTCTTTGTGTTCATGCTTTACAGTGAAATCTTCCTGTGCTCATTACTAAATAAAATTTGATTAACTGAACCGCATTCTTTCCCATCTTTTTTCTTCCTCTGCTCAAACAAAAAGACCCCTACAATCTTCACATTGCTTGCAAATCAGGCTGTGGCTCTGTTCCAGCCCATTCTCCTCTGGAAAGCTGCTAGCTGGTTTTTATGGGTCAGGTGGAGACTGTCATTTGACACTGTCCTGCACTATATCCATATCTTTACTTTAAAAGCGAGAGGCATGGATTAGGCGGATGGACCACTTGATAGATAAGGCTGGGTAGTAGCACTCAAAATAGTTGTGGTCAAAAGCTCTATGTTCAGGTGTAGACCGTGATGAGTGGTGTTCCTCAGGGGTTGGCACTTGGACTGGTGTTGTTTACCATCTTGGTCATTGACATTGACAGTGGGATCAAGTGCACTCTGCAAGTTTGTGAAGAGCAAACTGTCCTGTATCAAAAGTGTCATGGCCAGCAGGGCAAGGGAGGCAATTCTACCCCTCTGCTCTGCACTGGTGAGACCCCACCTGGAGTGCTGCATCTAGCTCTGGGGCCCCTAATATAAGAAGGATTCTTCTAACCCAAACCATTCTAGGATTTGTCACATCAGTAATTTCCATCTACAGGAATGAATCTTTTGTGACATAAAGCTGTATGTGCTTTGCATCATGCCTTAAGATCTCCGTATCATTTCAAATATCACTGTTTTGCTGAAAATTCATCTTCCTAAGTGAAGTATTCTGCAGTGATTATGGAGAAAGTAATCTAAGAAGCTGAAGTAGTTGCACTACTTGTGGATGTTTAAGTAGTAAATGGTTTTGGGATCTGCAAGAGGATTTTTTTAATACATAAAGTCAGTCACAGGAGGAGTTTGAGTAGGTGTTATGGTTTGTATAGTAAGGTTTGTGTGCTGGATCATGTGGCAGTGACGCATCCTCTTTTCTGATCTGGAAGCCAATGTTGGTGCAAATGTTGACTGCTAGTATTTTATGGTTTGGTTAGAAATGTGTTTGGTCAGCAGTCAGGATACCGTCAGTGAGGTAGGCAATTCTTTGAAACATAAGCACTTCAGTAGTGCATTTGTTGCTAAATAAAAGACAAAAAAAAAGATCGGTTGCTTACTTGTTGGAAGTCCATGGTGCCTTTTCACACTCTTCTTTCCTTGCTCTCTGACAGCCAACTGCCCAGTTTCCCAGGTTACATTCAACAGTGGTATATTCCCACCTTCAAGTACAAGAACTGCTCTGAGCTCTTTTCCTGTTTTCACGGTGTTATTTGTGGAAAAGAGGCAGACCAGAGGGAGTTTTCAAAACATGCTCCAATTATGTCAAGTTGTCATTGCCACAGCCTCTGCACAGAGTAACTCTTGAACTTGGCAGGCTCCACTGTTAAGTACTTACTTTTCAGCTTCAGCCCTTTGAAGCTTGGAAGTTGTGCTGATATAACTCTGTTTTATTTGAGTTTACTTTTTATTTCTAGCCATCAGTGTGTTTGTGTATTATCCTTTGCTTGTAAACACTTTAATATCTGATTTGTTTGCAGTACAAACTCATTATCATTCTTGAAATCCAAGTCTCCTCAAGGAGATATTTCTGTGCACATTATCATTGGAAAGGATATTCTAATATGCATTTAATTGTGAATTCTTTCCTTGCAATGTACAGCTTCCCTTTAAGATTTAGAAAATGGTTTTAGTTAGCATTTTATTAATAGCTTTTTTTTTATTGTTTTGTTTTTTTTGGTAGAGATGGCATGAAATTAGAATGTCTTCTTTTCAATATAAGCTTATATTATTGGCTTATTTAGGGGATATACTTGTTTTCTGGACTTAATTGAGAATTTGATAGAGACACTTTTCAGGCAGAATTAAGATCCTGGCAGCTGGTCATCTTGGGACTGACTATTGCAGGAAAGAAAGGGCTTTTTTGGAGTTCAGTTCCTTACAGTTGTTATGTTTCTCTATATTCAGCTGTGAGACTAGGAAAAAAAAATCTTATTGTTATCAACACAGTAAAAATGTCAACTAAGTCAATATTGACCTTACTGTTTAGGGCTTGATTGTTTTTCTTAAATCCCACCTAAAATTTGATGTTGTTTCCATTTTATAATAAGCAAATTTGAAAAGCAGACTTAATCTATGGGGGGTAGCTGAGAGGGTGTTGTTTTTTTTGAGGATGGAGCATTATTCAATAATTAAAATAAACAGCTGACAGCAGATTCAGCTTCTTCCAAAGGTTCGGAGTATGGGTAACTTTCTTCAATTCTTATTTACTGAGGAAAAGATTACAGTAATCAAAGACAGTACAACAGTCAGCAAATCTCATGATTGTTTGCTGAATGAGAGCATCCTGAATGCTCAAATCTGTAAAATATTAGTAGTTTCTGTTTTCAGGATTTTTTTTGGTAATTTGCCCTCAATGTAAGGATTTTATTTGGTAGTTGTATGTACTTCGACTGGACCTAAGTTTTGTGAAATTAGAGAAGGTTCTTGGCCTTATCATAGGGCCCTGCAGTTGCACTTCCAAGCTGTTCTTTTTGTTCTTTGCATGTTTATTCCACAAGGCACAAAAGGAAAGGACAGGTAGCTGCCCACAGTTCTAGAATATATGCATGTAAAGAAATAAATCACTGTTTTAGACCTTTTGTGAGTACTTCTCTGCTACTGCTTTATGACATCTCTTCAGCCTCCTAGAGCCTTCATCTCCTCACTTCTGTTATAATTAGACTTGCTTATTCTCCTTCTTTTAAGTATATTTCGTTTGGAGATACTAATTTCTTAGTGATTCCTAATGAGACTCTTAAGAGTAAAAGTTAGATTTTTTTTTTTTTCTTTTGTGATTTATTCACAGAACTGCTATACAACTAATCCAACTAATTTCTAGTGGTCAGGAAAAACTTTTTTTCCCTTACTAGCCTCTGTTGTTAGTGCCAATGTATTAATGGATTGATTTGTTTGTTTTCTTTTGGGTACAATTTTGCTCAATAAGTAAACTTATGAACTGCTGCAAATGCCTGCTGGCTCAGAATTAAAACCTTGGATGGGAATGAGTTTCCTATAACTAGAACTGCTGTAGTATTTAGTTCAAAATTAAGTCAAAGAATAGGATCTAGCTAAGGTGTGGGGACTGTGAGTGGAGTGTATGCTTTTTCTGGGACTTTACAGATACAGAAATATTTTAAAATAAATAATATGTTATAAAAAGGAATTGTTTTCCTTAAAATTTTCCTTAGTAATAGTATATTTGTTTTGCAGTTCTATGTGATACTTTGTCTTCAGACCAAAAAGGAATATGATCTGAGGAGTTATTTTCCTTTCTGAATTCAAGTCTGTGTTATATAGGATAATTAATTCTGGACACAGATAGTAGATAACAAAAAAAGACAGGAAAATCCCATGGTTAATAGGTGTAGCTGGGAGCATCCAGTAAACAGTCAGTAAAGTTTCTGCAGAAGTTAGCCCATTCCTGAGGTGTGTTTTTTCACAGAAACCCACTGGTGCAACTTCAGGACAATCTTACACAAGTTCCATAATCTGATTTTCATATTTTAGGTTAGATATTAATGGTGCTTAAATGACAATTTTCCCCCCCTTTTAAAGTATAATTTTGCAAATAAATCCTTAAAGAAAGTAGTTAATGAAGCAATCCATCATTGAAATGTCAGTTATTTGTAGTTTATATAATCTTTTAATGCAAGTAATTAGTTAATTTCTTCCATTTGTTTTCCAAAGTTTTCTGGTATTCATTAATGGGCTCTTGAGAACTTGAAAAAAATAGAATTAACAATGTTTTAAAAAACTTCAATAAAACAGCAAGGAAAAATGGCTGCTTCTGACATTTTACATGCCTATGCATTTATATTTTATTTTGAAAAGTGAAAAAATATTAAGAGTGTTTTGATATATAAACTTTTTGACCTCAGTCTGCCCCAGCATAAGAATTCAGATTCAGTGGGAGTTTCTTAACAAAAGGATTTTTTTTCTTTGCTAACACAAGAGAAACAGATCTGGAAACTAAAGTACTGAGCAATGATGCTTCAACTTAACATTTCTAACTTGCTTTTGTATATTTTTCAATAATTATTTGTATAGCTTCTTAGAAATATGAATATATCTTGTTTGGTGTGTATAGTAATACTAATTTCTTACTGACTATATTTTCAGGATTTGTCAAAGGTGTGCATGAAGTTGAGTTTTCCTAGGGGGTAGACCTTTGCAAGTGGTTTTAGGAAAGCATTTGTAACTGCTGGGAAAGTCTTGTTCAACAATCACTGGCTTAAGCATCATTTGGTCTCTGGACTCCAGATTTAATTTTAGTATCACAAAAAGGTTTGTGCTGGAAGGGACCTTTAAGGATGATGTCCAACCAAGAGTGTAAGATCTGTGTAAGGCACATGATTTCTCACAATATGTTAACACATTTCACAGACTCCTGCACTGCAGAAGAGAAACAATGCCTTCATTTTTATATATTTGTTTGTTTATAGAAAATGGAATAATCAAAACAGACAAGGTATTTGAAGTAATGCTGGCTACAGACCGTTGCCACTATGCAAAATACAACCCCTACATGGACTCCCCACAGTCTATAGGTAAGAGCAACTTGCAAAAGTGATTGAGATTGTTTTCATTTGTGTAACTGTGGCTGCTTTTGTCATTTGCGTGTTAAGGATATGAAAATATTTTTTTTTAGATTTAGAAGGTTGTTTAGTTCTTCATCAGTTTATTGCATACCTTTTAACTAAGCTTCAGTTTCTTGCAGAATGCAGTTGGCATATTTGGATACATCAGGCAGAGAAGTGTTTTTCAGCCAATATTAGTGTGTGTAAATATGTGTTTGTTTTTCAAACCACAGCCACTTGTGATGGTGCAACTGATATAAATACATAAAAATAATTCGAATCCAGTTTATGGTAGAAACATTCCCTATCTATACAGAAATTATTCAGTTGGGACCAATGCAAAGTTTCTTAAACCATTATGTGAAATCTTTACAAATAGGCTTTGAATCGGTAGGTCTACTGATAGGACAGTAATTTCCCATCCAGGTCCCAGTTTTATCTTTCCAAGACAAGAGAATGATCCGTGTAAATGTGCTAATTTCTTTTTTCTTGGTCATCCCCCTGTCTTTAATTGTATGTGGTGAAATTAATTTTGTTAGGATTTTGTTAGTTATATAGGAAAATTAAAAAATATTTTAAGATACATACTCAAAGGCTGATGTATCTTTACAAAAACAAATATAGGTGAGTGTTCCTCCCATTCTTACAGGTGTTTGTTCTCATTTGTTGTTTGCAAAACACACAAGGTTGTTCTCCAGATGTTCTATAGTCTCCACCACATGAAATTCAAACTAACAAATTCAGGTTTTTACATAGGGGCTGACTAAACGGACTTACATTATTTGGGGAGACACTACACTTCTGAATTAAGTCTGCTTGCTCAGTATGTGATATTCATTCAATGTATAGTGACAAAATGGAGATTGTAACTGAGATCAAGGATATAACCTTTTCCTGTCCAGAGAGGACACAGCATAGCTTTCAGCTGAGTTACCATAGCTCACTTCTGATGTAGAGTACCTGTGTAACTGCAGGGGTGTGGATGTTCTACCCTGAATGAGGGTGACAGTGAAGGTGTTGCACTTTACAGTCAAGGTAATAAAGAGTGTAAGGTATCTGTGCTATCTGAACAGCAATGAACATCTTCCATTCTCTTGTTTTACAGGTTTCCAAGCAACAATCAGTGCTCCACACATGGTAAGCTTTAAACTGGGTGATTAGTATAGTGATTTTATAAACATCCAGGTGCTTTTGAAATAAAATATTTACCCTAGTAAATTTAATGAGCAGTTGATTGCAGTGACACTTTTGTGAACTGCTTTCTGTGAGGAAGTAGGAGAGATTGATCAAGATTTTTCTTGCAGATGTACAGTAATAGGATGAGGGGTAGTGGGCAAAAAAATGTAACATAGGAAATTCTGGTTAGTTTCTAGAGCAAAAAAAAACTAAGAAGGTAGTTTAGTACTGAAACAGGCTTTGCAGCTTGTGGAAATTCTGTTCTTTGATATACAAAGAAGTTGACTGAACAGGGTTCTAAGCAGCCTAATTTAAAATGCCCATGTATATAGGCATATATGGACCAGAAGATTTCCAGAGATCTTTCCATTAGAAATTACTTTTTAGTATATAAAATAATGAGAATTCAGGAGTGAATGACAGTGATTCCTATAGTATGGTACTGCGGTAATGCCTTTAAATCTTTGGACAGGGTAAAAGATACATTGTACTGAGTGGCAGGGCTTTTTTTGCCAAGTGGTTTTTGCCAAGGGTGAGTGTTCCAGTTGGGATTTCAATGCATACATCTAACCCAGATATAATTTTTCTATGTTTCTTTATTTGAGATAAAAGGTAAATAGAAGCAAGTATTTTTTTCTTTGCAATGTTTGGAAGGTGTCAAATCATAGTAAAAGTCTGCTTCTCTTGACTAAAAACTGTGTAATTGGCTTAGAATTTACCTAGTTATCAATATAAAAAAATGGGATTTTTGTGTAGAGATGTTAACAATATTATTCAAGAAAAGACTGAAAAAAGTACTGTTGCTAAGAGGAAAATAAGTATTAATTATGCTTCAAAATTTTAAGTCCCTTAAGTCATTATTTTTCCAATGCTTAGCGCTAGTAGTATATGAAGAATTAGAGCAAAAAGTTAATATATCCTCTAAGCAAATATTAACAAAGAATGAGAATATTCTAATTATTTATATTTTCTGGGTGGGATGGATTAAGCTGAAAGAGTGTGATAATGGCTGTCTCTGAAACATGAAAGAACAAATTGGTTTTTTAGTGTGCAGCCTATGCTTAGTTTGTGTACTGCTCCACCACGTAGCAAAAGTTATCAAGTGTGTCTATAGACTACTTCAGTTCATTCTTGAGCCTGGCTATCTGCCTTTGTAAGAGACCACTTCTTTTTCCTATTCTTTGATTCAGCAAGTGTGCAGGTAATACAGGAGGTAGTTTTAACAGCCATTTTCCTTGATGCTCTAGAGCTGCCTTCTTCCTAGCTAGCTTTTGTACCAGGAAATTCCAATGCATGTAGCATAATGATAACCTAAATTCTTTATTGGCTATATATTGCCAGAATATTAAGAGTCACCAGACCTGAGGAGAAATAAACTGATTTATAGTGTCTTTCCGAATATATAAATAGAGTCTTTGCTAGAAGCATAAATGGTCAGATGAGGCTTTTGTATATGAATACTAACAAAAAAAAATACACTCATGAAATTTGTTGAAGCCAATGAAATAACAATTATTATATAATATAGTTAACTCCTTTCCCCCCCCCCCCCATTTTTTGTAATAGAAATTATTCTGAAATTTCTTACACAAATGCTCAGGACATTTCCCAAAATCTCTGAAGAAATTAACATATATTGAGTAAAATAGACACTTAAAATAATTTGAAATTTTCTCTCTCTGTGTTCTCTTAGCATGCATATGCACTTGAACTTCTATCTGATCAGCTACATGAAGGAGCCAAAGCACTTGATGTAGGATCTGGAAGTGGAATTCTTACAGCATGCTTTTCGCGAATGGTGAGTTGGTCAGTTTAATCCCTTGATCATCAGAACTGCTTGGACACGAGTGTAACTGTGAATTACAGGGGAAAAAAAAAAGCATCCTTCATAATTGACTGAAGTATATTACACAGAAAATAATTCACTCTCCTGGGTGTGATTGGTACCCATTTCTTATGGTAGCTGATAGTAGATGTTTAAATTAAATAGCCCAATAAATTGTGTAATGGTGAAGAAACCCCCTAGTGAGGAAGTTTAAGGTTTTTGGATTGTTTTGGGGTTTTTTTAATGATTGAATTTTAGTTGTTGCTTCTTATCTTGAAGGAAAAGTTGTTTGTCTTGAACAGGTCAAATTTTGTTAGCTTGTGTGGCTGTGAATGTTCTTATTGTGATAAATTGTCATGGATTCCTGTTACAATGAGAGCTTAGTGAGGCATAAAAGATGTTATTTCCACAGGAAAATATCTTGTGTCTATAATAAATTGTCTTTTAATTTAATTGCTTTATTTTCTTTTTATATTGCACAACATTACTATAAGTGTCCATTTAACCTTTATAAAGTTAGATATTAATTTGAATTTTACATCTTTGCCAAGTAACTTAATGTCAGTTGTGTTACTCAACCTGTAGCAAAGGAATTTTCTATGTTCTTCCCTATCCTACATTGGGAAAAAAAAGATGAAAAAAAAAAAAAAGATTTAAAAATTTGGATTTTAGTGGCTGTAGCTATTGTATTCTTAGACTGATTAATGAAAAGGAATATAATTAGTTCTTCTTTCTCTGTTCCAGGGCTTTATAATTGCTTTATGATTAGTAGAGACCTTCATTAAACTTCCAACTAGATTTTTTGTTTTGTCTTTCTGCAAAGTTAATTTGAAATGTGTTGATGCATATGATAATTTCTCATTTAGGTTTCTTTGCTACTTAGTTTTCTGTTTTCAAGCACCAATCTGAGTCTGCAATCACTTCTGTTTCCCAGTGTAAAGAGTTAGCTGAGAGTGTTTAGAACTGGGCCATGCACTTCTGAAGTATTTAGGTTTCTAAGTGTTAGCTGCAAAAAAAAGTTAAGTTAACCAAAATGCAGTTTAGAGGAAATCTTAAATGGCATTTAATTCAACTTGCTGCCTGTTATTTTTGATCTGTGAAGTCAGCATGGGAACACCAGTCCTACAAGCATTAAAGCTTTTGTCCAGGCTGTATGTATTTCTCACTGAAGTTATATATGTATAAAGGAATAGCCATTTTCAATAGGACGTGCTAAATTGTAGTTGTGCCCTTTTTTCTACTAAAACAAGATGTGGAGAAGTCAGAATCAGCACAAAAAGGAGATTTCTTTCCAAGTTTTCTGAAGTTAATCCCTCTATCTTTTTATTGCCATATGAATGTCATGTGCCTCTTATGAATCCTCTTTGGTTGTTTGCATTGGAATGGCTTACAAATGTGTGCCATGAAAAATTGAGTAAATGCTTTCATTCTGCTTGATAGCACCGCTGACAGTAACAAAAGCTTGAGAGAAGTTATAGATGATCGGGTATACAAGCATCATAAAGTCACCCCAGGACAAAATATATTGTGGGAATTAATGGTAGAGTGTTTTACCACAAAAATTCAGTTGGAGATGTGCTTTTTGTGACTATGCTGATGTTGCTGATCAGTCTAATTGAGATCTAGAATTATTAGCTCACATTTGTGGCACAAACACCTCAGTGCTCATAGATGACAACTTTACTCTTATGATGATAATCTCATTTGTGGTACCTCTGGGAAAGCTTTATGTTTACTTAGACTAGTAAAATATCATGAAGATTGTTGTTTAGATTTTCATGTTAAGCTTCTGGAACAATCTTGCAAGCTGTGTAGATAAGTTTAAGTTTATTTACTTTTGAAGGTTGCTGGCAAATAAAATGAATTACAGTTCTGTCAGTACTGGATTTATGAAAAAAGTGGGGTATATGTTATTCCTAACATAGAGATCCAAAAATTGTGCCTCTCTGTGTTGTCTCAATTGCATGCGCTTCACAGTTCTGGGGTAATAGAGGCAATTGATGAGAACTCAGAAATAGCGTAATGTGCTGTCACATGCAGCAGGAGGTTCTCTTACTTTATCAGGCTATTTCATGCTATGACCATTTTGCTAAATTTTCATTTCTCTGATGTTAGTGTTTGGAATGTACTGGATCTTTTGTCAGCTTATGGTACAGCTGACTGCCAGTCATTCCTCCAAACAGCAACCCATGGCTGTCATAGTGAAAACTTATGCTGTGTCTTGCTCTCTTTCAAAGGCTGGGGTGATGGTCTTCCACTCAGACAAGAAAAGCTAACACTGCTTTTTTAATATTTTTAACATAGGACTTGTTCATAATAAGACCAAAAAGATTCCCCAGGATAATTAGTTACTAATTTTCCATGTCTTAACAATATTAAAATGTGAGGTACAGAAACATAAACAAATGCATTTAGATGTGTCCAGAGACAGGGCAACATGGGCTCTGCTAGGACGTACTCTGCTATTGTTGTCTTTGAGCTGGATCCTGTTAAAAGTGGTCAGGTTTTTTAAGATTTGGATTGGTTTTGAATGTTTTTTCTGAACTAAAGACAAAAGTCTGGAAGAAATACCTGTAATGGAGAAGGTTTTGTTAGTTGATCTTTTTCCCACCCCTCAAAATACAGAGATTTTGTGACCTTTTTTGAGTTAAGAACTCTCAGAAGTTCCACTCTTCCTGTCGAGGAGAGCTGTAAATCTGAGAGCAGTTTCATGAATGCATGGGTGATTGGAAGGTAATTTGTTCGTGACTGGTAATTGCAGCATTTGCTTCTGAAAGAATAGGACTCTGGAGATGGTTTTGAATAAAGATAATAATTTAATCCTTAGTAAGTTTTATTCAGTGTGAAAGGAGATCAGTTCTAGTTCTGATGTTCTTGATGTTGTTACTTTTTATTGCAGGTAATGAAAACAAACATGATCAAATTTAACTTCTAAAATTTCCAAGAAGAAATCTCCACTAGCAATATAACACAACTGAATCACATCTCAAAAACATCACTCTAACAACTATTTATAAAAGTGTGCAGACACACTTTAATTATTAGGTGCTTCTAGCAGTCAGAATTTGTAATTTCTAACAGTAGTTTTAATAGCATTGGGAAAATATATTTCCACTTTCCTGTTTTTGTTTTTATTTTAGAGAAATGAGTTTAAGAAGTATAAGTACTCATTCTGTAAATAAAACTAGCAGAAATTGTTCAACTGTATATTTTTATTCCAGGTTGGTCCCAAAGGACAAGTTGTAGGAATTGATCATATCAAAGAACTAGTAGATGACTCAATAAATAATGTCAAAAAAGACGATCCCACATTGCTGTCTTCAGGAAGAGTGAAACTAATTGGTGAGCATCAGACTGATATACTTACTAATTAAACTGATATTCTTTCTAGCAGCTGGTTGAAAATGACTGAATTGGATGTTATTAAAAGTTTGAATTTAGTAAGCTAAACCCAAGAAAGAAAACAAATCAAAACTTTAAAATTTAAATTGTCTTTAGGCCTTTGAAAATCAGTATCTTCTCCCTCCCCCCCCCCCTTCAGAATATGACTTCTGGTGATCTCGAAGTCTATGTGTAATCATTCTACTAGAAAAGATTAACAGGGGAGTGGTTTTTTTGGTGAAAATATATGCTGAAGGTCTATTATGTTATATTTGCTATTTAAAATTGGGGTTGAATTCACAATTATTCTTGAATAATACCCTGTCATCTGAATTTGAGTGTTTTAACAAAGCCTTCACACTTCTGATAGGGTAGTTGAGAAAGCTGCGTGTGAAGATTCAAGTGGAAGAAGTACTAGATTGGCAGTATGCACCACAGATGTTTATTTCGCTTGTTTTTAAAATTGACAGTACTTAGATGTTAGGGAAGTGATTGACACCAAAGTAATTTAATTCAGTTAGAGTAACTGAGAGGAAAAAATGCCCAAACAATGGAAGGATGGTGAATTATTTTAAATAATGTTTTTTTACTAAAATAAAACTTGGGTTTTTTGGTTGGTTTTTTCCTTTGTTTGTGATTTTTTTGTTTGGTTATTGTTTGTTTTTACTTAGAAGATGCAAGGCTGGCAAGAGTAAAGTCATTCTATTCACTGCATTTAAAAAAGGAGTTGAAGGTCTGGATGTATTTTGAGGCTTCTTACAAGAACACTTGGAAAAATTATTATTATGTGATGTTTGACTCTTAGCTTAACTACTATTTTGATTCTTGGTCTTTTCTTGTAAATGAGGAACTTTTCTAAATGTTTTTTAAATGAGTTTATCAACATGTACACATTTATAAAATGCAATGTATCTCACTGAGATTACTGATGTCTCAGAACTTCTAGGAAAAGAAGTTAGACTGGTAGGGCTGTAGAGGGGGAATGAGGGAGTAATTTCTATTGATGCTGCGCAAAAGCAATTTTGACTTATGCTTCTGGTTGTTCCTGAAACAAACTCTGGTGCTCTTGCAAGTCTAGAATTCTAAGTAAACATCATTATCTATATTATTTTTGACTATGTAGCAGGCTGACTAAGAGACTTGTGGATAGTTTTGTTGTGAGGTTCATTTAAAAAAAAAAAAACAGATGGGCAAGTAATACTTCTGTGAATTAGGTTGAGAAGATTGGATTCCTGGGAGCTCTTTGATGTGGAGCAAGAATCCAGACAGTTGTTAATTTAAAACAAAAAGACAGCAACAGAAAACCCCACTCAAAACCCCCCATCCCAAACACACAAACAAAAAAAGTTGTGAAAACCAGTTGATTGATGATGGGAGCTGTATGAAATAAGACCAGGTGTGTCAGTTGCTGGCTTTTCACAGTGTGCTTCAGACATTCTAGTCTGCTTTGTCATATCTCACATATACCATAACTGCATTTCAGGAACACCAAAATTATTTTGGGGTGTCTCAGTAGAACTGCACTGTGAAGTTGGGAATAGGTATACTTGGATTAACATGTCTTTTCGTTAGTTTGTAGGTCTTTTGGATTTTTTTTTTAATAGCTTGATTTTTATTTTGTTTCCTCTTAATATCAGGAGGAAGCCTTTGAAGTGAATCTCTCAAATGCTTCTACTTATCACTCTTTGGCTCGCATGAGAGTACTCCTGGAAAGCACAAAATTTGGTTCCTTTTGGATGAAACTAGACAATATTATGTGTTAAAAGAAGCAGCCAAATATGTTTGATATGTGCCTATTAAGACAATAAGACTTAGATATAGACTGCAGTGATTGTCCTGAAATGCCTATGTTGCATGGGTGCCAGGTTCTCAGTAAAAACTTTTGCTGTACAAATCTGCTTCTATTGTACTGCACTATTTGCTGATGCAGCCATAGCCAGCGAGGATGAGGGATTCTAAATGACTGAGGGAAGTAATTTTCTTCCATTTCTGTGCTCATGCTACAGCTCTGGGTGAAACAGGTCTGCATAGAGGGACTGAAGTCTTGGGTGCTATGATTGGCAGATCAGGTCTAGATTTATAATCAAACTGCAGAGCCCTTTTATATCAAAATGTCCTGACATTTTTTCCTCATCACCACTTGCCACCCTCCACCACGATTACTTCATTAACAGGCTGCATGTAACTGGAGATGTGAGTAGGATAGGGGACATTATTCAGGATGTAAACACAAGCTTAAAATTTGGGTTGCTCTTTCCTCTTGGACATTGAATAATTTAATATTTTGAATGACAGTGAATATATGAATGCCAATTTAACAATTTTTTTAATGTTCTGGATATCTAAAACTGTATTGCCATTGTGGGTGGATATATTTCTTTAACTATAAGAATTTTTGTGGATTTTAAAAGGGAAGAGCCATGCTGTGCGTGATGCATATGAAGGAGTATGTTTTTTCCCCTTTGACTGGGTGTGTGCTCATTTTGAAGATGTTAGCTATTAATTCTGAGAGCAAAGGGATTAGTTGTTTTTGGGTCTGTTTTACTGCTGTCAGTAAAGTGATAAGATGTGCAGAAGTCACATTCCAACTTCTCTGGAGAGTGCACTAGGGACATTTATGTCTCAGAATACATGTGTTCATCAGAAGTGACAGCAGTTTCTTTCACAGCTGCTTCTTCCACTTGGCAATCACTTCTTTTGCCAGCAATACTGGAGACCGTTGCTTCTAATGCCTGCTGTGCACCCTGGGGAATGAGAATCTGCCTCCTTGTGTAACTAACATAATTTTTAGCAATATCTGTATGAATAAGCTAAAGAAGCCTTTCTCCATTGCCATCTCTGATGGAACAGCAGCTTGATTCAGTAACACATCATTGCTGCTTCTTTAGGAGAGTTCTACAGTGCTGTTAAAATATAAGTATAAATTATATGCTTGGCTGCATTGATTGTTCCAGTAGGACCCACTTTAGCAGGCAAAGGGATTACACCCTGGAAATACTGGAACTCTCATTTCTGGTGATCTCTGTTGCCATCTGACTTAGTGGATATGGTGATCAATAGGGATGAGTTCTAGTGAGGCACTGGTACTTCTTGCTTGGCAGCTTTTGCTTGTGGCCCTTGGCTGGAGCTTGTGCTGGTCAGAATTGATTACATTTATGTCATTATTTATGATTGTATTTACCGGTATTTATGTCACTGACCTCTAAGAGGCTTCTCAGCTTCTGAGGAAATATGTACTCTTAAAGGGCATGGATGCAGAAGGTCCTTGCCAGGGTCATCTTTCGGGACCTCATAAAGAAGATGACAAACACTTAAGTTTTAATTGTTTTGAGGAGGTGTCCAGGTCTTCCTGTATTGCCTTGGATACCTAAGGGTGCTCTTACTGTCCAGATGGCCCTCCTTATCGTGGAGTTCAAAATGAAACCTGCTGTGGTGACCATGTTTTTTTCCTGCTTTGTGAGTTTTTGGAAGGCAAAAAGTTAACAGATTTTTAAGCCTCTGACTGGGGTGTAGCACTTCTTTTGACTCTTTCAGTTTTAATTAACTGTGATATTGGTGTTTGCACAGAAGTCAAAGCTCAGCCTGAAGATGGGAAACTCCAGAATTACTTGTGCTGATTAGAAGACTAACCTCTCTGGTTTTTTTTCTTAACTGATTATTGGAACTTCTGTAATCACATAGTATGAATTTATGGTTGCTTCAGCTTCGTTTATTATATTTGTTCTAAATAACTCCAGAGAGAGCCTGCCTAACTTGTTCTGATTGCCTGTTGCTTTCCTGTAAATTCTATGGATGCCATATTCACATCGTCTTCTTTCAAAACTTAACTAAAGGTCCAGTTTAGTTTATCACATTTCATTGGCTTAAAAACCCCAAACTGTTACTCTTTGCTTCCCCGTAACTGGGATGGTATGAGACATCTGTGACATAGTGCTTCTCCTTGAGTTCTCCACCAAAGCTCAAGCAGCGCTGCTCACCTCTGAAAACCTTAATTACTCCTAGTGTCTTTCAAGCAGCAGCCACCTGGAGCTTTAGCCATGTATCTGACCTGGCTCTCTGTGTTAGCAGTGATTGTCTGCAGGAAGAATAGTGAGGCCCATCTGCTGGAACATGGGGTGTGCAGAGGTTACTGCAGTGCTGCATTAATGTATGCATGTGGCTGTGGACTTTTGTTCCAACTGGTAGTGCAGTTGTAGGCATATAGTCCATGGAAACACTTCCTTTGTATTTTCATCACCTTTGGAGTCTTCTGATATGTGCTTCTGACATTTAATGCTTTGGACTTATGATTTGCATTATATTTAGGAATGGTGTGCATGAAGACAGGGCAAAGCAAAGTATATGTTCTAAGAGGGTAAATGAGGGGGAAAACTCACTTGCACTGGAATTGGTAGGGAGCATAAATACTTTAGTCTCTTTTCTAGGTGGACCATGCGTTTCCAAGAACTTCCATTATAAATCCATGCTTTCTAATTTCAGATGCTTCAATAGTATTTTGTATATTTTATAAGCACGTGTGTGCCCATATAAAGGTGTTTTGTTGCATTTATTTTGCAAATGTGTTAATTTTTTACATGTAGATGTGGGAAACTATCTGTTTTCTCCAGTCAATTTGAAAATGTTTTAAAAAATAGTGTTTTCTTGCAGTGGGAGATGGACGAATGGGATATGCAGAAGAAGCTCCCTATGATGCAATCCATGTTGGAGCTGCAGCCCCAGTTGTGCCCCAAGCAGTAAGCCTTTATGTTCTGTGTGTGTGTTTCTGTAATATCTTAGCTGTAGAGAATGCTTTGCATACATCTGTATGTAAAATACTTGGTAGCTTGCACTGCTGGGAGTATCAGTGGGCAGTGTGGTATTACTGTATGGTGTGGGGTTTTTGTCTCTGTTACAACTGGGCTTCCTGTTGGTTTGATAAAGCTGTATGTTCTAATAACTCTGCTTTAAATAAACATATTTTAAAATGACATGTGTGCAACCCTCTATTATAACAATGAACTGGAGCATTTTATTTAATAAGATAATTCAATTTTATCAAACAACGAGTTACAAAATTTAAGTGTGTTTCCCAAATTCCAAAGCACTGAGTCTGTTGAAAGTAAAATGCTCAGCTGGAAGTACAAACAGTGCCATTTGTTTGAAGGTTTCACAATGGATACGGGGCAGTTCTTACTAGAGAAGCTGAAGAGTAACTAGGGGCTTTAGAGTGTGCATACATGTAGTCCATTTTTACTGATAAGATTTTTTTTTCTCTTCCTTTCATCAGGCACACGGTAATACATAGCATGATTTTTATATGCTAGATGCCAGTTAAGGTTTTTAAATCTTAGTGAGGGATAGTGAAAGACTGGGCTTTGAGGTGTTATAGATAGATAGGGCATTTCCAAGCAATGACCATTGGTAGATGACTTTTTTTTTTTTTTTTTTTTTTGCTTCATGTTTTTAAAGAAGGTTGTGTTTTTAGTTTGAGGGGAATTTATTTGTTTGGGTTTTGTTGTTTGAGGTTTTTTTGTTGGTTTGTTTTGGTTTTTTTTTGGTGGGGGTGTTTGGGAGGGTGTTCCCAGCAAAATGTTGACAGACGACAATTAAAAAAGTAATTGAAAGTTTATTTGTAAATGAACCAGTTCTTAATTATATCTTTTGTTAGCAATGGGGATTAAGTAGTTTTTTTCATGGTGTCTGGGAAGTATGAAATTTTCCTTGAGACTACTGTGATTAGCCTCCTTCAACTATGGCAAAAAAATGCAAGTATTTCTCGCATACTATGTTTACATGCCACTTATCTTAGTCATATTCATATATTTTAGACTAGTTTCAGAAAAGGCTGTTCCATTCACAGAATGAAAGAGGAGCTGTTGGGTAGTGAGAGTGTTGTAGACAAAATTTTTCCAGGAAGAGAAACAATGAAAAATCACCATTCTCAAATCTTATTCTGAGGGCTTAAGGGGAGATCAGTTACCCCCAGAGTTTTTCACAATGGGCCAGTACTGATGCACAATAACTATTGAACAGTTAAACAATTTCAAAAGATTGACTCTGCTGTAAAAATAATTTGTGATTTACATTTCCCCCACATATCTAGAAAATCAAACTGCAACCTACCCAGTTAATTAAATTATTTTACTGTAATACCAGTTGTTGTACCATGTTGCTGTGATACTCTCATTTTCAGTGCATTTCTTATTTTTCCTAATGGAAGTAGTTATCTACTGCATAAAAGTAGATGGATACATAATGGCAAAGCTATTAATCTACTGTAACAAACTTTGGATCCAGCTTCTCTGAGGTGGCTGGTTACATTCTAATTTCTGTGTTGTGTTCTAGCTTATAGACCAGTTAAAACCTGGCGGAAGATTGATATTACCAGTTGGCCCTGCTGGGGGAAACCAGATGCTCGAACAGTATGACAAACTAGAAGATGGCAGTGTCAAAATGAAGCCTCTGATGGGAGTGATATATGTGCCTTTAACAGATAAAGAGAAGCAGTGGTCCAGGTGGAAGTGATTTTCTGTTCCACTTACTTCTTCCACACACATGCAAGGTGAAAGGGTGTGAATTTTAAGCAGATAGACTGCAAGGCCTGCCTTTGCTGCTGTCATTGCTTTCTGTTCCTCCATACCATGAAAAGTGACTCAGTCTGCATTACTACATCACCCAAAGGAGGTTATGCTAAGTTTGAGTTAAATTAAAAGCAGAAGAAAAATATTGCATGGGTTGCACTTTGTCTTTTTTGGACATATTTTCTTTAGTCTTTGGTGTTTTGAAGATTCTTATTTGTTGTTTTAAACACAGTATTTTCTAAGGTTAAACTTCACTTTTAATGAATTTTTTATAACTATTTGGCCCAATAATTAGGGTGAAGTGTAAAATTTTACTTAATAAATACTGTTTTGTCCTTTAAGTTAGCGGTAATTGGGTGTTCATTTTTTATTTTTCTGAAACACTACAAATGAAGAAAAATCTTTGCAAAATCATTTGTGGAAAATGTAGATGATCTTGCAAGCACTTTTCCTTTTTAGCCTCCAAGTAGCAAAAAGTAGAAAAGATAATTCCTTCTTCCTAAAGTATAAATGTAGTTGAGTAGTGTTTAGAAAATTTTCCCAGACATGTTATTAGAATCTGTCATCTGTCTCTGATGGGGCAGTATTTGTGTTTGCCAATACAGCAAATTCTAAATGCCTTTCTAGAAGCAGGAAACCTTCCAGTTTGCTGAATTGAACAGCCAGTAATAAATGAATAAATAAATAGACTTAATGCAGCTGTCAATTTAAGCCATGCTAGTATGTGAATGAACAAAGCAGCAGCACTGTTTTGCTTCCTGGCAGAAAGTGCTTGTGAATGTATTGGCATTAGTGAAGTGCAGAGATGTGCATTGAGCTCTGAAAACAACTCTTGAGTTTTATAACCTAAATTTAGATTTTTGGCTTTTTTCCCCTTGATATTTTGGAGTATAGCTTGTGATTTGAATACACGAATACTCAGTCTAACCTATCAAAATATTCCTAAAAATACAAACAAAGCAGTTTGCATACTGTTGCTTAGTGAAACCTCATTTCAGCGTTTCTTGGATTACTATATAGCCACCACGTACAAATTACTCTTAAAACAACTTCAGTGAGGTACTGCTTAGTTCAAAGCTTGTGAAGCGTGCTTGCTATTCAAATGTTTGATATTTGTTATGCAAATGAATGCTTTGGCCTCGAATATTGCCAGTATTCCCTCACTATGGTACTCAGGGATTTCCTGCCTCTTGTAAGGCTTTGGAAGCTTTCCTTTGTGGTCGGTTTCCTCCTCTGGCAAATGTTTAATTTAAGTTTGGAATCCATGCTGCACTTGCTCTAAAAAAGAGTAGCTGTCTTCTTAAACCTTCCTTCTCTCAGAGAGTTTTCATAGATTTTTTCCTATTTCCACCTGATCTGATTATAGTAGCAATTGGGATTTTTTTGGTATCCCAAAAACAGGATAGCAGCATGTCTTCATAAAACACTTTAAGAAGGGTTTCTTGAATGACAGTGTTTATCCCTTGCTACAAGTGAAGCTGGGATACTGTGTTAAGGACTAGAATTCAGAGTTTTTAGCATCTCTTCGGTGCAGTTTGGTATTTCATTTTGTAGTCTAGCTTGGAAAGAGCTCATAGCTTGTCTTTGGGCCTTCTTCAGTCATGCATACTGTAGGATTATTTTCCTCAGAAATTCGTATCTGTGCTCTTCTGAAACACTTCTTGATTTTAATAAATTATTTTTAAGAATTTACAATGGTGTTATCAGAAAATACAATCGCTTAGCCTGAAGGGTTCATCTGCAATGGCATAGAGTCTGTATCTTGCTATGTGCATTTAAATTTCGTTCAGTCTTGGAACTCTCTGTTAAAGAAAATCTCAGAAGTCCTCTTCTTGTAACATTTGCTATTTCTTTAATTGTCCTTTTTGTGATTTGAAGAAAATTCCCACTCCATTTTCTAGGATAACTGTCAGTGTACTGCTGACCTTACAGGAGGTCACATCTTTTTCTTTTCTTTGTTTTTCCTTGTTGGTGGCTATGAAGTATATGGTGAGGCAGTGCAAAGGAAATTCCTAATTATAAGGCAGCATTTGCTATCTATGCTGGCATCAAAGATGAAAGAGCTGGTTTTCTTCACTTCCTAGATTTCATTTTTTCTTTTCTAAATTGCTCATGATCTGTGAGCAGAGTTCATTTAGAGTCTCCTCTGAAAAAGCAGAATCTCTAAGTGTTTCTGTAATAAAAATCTGTAGTGTATGGGAGATTAGTTGATGTAAATCTCAAATTCATTAAACAACAATCATTTTAAGATTAGCTCAAATCTGTGTGTTTAGTTTGTTATTGTTTTAGTTTACATTACGTGATTTCATTCCTAATGTAGGTAACTCTTTCATCACATTGAATGAAGAACAGGTGTCCCTTCACAGAACAGAATTGATAGGCCAGCAGCATTTTCCTAGGGTAGCAGACCCTCCAGTTGGCAGGAAAGAAGCTGTTAAATTTTTGCTGAGCCATTCACATTTTGCAATGTTCTTTAAAAGGCTGTAAGGTGCTTTTGCAAAGGAGCACAACACTCTTAAGTGGTGTTTGAAGTCAACCCTATCTTCAGGTATTTTGTAATCATGCTTCACTATTTAAAACTTGTAGTGAAATGAAGTCTGGACTAGCTGGAAGGAAAAGATTCCTTGGATTTCAATACATTGCTAAATAAAGCATATTATTTGTGAATACTGTTAAATTTCTTTAAATTTAGGCCATGACTTTGGAGTTTTGGTTCAGTTGCAGCAGTATTTTTTAAGCTCCCAATATTAGTGGGAATCCTCTCACATGTGACTTCCTGGGACATTTAGAAGTAGGATATATACAGGATCCCTATCTGGTACAAAACAAAACAATGCAGTGTGCCAGAAATCCAGCAGTCAATTCCCAGTTATGTGATTATACTGATAAGGGTATCCTTTCACATAAAACTTCAATTGTTTTGGGTTTTTCTACTGAAAAATAGGTTGGAGAGAGGGTTTCTTGTGTTGCACAGTTGGGAACATGGCTTGATGGCTGCCTTATTGGCAGATCTTATATAAATTAGGATCTCTCTGGTTTTATTTCTATGTGGAAGGACAATTTTAAGTGTCACAGAATCATGGTATTATTTAGGATAGAAAACATGTTTAAGGTCATTGAGTCTGACTGTTAACCTGGTGCTTCCAAGTCCACTGCTAAACCATATTCCTAAGGGCCACTTCAAGCCATATTTTAAACGCTTTCAGGGGATACCTTGTCCTGCTGGCCTCACTACTGCTGATACAGAGGCATAAGAGAATAACAATGTAAATAACAGCAATGGGTGTCTATTGCATTTTGGATTTGATTTCCAGACAAGCAACTTTTTAAAAATTGTGACAACTACTTTTGTCTTACGTATTTTATTAGTAGAAATTATTTATAAGTGTCATGTTGAATTTATATTTGCTGATAAAATACAAAATTATAATGACAGTATGGCTTTTCTGAACAAAAACTTAAATGACTAAACTGGGGCTGTTACTGTATCCCACTTATGTGTACATAAGTCATGATTAACACTCTTTTGGAAAATGTCTTTATTAGGATACATATTAATATGTTTATGCTTGGAAACTCTTATTCAGTGTTTCAAGTGCCCCTGATGAGCTGGTTGACCAATTTAGTTTGGAATTTGCAGGTATTGTTGGCTGGAATTCCTCAGGCCATGCAGAATAATGATTATGGTTTAAGTTTTTATTTTATTTTGGCAAAAAGAATCTCTGCACAAAATATTTTAGGTTAAATTTAAGAATTATGAATTATGTATCAGGGTAATTTGACCCTGACTGAATGCCAGGTGCTCACCAAAGCTGCTCCCCCTACAACTGGACAGAGGAGAGAGAACACAACGGAAGGCTCGTGAGTTAAGAACAGGCAGAGATCACTCACCAGTTATCACCATGGGTACAACAGACTTGACTTGGGGATACTAATTGAAATTATTGTGAAGTAAAATCAAAGAAAGATAATGAGAGGTAAAACAAACCTTATGAACACCTTTCCTGCACCTCTTCTCCCTCCTTCCTAGCTCTATGACCTGCCCCCCAGCAGAGCAAGGAGGTAAGGAATGAGGTTTACAGTCAGTCACACGTTCTTCCTGTTGCTGCTCAGGGAGAGGGGTCCTTCCTCTGCTCCAGTGTGGGGTCCCTCCCACAGGACACAGTTCTCCATGAACTTCTCCAGCATGAGTCCTTCCTGTGGGCTACAGTTCTTCATGAACTGCTGCAAGGTGGGTCACTGTTCTTGGGATGCAGTCCTCCAGGCACAGCCTGCTCCAGTGTAGGTCCTCCACAGAGTGACAAGTCCTACCAGGAAACCTGTTCCAGCATGGGCTCCTTTCTCCATGGGCCTGCAGCCCTCTGCCTGGAGCCTGCTCCTGCACATTTCCCACAGGGTCACAGTCTCCTCTCAGGCATCCACCTGCTCCATCATGGGCTCCTCCACAGGCTGTAGGTGGATCTCTGCATCCCTGTGATCCTCCATGGGCTGCAGGGGCACAGTTGTACCACCATGGTCTGCACCAGGGGCTGCAGCAGAATCTCAGCTCCAGTATCTGGAGCAGCTCCTGCCCCTCCTCCCCTGATCTGGGTGTCTGCAGGGCTGTTCCTCTCCCATGTACTCACCCTGCTCTTCTTTGCACAATAACTTTTTTCTTTCTTGAATGTGTTACCACAGAGGTGTTGCTTCCAGTCCTGACTGGCTCAGTGTTGGCCAGTGGAGGGTCTGTCTAGGAGCTGGCTGGTGTTGGCTCTGTAGAACCTGGAGGAAGCTTCTGGCAGCTTCTCACAGAAGCCACCCCTGCAGCACCCGCCCCACCACTACCAAAACCTTGCCAGGCAAACCCAAAACAATTATGTAAAAGTGTTTGTGATATAGCTGATACAGCAGATTACAGAAAAAAATCCTTTATCATTTCAATTTATTCTCAATTTTATGCTTGATCATAGCAAATAATAAATATTTTATAATAGCACCTTTCCAGACTAAAATGCTGGAAATCTAAATATTGCATCTCTAAAGTTATAAAGTGAGAAATAATGGGCTGCTGGAACACTGAATAGATGCTGTATTTCTAATTCATAAAAGGCTACATTGTGAATTTCACTTTCAGTAATGACAACATATTTTTCATAGATGAATGACATATTGAGATGGGAAAGTCAAATGCTGCCTAATGACAAGAAAATGGAAGTGGATCTAAAACAGCGAGATACAGACTTCAGATAGATTTATATATGTTTGTTCAAATATTTAATTTTAATGTCTTTCCCTAAAGTGGTAGTGAGGGGTCGCAAAGCTGCATGACTTGTATCCCAAACTTATTGTTGATAAGATTATTGATTCTTTATAGTTTATAATTTACCTGAAAAGCTGCATATTAGATTTTTTCTGAGAATGTTTATTGTTTTTTTTACGAGATATTCATAATGGGAATTGTAGAATATTCATGTATATGTTTTCCCTAGTAGCAAACAAAAATTTTTCAAACTTTCTTACAATTTTTCAAGAATAGTAACTTTGAGCTGATGACTTCTGAAATTTGCTTTAACTTGAGCTTACAAAGTTGCTTTGATGCCTCAGTTGATAGATGAGTGTTTCTCTTGCTACAGTTCCAAAAGGCTGAGAAGGACTACTGTGGTGACTTAAATCCTAAATATATATATCGTTTGCTAAGCAGGAGCTGGTAAGCAGATTGGAAGGAGTGCATATGTGAAGGTGGAGAGAAGTTTCGTGAGTTGTGTAAGAGTCACAGTAAACAGCCATGGCCAGAAAGAATACAAATTAGTAGATCTTTCCTGTGGCTCTAGAGGACAACAGGATAGTTTTAACAAGGAAAGAGCAATCTTTTGAGTCTCCTTTTAAGCTTTGTAGCAGGATAGATTTTGTAGTACCACTGGGAGGATAGGATAACATATCCTGATTCTTACCAGTCGCTGAAACCTGGTGGATTTCATAGCTTGGCAGCTTCCAATCCATACAGGATCAGCTCAGGTCAGCTGATGCTGGTTTCTGCAAGCTGTGCTGCTTTAGGGAGAAAGCTGACAGCTGTTACCTATCAGGTGATCTGAGATTTTTCTGGCACTTTCTAATACATACACTCCAATAATGCACATATAAATTCAACTTCTAACTGTAGAAAATAAATGCTGTATAATTTTAACACTTATATTGGGGATTGGTTTGGGCTGGCATGCTGTTGTTAGATTAATGAGTAGTGAAGAGCAAGTGAAAAACCTCTTGAGGAAAGCTGATCCCCTTAATAAAGTAAATGTTCTAAAAAATAAAATATGAAAATCCTTATTTTGAATGTCACATACAGGATGTAGTGGTCAGGAATATATTAAAGCAATAAAAAAATACCAACAATTAAAACATTGCCATGCTAATATAATTTATTTTAAATTATCTTTTTATATAATACTTACATGTTTTAAGTACAAATATCATTTTAGAAAAGAAAAAACAGACCCACACTTTAAATACCTTAAGTGCACTAGCAACATTATGCAAAAGCCCTGCCAACATCTGCAGCTGGGTAGAATCATTATGTTTAATAGTTTCAAAGTAAATACAGAATGCTTTTTAGGCTTACAGTTTCTTGAGGATTTGCCTTGTATGTGAAGGATTACAAATTGCTTGTCACAGTAAAAGATCAGGGTTTTAGGAAGCTGTGAGTGTGTGGTAGGAATCAGGATTAAAATCATACCCACAATTAGGCATATGAGACTAAGCCAGCAACAGCAGTAGTCATTACTTACATACACTTCTTGAAGATGTAAAAATTAACTGATGGCAGCTCCTGGAAGTGCTAGGGATGAATGAAGCACTTGTCCTGAATTCACTGGCACTGCATTTTAAACTGGGTATCAGATGTTCATTTCTTTTTAAAGTATGCAAATACCCATTCTGTGAGATAGGCAAATACGGAGAGCTTCCAAACCTTTAGCTATAAACAGATTTTTCTTTATCCCTGCCAAGATGTGTTCTTCTGCCTCCTACTTTTTTATGCTGTGTGTAATTACTGCAGTGCTCTAAAGCTGTGTGATTAGTACTTTACTATTAGGAGGCAGTGCAAAGTGCAAAGAATGCAAATATTTATCACTTACAAATCACAACGTTTGCATCCCAACTGCATTAGATAGAAAACTAGTCATTTAAGCACTAGTTTCTACAGCCTTTTCAGTTGCTTTTACAATGTTTTGCATGCTGTCATTCCATGCTGTATGATTCCTTGAGCATAATAATGTCTTTGGAACTTAAAGGTTTTGTATGTGTGCATGTAGAACTATATTTTTGTGGATTAGTTTGCATGATAGCTGGAAATACTATTTTGTATTGAGCCAGCAATCACATTACAGAGTTTTTTTCTAATTCAGGCACTGTATGCTTTGGCTAATGAGGCTGATGCACCTACTAAAAGAAAAATTGCAGCAATTTCATTCTGAATTTTTAGATTGCTTGTGCCTTGTCAAAAAAAAAAAAAAAAGAGGCAAAACACTTCTCTTTGCGTTTACTAGTGCTCAGAGTGGCACAGTGCACAGCTTTCAGATTTGATGGGTGTTTTGCATTAAAATTAATGCTTTAGAAATCCTTAAACAAATCACTACTATATGATAACATTATGGTTGGAATATAGGTTCTATGGGATTCTTGTTTCAATGTGTTTTAAATGTCCTACAGGAACAAACCTCTGCATTTTCTAGATTCCTTTCAATGATTTAGCGAGACTTTGCGGTTCATCCTTTCTCCTAACTAGATCTCCTTTTAGCTCATACACACACTCACAGACACACACACCCTGCCCCCAGCCTTTCCACAACCTACTCCTCATTTATCGTAGCTCCTTCAGGAGCTAATCGAGTTCCTCTGAGAAATAAATAAACTAAGTGGAACAAAATGCATAACAGGGATGCACTTGTGAGTATTTCCACTTTCTTGAGAGACTGCAGCTGAAGCTAAACTTGCCTTTTTGGCAGCTACAGAGGATGGGTTTTGCCAATACTCTGTCTAGTAAGTTGGCTCAGTTGCTTGCCAGTGTGTAGCCAGCAGAATACGGATGTCAGGTAGCTGTGTTACTAGCTGTGCAGTGTGGGAGGTTTCCTTAAAGCAAGTGATCCATTAAATGTAAAATAGAGGGACCCATATTTCACAATAAGTCACATAGTAATATGAGATGATATGGGATTGCTGTTGCCTTTCCTTTGGTGTTTGTTTTTTTTCTCAAATGCTTGAAGAGATTTCTAAAGTTTTGCTGATGTGCGTAAGCACTTAAGTGTAACCTGATTCAGTATCAAAACTTTTCAAATACCATTTCCAAGGGGAGAAGAAACATAACTGCATGTGTTTTCTTTCTACAGGGATGAATTGTAAAAGCTACATCATCTTGACCCAAACATAGTGTTACAGTGGACTGCTCATCTCCTGTTCTAAAAGCTTTTTGAAAACCAACAGCATTGCAGCTTGTTTTGGACTTCGTTATACTGTTGTTATCAGCATGGAAAAGCGTGGTGTTTGTTTTATTTTTTTAGATGCTCAAGGCAAATCTGATAAAGAAAAGGTGGAAAGTTTTATGTGGGCATTGTTTTATTTAACATGCCTTTATTTCACTTTCATCTGTTCAAAGTGAATGTCTGCAAAACTGCAGATAAAGACCTGTAGCTTGTGAACTCTAATGTTGATGGGGGAACTTGAACACTCACTTCTCTCGGCTCCTGTGTCCCTTGGTAAAACTGCTTCTGTGCACCTTACGACACTACGTAGGTAATACCAGGTTTTCTGTGTTCCAACGTCTGCTAGATGCTACTAAAAGGAGATGAACTTCCTTTCTAAGCTTTTGACATGGTGTCATAGACTAGCATGTAGTAGATACAATCAGCTGCTTTTTTACCTTAAAACCAGGCATTTGTATATATTAAATTTCAAGACATCAGAGGTAGGTGGCCACTCTTATCAAACATTGCCGTTCAAGCTGGACATAACAGACATGGTTTTCCCTTCTAAAATTGATTGATGTAATCTTGAAATTCTGTTGTGGTTTATACTCAGTGCTGGTGTGATACACATGGAGCTAACTCCATAAATGTGAGGTGAGGTGTGTTCCAATCACTGAACAATTTACGCAATGCTGCTTTGCCAAATAAAGTTAAAAGCAAAAGGGGGGTTTGGGCTTGTGTGGGAGATTAGGATGGGTAGGTAGTCTGATATATGGATTGCTAGGTTCTTTATTAAAAGCCAAAACCCCTTTGGTTCTAAAAGAAAGATGCTTTTGGTAAAGCTATTTGCTGCATTAACATTCTTGTTTTTATAACTGTGGGCACCCAGGAAAAATTTTGGCTTTTTAGAAAGTGAATTCTAAATTGCTGTAAAAGGAATGCATCGGAAAGAATCCTGGACTCCTAAGTACACATAGATGCACTTGTTCAGTTTTCATATAGAAGAATTGTTGGGAGGCTATAAACCTTTTTTCTGACATAAGTTTTGTGTTCTGTTGGTGCTGTAAAATGTTGACAGTAAATTGCGAAGCAGTACACTAAGGCAGGCTGCTTTGGGAAAGGGGGGAAGAGTGTCTTCAGTCATCTTGCTCATATTTGAGCAACCTGGAATTAAAGTAAGCAGCATATTATCCTTGGTTTTTTATGATAGAAAAGATTAGAGAATAAAACAACCTACAGTGATCTCTGGAAAAAAAACCAAAACAACTTCCTGTGGTGGAGGAGCAATAATTTTGTTATAGGATTAATCCCTGAAAGTATAAAGGTTATAATTCAAAGGTCTCTGAATATGGAAAAGAACATTTTAAATAACCTGCCTTTTGAAGGCCAGCCCCATTTTGTTCCTCTGTGAAAGATACTATATGACTTAATTTATTTAGATGTTTGGAAGTTAATGTATCACCTCTTGATTTGACTGCAGCCTGGGAGCACATGCACAAGATTAATCTTATGAAGAAATTAATATAGTACGTATGCTAGAAAATACAATCCAGAAAAATCCACTTGCGTCTGACAAATTTGTACTAACCCACAATCAACTGTGACTCTAGTTCTTGGTGTTGAAGTGAAATAACTGATGCATGCTAACGTTCAACCCTTTGGTCGCTGTATCTTTCAATTTGATTTCAGCTTTATTTACATCTTCTCACTAATTTAATCAGTTAAATGAAAGATATGAGCTCAACTGTATCCAAATTTCCTGTCTCTGGACACAGTGTAATAAGCTAGCCTGACTTGGAAGTGGTGTTAAAGCTGAGACCTGATGACAACTTCCTGGGGAGAACCACTTCAGGAGGTGTTAGGCCTCAGGGACCAAGGCTGGTGGGAATAGTGCACCCATTCCACTGAAGGGGCTGATGACAGTCAAGGTACTCGGACAGAAAGAAGTATCCAGGAGTAGCATTTAGGAGTCGAAAATGGAAACTGCTCCATGATGGAGCAATGGTTCTGAAGTAAAAACTGAGAGATGAGGACAAATTGAAATGCAGAAGACTTGAAGAGCTTGAATAAATGCTGTGTGAACTGTCTGAATTGCTACTTTGCCAAATAAAACAATTTGAGAGGAAGCTGTATCTAGGTGTCTGCCTGATTTTGTGGTTGGTTTTGTTGTTTTTTAACCTTCAACAGGATTTCACATATCCAAAAAAAAAAAAAGTATAAAAAATACTGTTTTGCTCACTGACCAGAACTATGTGTCCGTTTTCAGTCAATTAGTGTATTGCATCAATTACAAAGCCTGTTAATACTACCTGGAATGTAAGTGGTGTTTTTGGTGTCTGTTTGGAATTTCTGAAACACACATCTGTGTGTTTTGGTGAACAGGCTCTGTGCACAGTTATGTCTGCTGTCCATAGTTGTACTCAGCCACCTTGGAGAGTGTGATTTGCCACTTGGAAGGATTAAAGCTTTCCCTCTTTATAAGAGGGGCAGTCATGTTTCACTGGGCTGTTACTATCACCTCTAAGTCAGAACAGCTTGGGAGAACGGATTGGCTGAACTCTGAGTTGCTTATCTGGTTGTGTCTGGGATCCAGACAGTAGAAGACTTAAAAGGCCAATACCTATATCCTGAAAACCCACCAAGAGTTGTGGGCTCTCCACAGAGGAGTTTGATGTGCTGCAGGGATGCTTTTCTGTTCAGCCTGGTCAGCTGGCTTGAGGACACAGAGCCTGTAACATGACTTTTTCTGGAGGGAAATCAGCACCCAGCACGTGTGCACCAGCACTGCTGATGAAGCCACCTGGATGATTCCTGAAATGTTTTGTAGTCATCAAGTTTGAAAAGGGCAGTAATGCCTGGAGCCAGGAGGGCTCTGTGTGGTAGGCTCTGGAGCTTGCAGCTGGCAACAGTTCTCTGCACATGTGCAATGTTTTTGTGACAGGGTGACAAGCTCCAGGATTTTTGAGCGTGGAAGGACTGTGTAATTAACCCATCAGCACAAAGAAGTAAAGTAAAATACTCAGAGAAAAATTCTGAACTCTCCTTCCTGCCAGGAAGAAGGGTGTTTAACCCATTCTTACAGTAGCAGTGTTTTCTTCCTTCTACTCATTAATGTGCCCTAAGTTGTGCTGCTTTTGATTAAAATGCACTTCACGGAAGGAAGACATGAGACAATTCCTTCTGAACTCTGAGTAACACAAACCATGCTCGTGATTTGTAACTTTGGTTCTATTCAGCTGATTTTAAACATCTTAGGATGCAGTTCAAAAGATGAATAATTACCTTTATGAAACCTTGATCCCTGTCCCAAGCAATGTGGAAGAGGTATTCTGCTGAAGTGAATGAGGGGAGGTCCTTGTTCAGAAGAAAGGCAGATGGTGAGCTCACACATGCACGTTGTGCAGAACCAAACAAAAAATTCCGAGGGGAAGTGCTGCCTCACAGATGGCACAGGGAGACACAGGAGATAATGAGGTCTGAAATTGGTCTTTTGCATTTCGGGATGTTTAGGCTTCCTAGATCAGGAAGGGTAAATTAGAGTTTAAGTACTGTGGTATACAATAGCTGGCTTTAAGCATGGGGTTTAAGTTGGCTTTGTGGGTTCATACATTTTGCCTTTGTTGAGTCTATTTGAGTTTTGTCCATTTGCTTTTAACTGTGAAATGTTGTGAACTGCAGACCAGTTGTGGTAACTCACAGGCACTCATGGGGTATCATAACCCCAGTTTGCCTTTACTGTAAATAACACACTTGTGTGTTCAAACCTCCCAGCTGGCAAGGTTTGGGGTTCCATGCCTCCAGCCAGATCTGAGGAAATAAGCATGGACTAAAACTTGGCCTTATGCTGGCAGAGGTGATGTTAACTTCCCTCTACCTGGCCTATTTACCTCCCACACTTCATCCTTGACAAACAGCTGCTTTCTGTTCCAGGTAGTAGTTTTTTTGCACAGCACAAATTCATGCTGCAGCTGATGCACTCTGAATTTTCCTATGAAAGGTTGTTACTGTTGTCATGCTCTTGGCCGGGTGTTAATGAGATGCTCAGCAGGATGTGCTCAGGAACTAAAACTGTATTTCTTTAAATTATGAATTAAGTGGACATAGCTATTGCTGAAATATGTATGGAGGAGATCCAGCTGCCCACTGAGAATTGCCTGAAAGCTTCAGAAGGAAAAATGAAAATAACTCACATTGTGTCTCATCATACCAAACTTAGAACTTGAGACAATTTGCCTTTTAGCAAAACTTTTTTAGCAACAACAGACAATTTTCATAAAGAGTGTTATTGGAGTCACTCTGAGATCTCACTTTGACTCTCTAAGGTTTCTTTTAGTCCAGTCATTTTCATCATATGCTTCTGAACAACTGACCTGGTAGACACTCTTGAGAATATTCCCTAATGCTTCTGAGAAGCTGAAGTCCTTTTCCCAGCCATGGTTTGGCTTATGTTTGCATTTTATGTGTTTGTACTATTAACAGGCCATGTGTCTTGTTTATTATGCTCTGCCAAATCCTTTTTCAGCTATAATGTAGAAGTGGCATCAGATAAATCAGTAACTTTTATTGCAGGTGCCTTATGGACTAGGAGGACACTCTCGAGGACATTCACCTCTGGTTAGGAAAATGGGTGATTCAGAGCACCTGCCCAGGCTACTGCACTGATCAGAACTCTAGAGAAGCTGCTCTCCTCTGGGTATAGAGTCAGCATCAGGACAGTCATCTCTTGGGCATGGAATTACCTTCAGGGATACTTTCCCTGTGAGTTGTCTTCCACTGAGCTTCCTGCTTTCAAGTCCTTTACAGTCCTGCACTCATTCAAGCTCCCTGCTCTCTCTATATGTGTTGTCCAGGCATTTTGTTTGAGTGTAGAAATCTTAAATTCATTTCTTTAATGCATTAGGATCTGGTAGTTTTAAGAACTATGTTGAAATGTCTTGCTCTGCCCTCTTTAGAACAGGATTATACATTTCTGTTGGTCAAGGAAGTGGCAACTCACAATTGTTCACTGAACCTTTCTGCTGTGTCTAGTTTCTGCCAGCTTGCTCAAAATACATTTTTCATTGATTTATGAGTGGTTTATAACTGTCAGTCAGGAGTCTAAGAACTGCAAAAATTAAAATTTTAGCAGGTGTATTTAAAAACGTGCTTCTGAAGTATGCTAATCCGGTCATTCTAGATTTCTCTTTGTGTTTCAGGACTCCAGTGCAGAGTGCAGCTCATTTTCAGTTGTTTTTAGTAACTATTACTTGAAAAATATAGAGTAGAGTTACTTTTACACAATTTTCCCCCCTTTCAATATTCCTTGTTTACAGCATGTTTCCCTGTCACTCAGCTCAGACCAATTTTGTCATGGGCTCTTTTTCATATTAATTACTCTGTGTTTATTGCCTCTTTCTGGTCTTTTTGCCCATCAGCACTCTATGAATCTTCTATAGCTTTTCCCTGTGCTCTTACTCTTTTAGCTTTTGCCATTAGAAACTGAAAAATCCCAATTCCTGATGCACATGAAAACAGTCAGCACAGACCTCAGTGATGCATGACTGTGGATTCTGTTAGGGCTTACTAGAAAGGCTCTCTCCCTTTGTTTTGGGGTGGTGTGTTTGTGTTGCTATTGGTTCATGCCTCTGGCTGGCTCTCTGCAGTTTGGGATTGAAAATCTTACGCTTTATCTAGGATTTGAAAAGCAAATGGAGCATCACACTGACCTATTTCAGCCTTTTTGTTTTGCAAATGTGCTCTTGGAACTGCCCCTGCTATTATCCTACAGTGCTATGGAATGATTACAGCGAGATGTTCAGGCTAGCATCCCCTGCAAAACTGGGCAGTAAGCAGCCCATATTATGGAAAAAAACCCCCTTACTTCTAAATATGGATCAAACCTAGGTAAGTATTGTATTCTTTGCTACTCTGAAGTAATTTGTATCCTTAAGCTGTCTGAAGGGCAAAACAGTTTTAAAAAAATAGTCTAAGTGAAATAAGAATCTTGATCAACATTAAAATACAGTGACAAAATAAATTTGAATGACCTCTCCTAATACACAGAGGAGCAACTTCCACAGGGCTATGCAGTCAGGGTAGTCAATATTCTCTGCTTACCTAAGATACTGGTAAGAATAGGTGGAATAAGCATATTCACAGATATGTGGATAGACAAACATCAGTGTTTAGGACAGCAGAAACAGATCTGACAGACTTCAAATAGTGACGACTTTCACACTGCGTGTCTCACATCTTCTACAGGATAAACACTTGTAGGTCCCTTTTGACACAGAATATTCTGTGATCTGTGACTGTGTAAAACTCCCCAGCTCCTGGGTCTGCTTGAGAGGCCATGAATGCAGTTTTAGTAAAGCAGCCATGAAGATGGACTGGAAGCATTGCCTCCTCTGAACACTCCTTTGACATCAGAGGGAGAGCCCCAGCCTTGGGAGTGGCTGGGGAGGGGCTACAGTAGTGGTGTCAGCAGGAGGCAGTGACTGTGAGCTGCCTGGGGAGAAGGGGAAAAGCATCCTGAGCATGTTTACAGTATTTTTTGCTACTCCCAGGTGTCCCCTAGCTCAATAGATCAATATGACTTAAAATGAAATAGAATGAAAGCCATTAAATGCAAATACATGGTATTGAGACCAGTGTGTTTGTTAATTGCAGGAGCTGCCAAGCCAATCTGTTACTTTGCCAACTTTGTCTTGCTCTCCATCAAGCTGACAATGCCCCCAAGCTCTCTGGTAAGCTGAAAGCTATTTTATTTCAGTCCAGCTGTGGAGTTTGCTGTCACCTGGGAAGTAACAGGCCTTAAGCCGGTGGCCTGCAGGGCAGCAACTGTCACCATTTCCTGTCCCAGAAAGAAGAGTCCCTGGAAGACTGGCCACTCTAAGGCAGCACTAGCCAGACCCCAGACTCCTGTACCTTGCTTGCTGTCTGTGGCTCTCTGCTTGCAGACGTTCATTCTCAGCTGTCATATGCAAAATCCGTGAAGGTTTATTCACTAGCAGCAGCACAGAAACAAAGCCTCCTGCTGGGTAGAGTGACTGGAAAGCTGAGCAGCCTCTTGCACCACGGCTGCACTGGCTGGCTTGTGCTTTGTGACAGATCTTGCTGTTGTCCTGCCCGGCAAAACAAAACCAAACCTTTTGTTCTGCTGCTGGCTGTGTGCCAGGGTAATGGGTTTTGGTAATAGGAGCACAGTGGGCACAGAGAGAAAAGACCACTTTTCTTGCTGCTTTGGTAAGGTGGTGAAGGACATTTAGGTATTTAATTAAAACCCAATGCAAATTTCAATAATGGAAAATAAGACCCAAACCAAATGGGCAGTGAGTTTCCCTAGAAAGCTGTATTTAAAATGTGGCTTTCTACGTCCTGCGCTATTTGCCATGTCTTCTGGGGGCTGGGATGGAAGAGAAGCTGTACTCCCAAACTGGAAATGGGCAGCATCCTCAGATGGTCTTCTGGACCCACTGTAACACTGAAGTACAAACAACCAGACTGCCTCATGTGGCACAAGGAAGGAGCACTGGCAACCAGACTCCCTGAGAGGCTGGTACAGCCAGCTCTTCAACTGCTGTCCTGCCCAGCTCAAGCACCACTTGAGAGACAGGTCACACAGGCAGATGCCCTGTCCTTCTCTGTCTCCCTGAAACAAGTATCTCAACAACTTCTCCCACCATACACATTCCAGCTTCTTGTAAGGCTGTTTCAACCAGAAAGGAGAAATTGTGTCTGCTCTCATGATGCAGTCTTGTAGCACAGAATTTAGCTGGCAATGGAAACGAAAGACAATGCAATAAATATAAGAATAGAATTGGTTTATTAGAGCTATTTTACATAAAGTAATCAAGAACAAATTACTTGAAGAACTATTTGTATACCATGGCAATATTCTTGCTGACTCGAAGTTACTGAAGTACAAAAGACGACATACAAAACAATGCATGCCTCATTTGACTCTGGTTTTATTGAGACCCATGAGGAATGTGACATCCTTGGGACAGCCAAACAAGACAGACAGCACAGTGTGTGTGTATATATATGTATATATAACATGTACTGTACACATTTTACTGGTAACACATCTGCAGTTCACTCACACATATCAATTACTTGCTCTAATTCTATGAGAATTTTTCTGGGGTGAGGGCAGATCACCGAAGCTTTCAAGCTTTGCAGGGAGCTATGGGATAACCAGAAGGAATCCTACACTCCATCATCTCAGGTAGAAACTGCTGTGTGCAGTTCCCACACTGTGTGAGGGTGATGGGCTGGATGTGGAAAAGGCTGAACAAGCCCTGAGCTCCAGGGAGAGAGACAGCTCTGGGATTTACACGGAATCATAGAGGGGTTTGAGTTGGAAAGGACCTTAAAGATAATTTAGCTCCAACCCCCCTGCCATGGGCAGGGACACCTTCCACTAGACCAGGTTGCTCAGGGCTCCATCCAGCCTGGCCATGAACATTGCCAGGGATGGGGCATCCACAGCTTCTTTAGGCAGCAGAACATGACTGCTGTTAAGCACCAGGAAGTCCAAGCTCATCGGCTGAGGAGCTGCATTTTTTCATTTCAGCATTTAGCAAGCATGGCTGTCTGCTAGCAGCACAGAGGTTTAAATCGAGTGAAAATAACTTGCTTTCTTCCTTAAATCCCAATTTTCTTTGCAAAAGCTGGTGCCTAGATAGCAACTGCTTTTAATTAACAAAGCATGACTCATTCTTTAATGAAAATACTCCCAGTGCCCCAGGTGGAAAGAACACAACTGGTCTCTGCTGAATGGTGAAGGAACATGCTGGCTCGAGCATCCTGATTCCCACAGTGGTGGCAGCACTGAGAAGAGCAAGATGGCACAGACTTCCCCCCACACCTTGGCCAACACAGCTGGGCTGTGGAGCCTTGGCTGCTCCAGTGCATGGGCCCTGGGGTGCACTCAGCCCTGACTGAGACCCCAACTGCTTGTGGGGAGGGCATGGGGACCCCACAGCCAGTTTGGGGTCTCCCCACCTTGCAGTGTCTTCTGCACAACAATCAACTAGAGCTACTCTCCAGAGCCTGAACATTTCTTATCTTCTGAGCAACGTCATCTACCCACTTTTTATATTATCACCAAAGGGGAAGAGTATGTTCATCATCTCATAGGCTTCTTCTACACTTGAAAATAAACTAAGGATTTTGGTCCTTTTATAGAGGCAGAGATTCATGGACACAGGAGAAAGGGGAGAAAACAACTGACCCAAATCCAGGTTTTAGAGATACATCCCATTGATGAGGTAATCGGACTCTTCAGATGTAATGGGCCGAGCTTTTTTGAGCTTCTGTTTCACTAAGCGCAGTCTGCAAGCAACCATAAGCAGCAGCAAAGCAGTGATTGCCAAGCCTAAGGCTAAGGGTAACACAGCACCTACAATGAGGTTAAGAGAAATTACATTTTATTTAACACAGTGAGACGCTGGTAGAGAAAACCTGAAATTTTTCTTTAAAAATACAGCTAGTCTACCACTTAGATGTTATTAATTGGAACAACTCATACTAAGAAATTGAACTGCATGATCATGTTAGGGACAGTTCAGAATACATAAATACATTATTTAATTCTTGACTACTTTATCTGTATCTGTAGCACCTGACTGAAAAACTGATGTAATTCAAAATTAATTCACATGGCTGGTCTTACCTGTTTCTGGGACTGGACGACCACCTCCAAGCTGATCTCTCTTTGGCATCATTATGCCATCCCCATTTTTATCATCTGTTCTTTTCCCTGAGGAACTGTTATCTGCACAAAATCAAGCAAGATTAATAAATGTTGCAGTTCAGTGACTCAGGAAATCTTATCCACAGGAAACTACTATTAAATAATGCGAAACGCCTAAACTTATGGGAAAAAAACAACCAAAAGAACAGTTTAAGAACTTCTGACTTTGACTGTATAACTTGAATTTTTGAAATAATGTGAAACTAAAGCTAAAATTTAAATTCAATTTTACATCCCAAACCACAGTGTATCTCAACCAAAAGCAAGGCACTTTGACTGTGCTGTGATACATTTGCTGGCAGCCGTCAGAAGTGTTACAGAGCTAGCAGAAACACACTATGCTACAAGATCTGTAGAATATGAATGTGAAATGTTGTAATTGGATTTACATGTAGTGGTGGGTGCTAAGGAAGTGTTTAAGTCAATTAGCCAGTGTGTAAGTCCCACCCACCAGTACCAGCTCTGAAGAGCTGCAGAAGGTGTCCCTGGCAGTGGCAGCAGCAAATGCATACGACTGCTAATTAAAGCCTAAATTAGTACTGTCATCAAAGTCTTGAGGCAGAGCCACTCCAAGGCAGAAGGCAGCCTCCCAGGCTGTGGCTTTACTGCCCTGCCATTTTGGCTGGGGTGCATAAACACTGACTTCACCCACAGGGAATGCCAGAAACAAGCCATGGCCCTCTCCTCCTTGGACTCCTGATGTTGTCCTGGCATGTAAAGTGGGCTTGGAAAAATCCTAACAGTGAATGTACTGGCCTTAAAATACCCAAATGGTATCAGAGATGTGCAGGACCGCCTGATTGTAACTGACTCCAAAACCAGCAGCTGTTTTTCCTGAATTAAACTAAATGAGTATTTGTCTTTATTTTGGAAATAAACAAAAGACATCAGCTCTTTTTAAAAGCTGCTCCAGCCTGCATCTAAATGCCTGTTTTAGAAACTTGTTTCCCTGCCATTTAAGTAAAGGGAATATTTAAGTCAACTGCTTGTAAAGAAATTTGGCAAATATGGAGAAAAGTTTAGTGGGAAATTTTTGGAAGGGTAGAAGAATAGAATCCTTTCAATAAAGCTTGTAGGGTTTTGCTGGGACCTGTGGCTGTTCTTACATGACCGGAGAGACTATCAGAGTCAATGCTGCTCAATATCTTATCTGTTATCTCTAGAACACAAAGAGCAATTTCCCCAAAGAAGTTTAGGAGCCTGGCATAAAGCATTTTACATGGCTTTAATTTGGTTTTCACTTTCTCTTGATTTTCTAGTCTACTCCGAGGAAATTGCCACTTACAGACCTTCCCAATTACCCCAAATTACAGATCTAGGCTACGGCTACTGCTGTGGGTGCCTCCGCAGCAAAAACATGACTAAGGCTTGGGCACTCAGTCAAATGTAATGCCAGCCCTGAACAGCACTGCACGGGCAGCCTGGGACAGGCAGAGGCCCTGTGCCAGGGGAATGCAAAGCTGTTATGGTGATTTATACACTTGGATGGCTGTGCTGGGGAGTGCAAATCTTCAGGCTGCTTGTGAATTCAACCCGTCTGCATGACCCTGTTTGCTACTGGCCACTGCTGCTTAGAAATCAAGCCCCCTGCTCACTCCAGAGTGCTGTGCTGCTACTGAGTGTTGTCTATATTCATCTGCAAGGTCAGGAGTGCCAGAATATGCAGCTAGGCTTAAGAACTTCCCTAGAGAAGGACACTGGGGCTATATGGAGGCAGCCATGCAGAAAGCTGGCTGCCTCCATATAGCTGCTGGCCTTCGCAGGAGATGCAGTCTGGGTAACTTTACTACCATGGAAACATGTCTGCAGAGAGAGAAAAGACCCATTCATTGACATCAAATGCTTCTTTCTCCATCCACTCGCAACTTTGAAAGAAAATGTTTGGTCTTTCAGCTTGGGCAAAAGTAGACCATGTGTCTGTTGCAGAAGACTCAGTGCCCTAAATGCCTGAGGGGGTTATCTCAAAGTCAGACTTGGTGTTCCCCTGGACTTGTCCTGCTGTAGAGAATCCCATTAAAAAGGCAGGAGTGCAGAACAAGATTTATCCATTGTAAACAACCAATGACTTTTGGGTTTTGTATTGGTTGGTTGTGGGTTTTTTCACTTTACTTTGAATAGATCCCCTGTTAGGCAGAAGTTTTAAACAGTCCTTAACTTGGACTTGTGTATTTTCATACTGTAGTGTAAGTCCTTAAAAAGCTTGTATCAAGTCAGAGCTAAGCATGAAGTGCCACTGTAAGGAAGGTTAAAGGAAATTTGGAACAGAGAATCTATTAAGAGAAAATGGATTCTAAAAGGAAGTTCCCTTAAGTATCACCCTCATAGGCAGAAAGCTCATGTACCTGCTGCCAGGAACTATCTCACAGTCCAAAAGATTACAACTTAGCCCAGTTCCTTTGGAGAGAAGGAGAAAAGATAAATTTGGTTGTACTTGACAAGGAAGTCCCTTTATTAGACATCTTTATTGAGTTCTCAATAAAGCTTTTCTCAATAAAGCTTGAAAGCTTCTTATGGAGAGGTAAGTAGAAGAAGGGACAGGCCTTTATTGATACTTTAGCCACTACTGATTAACAAATGTAAAAAGGAAAACAAAGAAACTCCCAAGTCCTGCAATGTCTCACGAAAAACTTCTCTTGTTTAAAAATCAACAGAAAGCTCCTGTATCAAGCACAGTGTAGCAGCCAGCTGCAATGTGCCACATGATGTCTCCAGTAGGTAAAACCTTCACTTACTCTGCCTGCAGTCACCTGATTTAAGAGCATCACGTCTTCCTTTCCATGGATTGTATTTCCATGATGATCTGAAACTGTGAGCTGAGAATTAAGAAAAACGTGGCCCTGAATGGAGCACTTGCAAGTGAAAAGCCAGAACCTGTGCTGCCACTGTAAAGCCATACCTCCTAATATGTATCTTAAGTAGACAGCTTTTCACCATAGTGACATTAAAACCACTAAAGCTTATTTTCAAAATTTATGCAAAGTAGTATATAAGAAGCCTGGATGTTTGCAATGTCAGCTCCAGGCCAACTGAAACATGACTGCCTTGGTCCAAGAAAGACCTTTACAGTGATTCAGAGGCAGAGGTTCTACCTTGGCCCCAGCAGCAAGAGACAATCCCTCCCAGAACAGGATTTCTGCCAGTGGAATTGCTGAACTTTTGAGGCTGCTAGTATGATTTCTGCTCAGCATTCCTTACCTCTTCTGAAAAATGCATCTAGTATTACTGCCCTCCTGGACATGCTTCCAGATGAGCATTTCTGTGCCTCTCATTTTTGTATCGCATAATTATTAGATTTGGTCTGTAACCTCCCTGAGATGGCAGTGGTGGAGGGAAGTCTAATTAATGGATCTGGGGGGATTTTAAGGAACAGGTTAGATGCCTGTCTCTCCAACTCCATAAAGACTGTGGTGCTTCCCAGTAGGGCAGGACTTGAGCCTCTCTGGAACTCTGTGAATCATTAATGCACAGCATGGCACTCTGAAGTTTCAGAGTCTGCAGGAGAAGACAGCAGCTCAGAGCAGGTTTTGGCAGAGAAGTTTTTGGCAGCTGCCCTTCAGACTCATGTACCTAGCACGTACCTAGCACCTCTTCATGTCCCACCCCATGCACCTTAACTGGAATCAATCCGTAGGCAATTTTAAACCTCGTTGAGCTGTTTGCTGCTCTTTGTGGTTAGAAGTATTGGGCTCCTGGTCAGTAAAGACTGGATCCTTTTATTCCATGGGGAAATAATCAAGCATCTAAAATTAAATTTTGACTGAGCCCCGTCAAAAGAAAAATATTAAACACACAAGAATTAAAACAGCTTGAAATCTTGCTTGTTGAAAATTAGAAGATTACAACAGGTAATAGTACACTAATCACTGAAGCCCCATCATGCTTCTTTAGTTTTCTAAGCATCTTTTTCTTTGCTTGTGTACTGCTGTTCAAAATGCTACCTTTAGAGCAAAACTGGTGCAAGTAAGTAACATTGCAATGGGTAAACACAGAAAATGATTATGCAAAAATGCTTCTGTATTGTACTTCCAGTTATAACCCTTGATTATCAACTGCTAAAGGGGGTGACCTCAGTTCTGGTTCGATGCCTGGATTCACAAGCCAAATGATTTTTGAGACCTACTTAGCAGCTGACTTCCCACTGGAGCTTGCAAAGCCCTTTGGAAGTTTGATGTTCAGTTTGGGTGGCCCCATATCAGGTGTCACTCAAGACTATGTGAGTGAGAAAGGTTTGAAGCAGACTTCAGAATTTTAGTCAGCAGTGAGAAGTCATCTAGAGGCCATCTATACTGTCAGAAAAGGGGAATATATTTGGGACAGGATTTTGCTGTCAGTCCCCACAAATTCACGGAGGTTCGAGTGTTCCCGTTGCGGAGTTTTCACTCCTTCTGCACTCCACAGATGAAGTACAAGCGCCCTGAAGGGAACATCCAGGTGCCAACCAGGGCAGTGCCCTTTTCCAAAGTCGACAGCAGAGGGCACTGAGCACTGCTCTGTTGCAACTGGAAAATAAAGCTGTGTCTTGAGGCACATGAATCAGTCTAAACCACGAAGAAATAAAAGTGGGGGATTTGTACTGATTCCAGGCTCTGTGCACACAGTCTTGCATTCATATAATTGCCATTTCAGATCATTTTAATTCACCAGCATGAGCCTTAAAAGATACATCAATTTCACTGCAGCTTCTGGAGCTTTACCAAGGCCAGGGCTGGGGCTCTGCCTGTAATATCACACAATGACTCACTACAGGCTTGCAGCCACTGTGCAGAACAATACTGGGGACCTGAGGTAGCTTGTTACCAAAGCCTGAGACTTTTCTACAATGATCAAAGACTGCTCCTGCCCTGGAGACACAGTTCAGGAAAAAAAAAGCCTATAAAAGTAAAGATATTAGTTCAGGGGAACAAAAAAAAAAAAAAAAAAGAGAGAGAGAGAAAAGTAATACTTAGCACCTTACTTAGGAGAAAAGCAATTGCTCTCACCCAAGCTGAACAGTACTTTATTATGTGCTCCTGAAGTACTCCCCTACAGATTTAAAGAGCTTTAATACATCAGCCTACACAGCTGAACCTGTGGCAGAATATTTATTTAGTTCACTGCACATTTTGTTCCTTAGACTGTATTATTTCCCTAGCATTCCTACATTTCAGCTTTCTTTTTGCACCTAGTATGAAACAGACTTAACAATAATAAATCAAAACCTACTTAGAACTTCATTATTACAGGTTTCTTTTGTATTTATTTACATTTGAAATTTTTTTCCTCTTAGCCAGGCACCAAAAGACAAATTAAATTTAAAGTGCAAGACACTTCCTTTCTGTAAGGAGAAGGGTTTTTTGAAACTGATTAAATTCTTACCTGGCACAAATCCACTGATTTGTTTCTTTGGTCCCTGAGAAAGCGATTGGTTAGACATGTCTGCATCCACTGAGAGAAGTGGTTGATTTCTGGCAGTGGCTTTCAGGGTGTTCACTGCAGAGTCTTCCTCTGTGTTTTCAGTCAGTCCTGCAGTCCTTTGTTGGGTAGTGCCAAGAGCTGCGTGTGTTACCGTCTTCCGACCTGAGCTGACTGTTAACAGAAACAAAAATTTTTGTACAGTGCTTTTGTTGTACAAAAAAATGCTTGTACAACAAGGGAATGGAAATGTTCTTAAGGAAGACTGTCCTAGATGGGCCTTGAGGCAAAGTGAACAACTTCTTCAGGTTCACACATATGACTGAATGTGAGTCACAGACACCTAACGCTTGCAAGAGTACACTCATGACCCCTACAGTGAAATCCAGCAACTAAAATATAATGAAAGAGTGGTTAGCCATTGTGCCCATTCACCCTCTGCTGGTTTTTGCTCACTTAGCTAAGCATGGGCACATGCTGAGGGATGACTAACAAAAGCAAATAGCATGATGATGAATGTCCACAGTGTTTCAGATTCTTGCAAGGTGTCTAACAACACAGTGGAGGGTACCTCTGAGACATCCTTTCACACAGAGACCATGGTTCTTGTTTCCAGAATCATCATGCAAGTGCAAAGCTGATCTTTTAATTGCTGAACACAAAACCTCTGACTTATGGACCGCTGACAGTTTTAATATGCTTTGAAGAAAATTTTTGAGCACCTGAGTATTAAACCTTCCCATGTGCTAATTCCAATGAAAGACTGGGAGCAAACTGCTTGCTTACAAGGAGATAGGGCACAGAAGTGGCATTTGTCCCCCTTTGGTCATTGAGGCTGTGGTTACTTTCACAGTCTGCTGTGCCACTGTGGCCTGGCACACTTACGATTCTGGCAGAAGGTCTCGTCTGATCCATCAGGACACTGTCTCACACCATCACACGCAAACGTGATGTCAATGCAGCAGCCATCATCACAGATAAACTGGTAGCGAGAGCAAACCCCAACACAGGCTGTTGAGAAACAATTCCCAAATTACCAAAAGAGAAATCCAAGTAGTAAATACTGAGTAAGTGACTGAGTCAGTGACTAAAATCTGCAGCATGGAGGAAAAAGCAAAACCACACTATGTCAAGAAGCACCAGGAACAAAGCACAAAGTCTAGACTCAGCTGTGTGACATCTTATTGACTCAGAAGCAAATATAGGCAATAGCTGTTCCTGGCACCATCATCACTAGCCTGGTAATTATTACAGGAACACTCAGCCTGGAGGCTGTTTCACCTTATACCTTGTGCAGCAGCCTTAAAGTGCTTTGAATTCTGCTGGCCTAAGCTGAAAGGAGATTTTCCTAGGCTGAAAGTATGTAGAACCAGTCCTGAAAATGAATAATAAGATCTCTGTGGCTGTAACTGCATCCCTCTAACACGTAATTCCTACTACATATCCATTCAACACCAATATGTTGCTTTACATGCACACATTTGGACCATATGGGATCTTTCATGGCATGTTTTCTGCAACATAATTAAAATACTCAAAGAATGCTCGTCATTTATTGACATCAGAAATCCAATGACTTCAGTACAGCACAGACCAAAATAGGACTAGGTCACATTCTCACAAATTACTTTCACCAGAAAGAACTGACTGTTGCCTGCTTTAATATCTAGATTCTCCTGGAAATGGAGAGTATCCCTCGATATCCCATTTTGCATACTCAAAGCTTTCCTGAAACCCATTCTGATTCTGTAATTATCAAGTGTTTACATCTGTGCTTTTGTCTTTCCAAAAGCAGTGCAGTTCATCACTCCATAAAGCACTATCAAGTTCAGTGCTTGATTTGTGTTGTAAGAGCAAATCAATTTGCATAAGGGAGCACAGCCTTTGTTTGTTATCCTGCTGTGTACCAAACGAAGCACCAGGCTAAGGGAAGGATGCCAGGAATGCAGACAACTGTTTAAAACCCCTAAAATCTGAAAATGCATCTCCCGACCTTTAGCACTAGTAATAGCACTGATCTTGCACATATTAAGGCATCAAGAACTGGTCTGACTAAAGCAGTAGCACTTGAATTGCTAATGTAGCTGGGGAATTAGAAAAATAAAGAAGACAGCAAATCCCCTATGTGCTCCATACAAAAGATACCCCAGATACCCACACCAGCAAATAAACAAAGCAGCAAACCTCTCTGGCTGCTTTAGCTGAATTAAACATTAATGAACAGAACTCTATCATCCATTACTGGAACACAGGCATTATTAAGCAGATTTTTTCTTAATAACAGCTTATTGCCACAGGGACTGCCCTCTCACATAGAGCTATTGTGCTGAGGCAGAGCAAGATTTTCACTGGTTCTGCTAAACATGGTGATAATGTTATTTAACTTTGTGCCAGAGCAGCAGATGTGCACTAGCAACTTGTTAATTACAATGTAATTAAAAGTTATTACATTTAAGAGCAGGACTGCCAGCCACTGAAATCTAACTTACTTTCTACCTTTTATGCTTTTCACATGTTTCTGAAGCTTGGAGTTTAAAAATAATGGGTCAGTTCCAGTTTCAGCTTCCCCAGTAGCATAAGGCTTCAATAAAAACCATCAGAAAGAAAAACTTAAATGCATTGAAACAAAAAGCCATGTCAACTTTCAGACTACAGATGTAGGTCAGTATTATTCTTAGTCTTCTCAAACATACTATTGAGTAATTTTAACTGGGTCTTCCCTAGAGCACAAGCCCAGATGTCCACACCTTCTGACTGTTTCAATGCACATAACACCTGTGTCAATATTTCACTCTTCCAATCCTGCATGCTTATTAGCAATAGAAGGGCAAATACTCTGCCTGAAAGTATTATTGCTCTAACAGGCAAGTGATGCTTGCTTGTTTCCTCACTTTGAAGGAGTGATTCAAAGCTGAAAGAGATGTCATTATGTAATGAGCAAGGGCAAAATAAAACACTGAAAATGGAGAATAACATTTTTACCTTTGTCAAGACCCTTGCTCTGCTCTAAGTACCATACCCTGGGTGTCTCAGAGGCAACAGCTCCAGCCATTTTCTCACCTGCTGCAGAATGAACCATGGGCAGAACGGTCACAGAGACGTTGTCAGAGCTCCTCTGACCTGCAGTGTCTGTCACGGTTAGCTGGAAAACATACCCGCCCTCCTGAATGTGGGACAGTTTCAGTGTTCCTGGCTGTGGTACCTGAGAGAAGGCACACGGTAAAGAAAACATATTGGCACAATGGATCCATCCATGACCTTCCAGGAATAAGATTAAATACTTCCTGCAGTCCAGTCAGCCTATTCAAGTGGGTATTTCAGCATGTAACATTTGATCCCTTTTTTTTTTTTTTTGCATCCATTTGTAAAAAAACCTTCAACATCCAGGTTGTGTTGTCGTGATCTACTCACTTACCCGGAGATGTGAATCTCAACACACAAATAGAGAACAAATGGTAACATACATTTAAATCAATTTTTGAGTAATTAGAAATGTAATTTTAGAGGATAGACAGTAAAATATTGGCCTTTTTCTCTTTATCATGTTAGTCTGTAGACAATATAACATGGATCCACAGAAATAAATTTTCATGCCTGAAAGAGAATAAAAATTTTTGATTAATATAGCCAGAGTCCTAGACCTTCCGTTATAGAAGAGTGTATTGGTAAACACATTTTTTCTCTCAGTGAGAAAATTTCCTACCTGAAATTTCTTTCCTTTACTATTTACATGAATGCACTCAGTTATCTGATCAGACTGTTGAGTACCTCCTGATGGAGTGTATGACCCGTTACAGTTTTATTCTTTAATGTGTTAAAGAAATTATTATGCTCTAAAAAACACCTGCTGTTGTTCACTGTGACTGTTGGGAGAGCAAATGTGGTATTTAAAACTCATGAGCCATGGAGCCCAAGTCTCTTCCCAGTGCAGAGACAAATGCCACTCACTTCTGAATACACCACCACTCCTACTGGTGACCTCTCTCTTTCTTTTTTATTTTCATGCTGCCCTGAAGAATGCTGGCCTGTATCTGCTTACACAGAAACTCTGGCTCAAAATAGATAATCAAAGTAAAAAAAAAAAAAAAAAAAATCCAACCCATTACTGTCCCCAAGTGTCCAGGAGCTGGGCAGCTACAGAGTGGAGGTACCAATCAGATTATCTAAGTTACCTAAAAAAGCAATAATCAGTCACAACAGGAAAAAAAAGGCTTCCTTCTACAATATGATAAGATCTCTTTATAGCAGTCCTTCCCCCTCCTCTGCCCTCTATTTACTCTTTGCTACATAAAAGCAATGCAACAGCTGCCTTTTATCTTATTTAATCACACTCCCATCTCGCTTGTAGCTATGGATTCATACATTATTCTCAAAGAAGAAATGACACAAAATCCAGTAACTTCAGGGCAGTAACCAAAGCACTAAAGACATCAACTGAAGAATTCATGAAAAAAAATCACAGCTATTAATTCAACTCTAAAATTTAAATTATCATGGTTAATCACCAGAGTACATATCTGTAGGAGACATTCCCTGCTCATTTGAACACAATGGAAAAGTATTTATTTAAGCATAAACGTGTGTCAAATTCATTTTCTGTTAACAAATATAAAAAAGCCACCAAGATTAATGTGAATTTTACAACTTTGAATGGATACACAACTAGGCTGTATTTTATAAAGTGACTTTGAGTAATATTAAAAATATAAAATTTAAATGCATTTATTAAATTCTAATTTTTGTCTTACTCTATGTTACTAAATCACAGATTAATTTTAAAAGTATTTAATTGCTCTTTAAGGAAAATAATGCTGCAATGGGTCCAATTAACAAGTCTTTGATAATAAAGATGATATCTAGCAACTAATCTTAAAGCTTCATTTCGCTTCACACTCTCTCACCATTACATATTCTTCCTGCTCTAGGTGGAGTTCCCAGTGTGTCCTGGATGTTGTGGGCTGTGAAGAGACTATGAGTGGAGTCTGTGGACTTGAGACATTTTTTTCTTTCTTTTTCTGCTGATCCAACAGCATTCACAAAAAAGACTAAACTGAAGAATTGCTCTCTTCATGGGTAATTTGAAATCCAAATGCAGTAGAAAATGTATGGATAAAATATAAGGTTTTCATCATGCTTCTTTGCGGCTTCTCCATAAGCACTGACAGGAGACTGGGGGTGAAAATTCCTTATTATTTTTAGTAACTGAATTACTGAGGGGTCTCTAACTGGGGTGACAAAAGCTGAAACCCAAGTGCAGCGAGCACAAATAAAGCAGAGGTCAAATCCAGTGGAAAATTATTATCTGCTTGTTTTCTGCTGGCTGTCCCATGCCATCCAGGAAAGGGATTAACTGTGTAAGCCACTAGAAATAATCACTGGAACTACCCAGGGACACTATAGTCTCCTTGACTGGAGGTCTCAGGATGGGATTGGACAGATAAGATAATCTCATTGAGGCTCCCTGTCCCACAAACAGTTGTACCAGATATCTTTTGAGGTCCCTTCCAACCTGGGCTGCTCTACATTTCTGTGAAATAAATATTCAAGTTGTAAAGATATCCTAATTTTGGTGCCTGGCTGACAGATTTCAATACAGTTCATATTTTTAGCTGTACATTTAAAACTTGAACACAACAATCTGGAAGTAACTGGCCACAAGGGGGGCTGCAGATGTACCTACATTTCAACCGATGAGTCACCCTGCAGCAGTGTCCACTCATAGTGCACAATTCCATGGTCATCGGAACTCTCCCGGCCATCCAACAACATCCAGTCCACAGGTGACTGCAGCACAATGTCCTGGCCCGCCCGACACTGGGGAGGCTCATCAAATTCTTCTTCTTCAACAAAAAAAGAGAAGATCAGTTATTGATGAGGAGAGGCTGAGTGATTATTTATATAAAACACTTTTCTTTCTTGGTTAAAGTATTGTTTCACCTCTGTGCAACTTCCTGAAAAAGGAACATGTTCATTAGTGCACATTTTTTGTTAAGCAAAGTAGTATCTGCTTCTATTTTAGTTAATTGTCCTATGATGTCTTCAGGAATTAACATCAGAAGCACATGGCATAGAAAACTTCTCTAGGTACCTGGATGTTTCAGCAATACAATGAACAGGATTATTAGCATCAGTGTACTTTTTTAATCTGAACTAAGGAAAATAGGTTTAAATATGACTTACATACTGATGGCAGTTACTGCATAATTTTTATACCTTTTATAGTACTCTGCATAATTCCATAGGCTTCTAGTCCCTATTTATAATACATCCTTATAGGAATGAAAGACTGATTTAGCATAAGGTAGCACCCTGATGAAGCAGTGCACATGATGATTAAAATTCATCAGACACCATCAATTATAAGTGCCTCACTTAAGATAGCAAAAGCTTGATTTTCAGAATATTTATTCACAGAATTTTGCTATATTCAAAGTACAATCTTTACTGATTAAAATTGTGAGTACTAAGTACTTTTGCCAATTGGACCACAGGCTTTTGGGTTAGACTAACAAAAGTCTAACCCAAAGATTGTATCTTTCTACAGCTCCCCACTCAAGTGTCATTCCTTCTCTGGGCACCCTGAAGTGCCAGAGTGTTCTCTGCTCTTCAAGCTCTGCAAAGAAAACCCTGTAAAGGATATTGATGCTATGCTCAGAAGAGCAATTACTGAAATCAAACCGCACTCCATCTGGGCAGAGCTGCACAAGGAAAGGTGCTTTCCCATCAGTGTGGGGAGTATTCCTTGTATGTGCTCTTCAACAGTCTCATGAACATGCTTGAAAGCCTTGTAGCTCATGGGAGTAGTGGGACAACTGTTTATCTCTGACTAAATGGCAAAATTCTTATTTCTTGGTTTTCTCAGCAGTAGGTCAGACATAGAAATTTTCAAGGTAAATGTCTAAAGTTAGAAAAACATACAACAACTACTTTCTATAATAATAGAAAGTATGAAATGGTTCTTACTCATCTGATTACAAAGGCAGCTTAGTCTAATTTGTATACACTCACTTCTCAAAACCAACTTGGTTTCAAAAAAAAACATCCAGGTGCAACCCCCCCCCGCCAAAACTCATTGTTAATAAAACCCCAAAACAAATTGTTAATAAACACCATCTTTATGGTGCCAGGGCAACTTTTATTTGATATAAATGAGTTTCGTACAGTCTTCACACAGTTACTTACTTTACAAATAACTGTCAAAAAGAAACTAACCTGGGTCTCACACAGCACAGCCCAGTCATCTACTTCTACCTCGGAAAGGGGTTTCATGTCACCTGTCTGGTTAAAATGACTTGGTCAATGCCCTGCAGGGGCAGAGACAAGCCCCACTTCCCCTAAGCAATAAGGACACTCTCTTCCTGCACTAACTTTATCCTCCAGCAGCATGAATTGCAAAGGAAAGACCACACTGAGCCAGTCACAGAAGTTCATGCCCTTTGTTAAAGATGAGTGAGGGACCACACAAACCTCTGGTCCCAAAGGATGGAGGCACCACCTTTTGCTTGTAAGCCACCAGATCATCTTCAGAAAGGTAAACCAGTGGCAGAAAGGAAAATTTGGCCTGATGGAGACATATGGCGTGGGAGGAGACAGCCTATTGAGCTGAAGATTTTTTTGCCACAGCAAAGTTTTAAGCAATGGAATACATGATCCTTAGCAAAACACCTCCAAACCTGGGGAATAAGAAGTCAGCATAAAAAGCCAAGGAGACAAACTCACTGGAGGCATACTCCAAGGAGCCACTGGCAACCACCACTCGTGGTTTGAATAAAGCACGATCAGCCACAGGTCAGCAAAAAATCTCTTACCTTCTGCTTTCAACTTGCATGTAAGTTGAATGTAAACAAGCAGAATGGAACTGAAATACCAGGTCAACCCTCTGAGACGCTAGAGCTAGCTGCTTTCTAGGAAAAGGGGTGAAACACTTTTTTCTCTGGGAAACAACACAATGGGCTTTTTTTCCATCCTGCTTTTTATTTATTCTGCTCCCTCCATCCTTTATACAGACTTGTCCTGTCAATAATGAAGCTTCCACCTAGTTTTCTGAATGAAGGCTTTGTTATAAAAGGTTATCTCACTGTCAACTCCTGAATGTGTTTGGTATTAGTTTACCTTGATGTTGAATCCTCCCATTGCTCACCACTAGTGATCTCAGAGATCACTGTATCCCAATGCATAAAAATATTTTGGAATTATGAGGCCACCACATCTGTGGGTAAATGCTGGTTCAGTATTATCAGAAAGAAAACAGCAGAAGACTCAAGAAAAAAAGTACTCTGAGAGAAAAATAAAAAAAAGAGCAGCTAAAATGCAATCACCTCATGGAAAAATAATCTTGAAATGAGAAGTTCTTTCCTAAATTTTTTTAAAGTAATTCATAGGGTGACAGAAGGGAAAAGAGATGTGCCTTCATCATCCTGTTGTCCAGATTGTTTTTCAATGTAATTCAAGAATGCACTGGTAACAAAACATCAGAGCAAAATAATTCAATCTTAATTTCATCTCTCCTGGTCTATGTCACATCTGACAGGTGTTTAAATAAAAGTTCATTCTCCTTTGTGGCTTTGTTTCAGCTCCAGTGTAATTGCATTAAGAAATCATAATCCCCTGTTTCCAATACCACTATCACCCACAAGGCAGACTTTTAAATAAAACCAACAGGACACAGAGCAATTTGCAGACTAGGAACTGAAATTGCCTTGCAAATCCAGTGCTGATAGTCAGAAAAGCTGCCAAAAAGGCAAAGCATTTAAGAACTCCAGAATTCAAGAACTCAAGGAATTCAAGAAATTCAGGATTTCTAATTGACAGAGCATCATTTGTACAATATATTATTTATATTGTGCCATAACTGCACCCTAAGTTAGTTCCTAATAGGTTTTAATAGAATTAAGGCAGTTTAAAAGGAAGCCTAATTCTGTGTGACTTTGATGTAAAATCTCATCTTAAGCCTTGTATCATGCAGCTGCATACAGGCTCATGAAATACAACTACCATGAAGCTGCTACATAAATAATACTGTGGAACTAATACTCCTCCTGTTGAAAATGTCAAAATCACACCTTGGGTTTTTCTGGTTCCTTAAGTTTGCCTCATCTCTATTGCTGAGACATCCTTTCTTGTAGCTCTCTAATCAACCTGCCCATGAACTTTGCAAAAAATATTTAGGAATCATAATGCCTCTACAAATTGAGCCCCTTCTCTCTCGTATTTCCAGGGGATTCTCACTGATATTCTCATGAAACGTGCAGGACTGAATGGACCTCAAGCCTGATGTCTCCCCTCCCAAGAGAGCAGTAACAGCAGGCACATCTGGGCACTCTTCTCACCCACACCAACACCAGGTCTTCCTCCTGTTGCATGCAGTGACTAATTTACTTCAGATGAGATCTATCGCTGAGTAAGATGCAGATGACATTTGGGAAAGTACTGTCCACAGAGATAATGAAATTAAGTCAAAATTAGTTAAGAGAAGACTGTTTAATAACAGGAGGTGGGGGAAGGCAAACAAATTCTTTCAATCAGGTGCTAGGAAACAGGCTCCAAATTTAGAAATCCAGATTTGTTTTCATCTACAACTGTTTGCTCTGGATAATATTGCTCTTAAATATGCTTCAGAGCTGAACAAACAGCTGCCTTTGATGTGGCCTAGTTTCCAGAGGTGCTTGTCGAGAATGTCCATGCTGTATCTGGACTACTGGTGAGGTATCCTTGTCTTTGTCAGTCTAGCTCTTGAGTTCTTAAGCATGAAAAATCTTGATTTAAGTGAGTAAGAAGCTGTCTCAGGCAATGACATTTGGACAGCACCCCCAAGAACAGCATGTGCTTGCTCTCAGTCTATGCACCAGGTTATGGCATAGCTGGGAAAAAAAGCACTTCATGCTTTTGAAGGTGTTCAATGTGCACAATTCCTAGGGAGCTGGGACTTCACTGGTTCCCCAGGGAGTGTGGGGCCAGTGAACATGCACATCCCACTGCCTGGCTTCCAGCCACCGGCTGGCTGGCATGATGCCCTGCCAAGGGCTCTGCAGAGGCAGAGATGTTGAGGGATGGGTTTCCCCAAGCCCAAACACCTCCAAAGCCCTCACAGCATGGGTCAGGTCAGAAGGGACCACAGTGGGTTATCTGGTCCAACCTCCCAGCTCAAGCAGGGCTGTCCCACAGCACTCGGCACAGGATTGTGCACAGATGGTTCTTGAGTACCTCCAGTGAGGGAGACTCCACAACCTCTCTGGGCAACCTGCTGCAGGGCCTGGTTACCCGCACAGTAAAGTTCTTCCTTATGTTCAGCAGGATCTTCCCGTGCATCAGTTTCTGCCCGTTGCCTCTTGTCCTATTGCTGAGCACCACAAGGAGAGCCTGGAAGCATCCTCTTGGAACCCCCTCCCCTTGAGGTATTTATACACGTTGGTAAGGGTCCCTCGGGCACGGCCGGGCCGCCTCTCCCGGCCCAGGGAACCCTGCCGAAGGGCACGGCTCAGTCCGGCTCTCCTCGCCCCGTCCTCCCACCCACCGACGACGCCCCACCGCCCGGGAGCGGCTTCCCGGCGCCGGGGCAGCGGCAGGGACGGCTCCCGCTCCCCGCCGGCGGCTCCGCGGCCCTGCCGCCCCCGCGCCGAGCGCCGCCATCTCCCCGCCGCCGTTCCCGCCGCGCAAGCCGCTTACCCGTGGGCGGAGGGGCGACGCCGGCGGTCCGGCGGCTGTAGGAGCTGTAGCCGCGGTGCGGGGCAAAGCGGCAGACGGGCCGGCCGCGGTGCGTGCAGTTGAAGAGGTAGCAGCCCGGCTCGGCCGCCGTGCCCCGCGGGCGGGCGGGCCCCTGCACCACGGCCAGCGTGCAGCGCGGCTCGGCGCAGCAGGCGTCCAGGCACTGCCGCCAGCCCGACACGGCGCCGGGCGCCCGCAGGAAGGTGGCGCCGGCCGCGATGGAGTCCTTGGTGCGGATGATGGAGTCGGGCCTGGCGGAGAAGCCGCCGCTTCCGCCGCACCGCTCCCCGCCGCCCCCTCCGCCGCCCGCCGTCGCCGGCGGACCCGGCTCCTCCTGCTGCAGCTGCCGGCGGAACTCCTCCAGCAGCGTCTCCACGCCCGAGATCTGCGAGCGCAGGTCGGCCAGCGGCGCCGCGCAGCGCCCGCCCGGCAGCACGGCCCTCCCGCCCAGCGCCGCCAGCAGCACCAGCACCAGCGCAGCCATAGCCCCGGGCGGCGGCGGCGGCGGCGGCGGGAGCGGCTCCCCCCGGGGCACCCCCAGCGAGCGCGGCGCGGGGAGGCGCCGGCCCCGCCCGGCTGCACCAGGCGGAGCGGCCGCGCTCAGCACCCGCCGCCCCGAACAGCTCCGGCGGGCCCCGCCCCGGGACCGCCCCCCAGAGCGACATTCCTTCAGGAGACGCAGTGATAGGAGAAGGAGCAAGGGGTTCGGACTGAAAGAGGGGAATTTTAAGATGTATGCTAGAAAGAAATTCTTACTGTGAGGGTGGTGAGGCACTGGAACAGGTTGCCCAGAGAAGCTGTGGATGCCCCATCCCTGGAAGTGTTCAAGGCCAGATTGGATAAGGCCTTGCACAATCTAGTCTAGTTGAACGTGTCCCTACCCATGGCAGGGGGATTGGGATTTGATGACCTTTAAGGTCTCTTCCATTCTGTGGAAGCCCTTAACATTCTGTGACTTGACGATTCTATGACTCCACACGGGGAGATGACACCTGAAAACAATCAGAGTTGGGTAGGGGTCACTGAAATTCCTGCTGGTTCTGCGACCCTGAGGAGACAAAAAAGAAATTGCAGAAGACGCCATCCCATGCATTTCTGTTCGGAAATTACAAAAAAAGAAAGCCAGTAGTCAAAAACATAATATGCAAAGCTGTGACCTCCTGAAAAAAATCCCAGATAAGATCTTAACCACACAAAACAATGAAGTTTTTGAAGTCTTTGCTAAATGAGTTTCAGAGAAATACATGCAATTAAATTAATCAGTTTTACATCTGTCACAACAACATCTGTTTTATCATGAAAATATTGCTGATTCTGTAACACAAATTAATAACTATTATCCCTGAAAATCAGCAATCCTTCAAAACAGCTGCTTTGTTATTTTTGTCAGATGCATGGAGCCTCAAGTGCTAGAATGGCACATTGAGACCTGTGTATGAGCACTGAAAAACATAAGCCTGCCTGTAAATGTAGAGAGGTGGTGATGGATTTTGAGCTGTGTACTAAGGGGTGTCGTAACATGTCAAGTGATAGCTCTCTGTTTTCATTTTCCTTTGGTTCGTTCTTCCAAGCATCTTCAAGCAGACTCATTCATTTCTTTAACTACTAGGAAAAGCTTAATAGCTGCATCAAAAATATCATGTCAGGATGCTTAGAATAAGTAGCAAAAAAAAAAAAAAAAAAAGACATATTAGGAATGGTTTTAAGACGTTTTTGTACTCCTTCATATTTTTGACTTGTTTCAGGCCATGTTCCCAGAATAAGTCAGAATTGCCTCCAAAACAAATCCACTTTAATATTCTGCTACCATGGAGCCTTGGGTGTTGCCCAGAAAATTCACACGCAGCTTGTAGTTTAGATTATGATTTCTCTTTCTCCTCTCCCAAACCACAGAACTATAGTTCAGTGATTCATTTAACCATGTTGGTCTGTCAGCAGTGCAACTGCTGAAGATTGATTTTTTTCTGGCTATGTGCTCCATGGGCTTTCAAAATTTCTATGAATTATATTTTTGGCACTTTCAATTTCCCATCAGTTTTAGTTGAAACTGATCAATACATTCAAAGATTACAGGAAGATGAAGGAGCTAGACAGTCAGATGATATAATCCTCATTTGCTTTGAAAATCAGGCTAAAATGCCACAATTTTATTTTTAGGAATATTTTGGAGAGGTGATCAGTCTATTCATAACAGAGGCACTGGCTGTGACGCACTGATTTCCTAGAGATAACCTTGGTTTGCTGCTGCTCTGCTGTTGTACCCTCTGACAGTACTTTTTCTTCCAGACTATAAACCAAAATAAAACTCACACCAGCATGGTGCACATTGAAGCTGGCAGAGGAAAACAATGCACCAAGTCATCCCTTCTCAGAATGATCAAAGATTTGGAACTACTCAGTTTGAGCAGAAGCTCCCTGTTCTGGATCAGCACACAGCCAGTGTTGGTTAGTGGGAGCCCATTGACAGGGCACAGAGGGCTGCTCATCCCACCAACCTTGTCTCATCCAGTTCTACCAGAAAGTTGATCCCTGGTTGTCAGAGGTAGTGACACTGAAGTAGCAGGTTCTTTCAGACAACACAAACAAAAATGATCACTTTCTAACACTTTATAGTGAGGAAGCTGTGATTGGAAGGTATCTCCAAGGAAAATAGACTCTTGTTCAAGCAGGTGAACATTTAAAAGATACAGAAGGATTTGGGAGGTCACAGTCCTGTTGTCTTCCTTTAGTGTCACATTTACCAGTTTGAAAGTTAGTAGGATCCTTATCCTAAGTTAGGATAAGGATGGCATGCTTACATTTTTGCATGGAAGTGTTGACACCACTCTCTGATTAGCTTCTTGAGCAAGAATTTTTAATTGCAGCAGATATTCTTTTGCATTGATGCTGAAGGAGAACTTGTTTGGTTGCCCAATTTTCTTGGCTTGGAATATGTATGTTGTTACCCTGGCCTTGTGAGAAAGATGGCATTTGTAGTCATGCTGAGCTTTTTTCAGAAGGTGGCAGCATCTTATTACTTATATAAAACAGATTGCTGCTAAACATCAATGTCTGCTCAAGGGAAATCATAGATTCATAACTACTTACACTTAATTTCACATTTCTTTACTGGATCATTGTTGTGAATGCCTCAGCTTTTCTTTGGGTTTTGGAGTTGCAGATCAAAACTAATAGTTGGCTTATAGTAACACTAAAAATATTTTATTCCTGTCTTTCATCAAATTGAAATTTTGGGATGGCTAATTTCATGCAGTGGGCCTTAGAAATTCAGAAAGATATTTGTCAGGTTTTACTTTTTTTTTTTTTTTGGTCCTTTTCAAAGGGTACATGTATGTACTGCAGTTTATTGTCCTAAATTTCCACTTCAACAGGCACGGGACAGCTAAAGAGACTGCTAGGACTGCTAGATTTCTTTTCCAAAAGTGGAGATTAGACTACATATATATTCTTTACATCCAAATAATACCTGGCAAAGTAATACAGGATTTCAGAGTTAATGAATATTCATGTTTCCAACCATCTGTTGATTAGTTTCAATCTCTATTCATATTCAAAATTCAGAAAATAGCTGAAACTATGGGAATAGAGTCTGAGTGCATCTGCTTTTCTCTTCCTTTAGTTGATTTTTTCCAAAGTAACAGAATAACAGGAATTAAAAAAGAGGGGGACAGAAAGGCAATGGAGTAGGATGAAAAGGAATGGAACGTGTAGAAAGGGAGCAGGAGGAAAAGGCAAAGTTATATCTAGGCTTCCTCATCTGAAGTGCTTTCCTATGGAGTCAGGATTTTTTTTTGGTTGTTGTTGTTTGGGGTTTTTTTGTTGGAATATGTGCTCAGAAAAAGAAACATATCTTCCTTTTCATTTGATGTCTTCCAGACGCTCTGCAAAGAGTAAACACATAATGCAAATGTTATCTGCAGAAAAGGTGTTGTCGGCATGATGTTATCATTAGACACGTTTTCTCTGCTCCAGTTTGCTTGTGAGAATCTGTCGAGTAAACACCCATGATAGATACAAATCAGCTCAGATGCTGGAGTGGACTGTTGATTGACAGCTAAGTTTGAGCAATTTGCCCACGAATGAATTGAAGTGATAACCTTTTCTTTGCAGCTTGACAATTCAGGTTTCTGACCGTGAGAGTAAGAGGAGTTCTGCATAAATAACAGAAGACCTATCTAGTGTTAAATGTTAGAGTGGAGGCAAAGGAATTAACTCAGGTATTAAACTCAGGTTTTGTGTTTTGTCCTTTTATAATATTGCACATCCCTCTCGAGCAAAATTGTGTAATGCTGTGGTACCAGTGTTATGAAAACAGCAGGAGGAATAATTTTTCGAATTCCAGAATGAAAAACGTAAATGTGATCCTGAAAATGCTTCATATAATATTGATTTAATGAACATCCCATTATGATGCATATTAAAAAGGTATGACTGGTTCCAGTGTGAGGTGGTTTTAGTCCAAATGTAGTAAACCTGTTTCCCTTGCCCTTTTAAAGGAGAGAAAAATAGCCATGCCCTGTCTTTGGAATGTGTATGAGTGTGTATAATTGTACTTGTCTTTCTACTGCTGAATTAAATACCAGTGTACTAAAAATGAGAGCTCTCCTGATTGATAAAGTGGAATATTATTAACAACCCTCCTCCTTTCTATATGCCTGACTGCATTTGTGCCTAACACAAAGCAAGTATTTTACTACAAAACTGGGAAGGAGACAGAGAATGAAAAAAAGGCAGGAGATTGCGCTTTAGAGACTAAAGCTTCCCCACTAGCAGCAGAGGAAAGGATCGGGCTGAGGCATCAGGTGATTGCTTTAACGTTACGTTCATACGTGCTGCGATTGCTTCTCTGCCCAGATACTGCATAATTGACTGCACAGCATCAGCCAGGCACCACGTGGTATCAGCACAGATACTCTGACTGCAAAGGCACTGAGGTTCTGCTACTGAGATAAATAGTCCTAAAAAATAACAAAAACCCCTCCTTGTAAAGAACAAGGATGGGCAGGGGTGAGAAGAGGGGAGCCATTTCTGTAAAGTGAAGTTAGCGGTGTTTATTAACTGGTAAAGGTGAAATTCCCTCTGAGGTCACATAATCATCACGCTCCTTGCTGCCTTCTCCTAAGTCATTACAAAGGTGAACTGACTGTTTCACTAAAATCAAAATCAGGCAGGGTAAAAAGCAAATAAATCCTAGTATTGCTCATAGAATAATACCACTCCTACACATATCTTTTCTGGATCTTTGAAAACCACATTTCTTTTCAACTGGAATCCACCAAATACTCCTTCAGCATCCTTCTGGTCAGTGCAACAGTAGTAACAGCTGCTTCTTGGGGCATTAAACCTGTAAAAACACATTTTGAGGGATGAAGGACAGTTATTTAAAAAAAAAGTACTTATCTGGGAAAGGGTTAGTTAGGATTAGAGCTGCAGATTTTTACCCAGAATTTCAGCCAGTTCTATAGAAATAGGTTACCAATGATTTACAAACATTAACAACCTAATTTAACAGCCAGAGCCCAGGTTAAGCTAGGAGCAGAAAAATTAATTTGCCTTGTAAACAACATCATTAAGAGGGCAATAGTTGAGAGAAGAAAGATGAATCAAAAATATGCTATTTTTTACAGTCAGTATAATATAACCTTTGAAGACATTGTCTCTGTCTGTATTTCTACTGTAGCAGAACAACTTGTGCTCCAAGGTGTTAGCCAAACAAAGATTCCTATAAGCTGTGTCCACCAGTCATTGAAAAAAAATCTTATTGTATATTGAAAGTGTGGAAAACTATTTCATGTACTGTCTGAATATACAGAACTGACAGCCCAAATCCTTTATGCTTGCGTTTTTTGATTTTTTTTTTTTAAATGCATGATGTTTTGGTATGCATAAAACTACAAAGGATCACTTCCCAGAAGGAAAATATCTAGCTGAAAAAATTACTCATTGATATTTCAGCCATGGATTCTTCAGCAGCACAGCATGGTGATAAAAATCAGTTGGGTAATATGCTCATGATTAGTGAGTCAATGGGAGCTGGTGGCAGCCCTGACATTGATCAATAATGTCAAGATTTTGAAACAGGTTGCAAAATAATAGCGGGCTCTGGAGATGCCACTGAATTAGCAAATATATTGGATGTAACTACCAACACACCCTTTTCTGTTAATGATCCCTCGTGATTTTCATAGAAAGGACAAAAAGAAGCCAAAGAGTTGGTCACTAGGAGCAGTTTTATATGGAATTCTTCATTAATGCACTCTGTCATTTAGTATGCTCCTCTTACATGAATAGTTTTGAACTTCTAAGCACTTCTTCCTTTTTGGCAGCTTCCAAACTCTTCGAGAATGTTTTGCAATGGCAGCAGAGCCTTTGTATCTTGATTTTACAGGAAAACAGAAATATAATGATGATAATGTTTACTTTACTGGCAACAGTAAAAATCATGAGCTGACTGGTCAGCTTGATCTATACAGAAAGGAGTCAGATTCCTCCACTCCATTCTTTTTAAGGCTTCCTTTTAACCTCCATTGCAAAAGACAAAACTCCTTGTAAGCTCAAATATACTTCCATTTTCTTCCAAACTCCTCTGCTTTCTGCCATTTTCTTGGGGATGTTAAATAATTGTAATGAGTGTAGCAATCGTTGCACATAATTTTAACCCATTGTGTTACAGCTAATAGATCTCTCAGAGATATTTCTAAAGCAATTTCTTGGATAAAACTTTGTCTCTTAACACTGAGAATGCATTGGCTGGTTTAATAAATCAGCTAGCACTGGGAAAATGTGCAGTTTGGTTCTGTCAGTCACCTGAGTTGATGCTTTCCTGTCCTTCTGCTGTCTTAAGTGCACACAAACATGATTATGTGGAAAGATGATAAAAATTCATGTAAAGGAATTCTGAACCTTGTTGTTCAAAAATAGTAGAAGATTATTTTTAGGTTTTCACTTAGTTTTTAAAAATTGAAGTGATAGCTTATGGCCTTGCCACGTTGGTTTGCCTTGTTGGTATTTTGTCAAAGAAGTAGGACCCAATGTATTTTTCTGTTGCAGGCATAAAAAATGAAGCCATGGTAGTTGGAAGCATGACGTTTTTTCTTAGTCTGAAGGTGTACAAAAAAGATGGGTAGATCCTCTCTCTGTCTTGGGGAGCAGATCACACAGCTTGTCCTCCCAGCTCTGACAAATGTCTTCTGCTGGCTTTAGTTGTCTTTGGGTCAGATTCAGAACCTGCATTTCTTATATGCAAATTGGAAATACTAATCGATATCAATAAATGGAGAGTTACAATAGAAAAATTAATTAATATAAATAACACTCTTTGAGGTCATTGTGTTGAATAATTAAGTGATGCAATTAAAAATATTGTTGTCTGCTTTCTCAATCCGTACAATTCAGTTCCTCTTTTGCTGTTGATCTGACTGTATTTGCTTTTGATTTCTGTGTTTGGATATCTTAAACACCTTGACTGTATAATTCTAGCAGTTGCACTGTAGGTCACACACACACAAATCTCTCCAGTTGAAATCAGTGGTGTGGTGTAGTGGTGTTTCTGCTTTGCTGCCAGTGGAGAAATGTGTTTTAGGTTTTTGTCATAACTGGCATGTTAATTGGAGCACTTATATGAGTTTTATCCCAAGCATTTTACTTCTATCCTCATTAAAAAAGTCTTTCTGGACTTCAAAGCAAGAGGGCTGTTAAATTAACTTAGACAGATGAGAGAGTGGGATTTTCTTTAAACTGGGCTGCAAATCACAGATTTTGTATTGAAGCTTGAGGCAAAATGACTTGAATGTAAATAATCCTCCAATGTTCTTCCTACTGTTTTCCAGTATGTGCCTCCAACGATGCATGTGTTTCCTCACAGGTGACAAACTTGGCTAGGAAAATAACACACAGGATGTCAGCATAAAAAATTCCGGTAATTTTATCTCAGTCATCTGTAATTTAAGGGTTCTCACAGTATATACACTGTGGTGGGAGAATATCTGCATTTTGATATAGATTACCCAGGGTAATTGTGCAATGAAGATCACTAGTTGCATTAACCAAAAAAGGTCCTAAATGTGATATAGACTTTGTTTCCGGGAGTGTAAGTTTCAAAATTTTCACAACACTTCAGATTTCATTATTATTTTATAAGAACCCATAGCTTGAATACATATGCAACCTATTGCATATTACAATTTCCAGAACTGGCTGGTAATATTATTGAGAAATATGTTTTAAATGCACAAGAATACTTTTTATTACTTAAAATGTGGACTTGAAATATTGGGATAGCAACCATTTTCTCAGAGTTTCTGCACATCTTATCTGAGCTAATCTGGAAACTGTTTATTTCAGACCCCCAGAAACAACTCCCCTGAAGCTCAGTTACATCAGGACATGATGGTTCCAGCAGGTTCATGGTTTGACCAAACCAGTTTGTCCCTTCTTGTGTTTCTTTTAGAGAGAGGAAAAAAAATACTTGGACTTGAGCAATACTGACTTTTCATGTCTGTCTACATATATATGTCTGTCTATCTATCTATCTATCTATCTATCTATCTATCTATCTATCTATCTATCTATCTATCTATCTATCTATCTATCTATCTATGTCCTTGGCTGCATCAAAAGGAGTGTGGCTGGCAAGTCGAGGGAGATAATTTTCTCCCTTGATTATGCTCTCATGAAGCCTCACCTGTAGCAGTGCATCCAGCTCTGGTGCCCCCAGCATAAGAAAGACATGGAACTGTTGGAGCAAATCCACAGGAGGGCCACAAAGTTGATAAAGGCACTAGTGCAGCTCCTCTGTGATGCCAGGCTGAGAAAGTTGGGGCTATTCAGACTGGAGAAGAGAATGGAGACCTCATAGCAGCATTCCAGTATCTGAAGGGGCCCTACAGGGAAGCTGGAGAGGGACCCCCCTCCATCAGGAATGGCAATGATAGGGTGAGGAGTAGTGGGTTCACACTGAAAGGGGAAATTTAGGTTGGATATTAGACAGAAATTCCTTACTGTGAGGATGGTGAAGCACTGGAACAGGTTTCCCAGAGCACTTACTGATGCACCATCCCTGGCAGTTTTCAAGGCCACGTTGGATGGGGCTTTGAGCAGCCTGGTCTGTGGAAGTTCTCCCTGCCCATGCCAGGGAGTTTGGAACCAGATGAACTTCAGGGTCCTTTCCAACCCAAACCATTCTATGATTCTATGATTCTGTTTCATGAAGATATTACATTCCCACTTAAACCAGGCAGTGCTTTAGCCAGTGTAAAGGGCTGTGACAGAACGCAGTTTAAATGCATTACACAATATACTTTTCATTTCAGTGGTTTTCCCATTGTTAATATTGTACAGAAGTTATTTATACCTGAAACTGGGAAACTGTGATTAGAAGTGATGCAAGTCACAGTAAGAGTGTAAGTGATTTGAATCATGAAGCCATTTTAAAAGGCTTTCCCTGCACAGTCAAGTTATTGTGTAGTGCATATGTACTTGGCTATTCTGGAGTTGAAAGCCTGCCCATATTTTTACATCTCCAGCAGCTGCAGAAAAACCAAAGGACTAATCCTGAGCCTGTGTCACTGGTGTAATGTTTGCTCTCTGAGTGAGATGTCTTTTGCTGGTAACTCATATTCCTGACTGGAACTCACATCATATTCAGCAGAGTTACTAGGGTTTTGCTATAGGATATTATGGAGCTACTTGACTGTAGAACATCCTCATTATTATTGTTTGATTGTAAAGCATGCATACACTGCAATAGCTCATTTTGATAAAATTACTGAATTTATTAGTTTTTCTAATCTAAGTAAGTGTTGCAGAATAGATCTTGCTGGATCTCTTCCAGCCAGGCCAGACCTCAACCTCTCGCTCTCTGCCAATAAACAGTCTACAAGTGTTCAGATTCCTAATACTTAGATAAATATTGGAATGCATTCTTTTTCTTTTTCATTCTTTCTCCTTTCTCTGTATAAAAAGTGAAAGTCTTCTCCAAGGGCTAAGAAATTTGGCTATGTGTGGAACAGTATTCAGATGTGTTGCTTAGTTAGATCAACCTCACAAATCACACTGTTGGGTCCATCCAGACTGGAATCTGAGGAATTTTCTCAGGTTCTGTATAAACTTCCTGCCAGATGGTATGGAAAGTTTGGATAGTGTGTGGGATTGACAGTTTATTTGAGAGGTAGATTAAAGTGATAATGGTATGTGCTATAGGGTTTTCTGGTATTTTTTAACAGCTCTCAGGAAATTTTATATGCTTCATTTAATGTTGTTAAAAAAACCTCTCGTCTAATTCCTTAGCTTTACCATTTTTATCATCTACTTTTTCAGTCCAGAGGAGACGACAATAAGTTTACCCTTTTTTTTAATGAGGAAAAGGGGCAGAAACATAATGTAATTTAATGCTTACATGAATTAGCAATTTACCCACAGTGTCATAATATTTTATTTATGCAATTGTTACTCAACTCCTATTTTCAAGAAAAACAAGGTGAAATATATTTAGATAATTTCCATACTTCGTAGAAAAAATTTTAAGCTCCTGCAGCAAAACTCTCCTCTCCTTAGTGGAAATACAATTTTTGTAAGCAAGATCCTCCTCAAAAATAATAATAATACTGTAATATTTTTTCAGGAAGAATGCCATTAGCCAGTTAATGTTTTAGTTACAGCATGCATGGCAAAGAGAGAAAGACTTTACTGTTGTTTTGTCAGCTATGGTATTAATAGGACATTTCAGATTTGCTTACTCAGTTTCCACGAGCTGTTGCTGAAACTTGCAGACTGAGGATCATTTCTTTGGTGTTACTCCATATTCAGTATGTCATAAAATGGAATATCATCTCAAGGTAAAGACTGTTTAAACTGTGGGATCTGACTCCGTGATGTCTGGGTCTTCCATGGCCTCTGGATATTCTCTCTTTGTCTCTCCACTGGCACAGAAAGGAATGGCAGATGTGTTACACATTTAAAAATTGCTTAAGCACCTGTAGGCTCTTCAGTGACTGTAACACACCTATCCATGGGCTGGCACTGCCTTTGGTCAGGATACCACATAGTCATGCACCTCTTCTTAATGGAGTTTGCTTTTGCACCATGTGTCCCTTGATTACAGCAAATTCATTCTCCTATTCCTTTAAGCAGTTTCAATTATTTATTAATCTGTGTATTGCTTTAAAGAGCTTAGCAATAGCCTGAATGCATACCCAGTATAATTTTCTCCTGTAACAAAGCTGCCAAATCTTCACAATGTATTGCCCAACCATCACCCTGTTGTGTCCCAGCTAGCTCATGGCCTCTCAACATCCAGGCAGCCACGCTAATCTGGGCTGCCTTTCCAAAACCAGAGACACTGGGATCAAGCCTACACAACACTTTCAGCTTTAGAATTTGAGAAATAGTATGTTGGTTTTTTGTTTATTTATCTGAGGGGATGTAATTACTTTAGCATTATGGGATATAACACTTGTTAGCCAAGAAGAATAAAGGGAAGATCTGCTTAAACAACTTTCACATTCAACAGTTTTTGAAAAATGGCACGACTTTCTCTCTAAGTGAATTCCTTCCATACTTTTGACATCCTGGAGAAAATCCTCAGTGCTATTCTTGCACTTATTTCCCTAGGATATCCCAGTTCTGGATCAGGACACTGAGTAAGTGGGGCTTGATCTGTTGGAAGAGTCTGACCCTGCACTTTGAGAAGTAGCTTTAATTTGTACTAGAAAGAAATTTGCATTCCTTACACCCCAAGTCTGTATAATGAATAGTCTTGTGCCCTGTCTCTCTTAAACAGGCCACAACCCTTATGAGTTTTCTTTCCTTCCCTACACTAGCCAGCATTATGCCTCACTTCTCCAAAGCAGGACATAACCACTATGCTCCCTTTTCCCTTGCCCTGCCTTCCACAATCTTCTACAGCACATGCCGCAAACAGGACAGACCTTTACTGCCCTTATCCCTCCTTTGCACTTTGGGACCAGCTCTTTCTGTGCTTGTGTCCCTCTATTCTGTCTTTCAGGCCCATAACTTTCTCCCAGCTAAATGTGATCTGGATTTAATTCTATTAAAAAACCCCAAACCCTTATTTGATTTATTCTGGTTATGCAAAAAGAGAAGAGAGACTTCTGGGTGTATTAGACACTGTACAGTGGAAAGTAAAGGAACGCATTCACCAAGGTCATGAAAAGACTGTGTTTTGCCTCCTTCCCCCAGTAAGGTCCCAGGGCCGTTGCACTATTTCTTATCTAGATAAGACAAGTTTGTGCATCTTTCTGAACTTTGACTACATTAAAATAATGGGATAAGAAATTAGTAATTTTGTTTGATAGTTTTCCATAGCTTTTATTGAAAAAAATCTTGTGGTTCATTTGGGGAATGACAACACGACTTTTATCAGGGTCTGCTCTAGAAAGACATAGATTGATATCAGAGTTTTCTGCATCCCTTTTCCTGAGTTGTTTGTGGATCAAGCTTGCCATGGTGTGGAGTTGCTCAAGAAGACTTCAGTTAGGCCAGACCATCTCCAGCTGTCAAGCTGAAGGAAAGGAGCTGAAGAAGCTCAGTCAGGTCTTGAGACTTTGTGCTCCAATTTTTTTCTGCCAACCCATTTGCACACAGGTTACCCCATCTCTGAGGGAATAAGGGAAATGAGTGAACTCTCTCAGAGTGGAAAATCTTGTGGTCCCCATGCTTCCTCAATGTGAGTGATGCAAATAATCTACATGTGTCATCGTTTGTGCATGGTGAAGCACATGTCATTGTCACCCCAGTTTGTTGTTACCTGAAGCCTGAAGGCAGCCTGGAACTCTAGCTCAGCATTGTGCCCACCTCTCTATTCTTACAAGGGTGTTACACATCTCTTACAAATTCAGTGATTCTGGCACACGGAGAGTGAGTGCTCCATTATGCTCCATGTGGCTTTTCCTTTTACTTTCTTCATAGCAATATCCTAGTACAAGTCTGAAGTGATGGATCTGCTCTTTGCCACTAACAGCTCAGCCTCATGGCTCTCTTGGGGAAAATTGTGCATTTGGAGCTCTGCTTTTTTAAAATAGGTCTTGGTTTTCTTTTAATAGGATCTTGTTTCTCTTCTATGTATAAATAAACCAAATATGTGTATATTTGTATGTATAAACCTATGTAAATGTAATTAAAGCTTGGGTTTTTTTTTTCAGAGAAGGCAAGGCTCAGGAGGAATGTCTCTTTTGAAAGGCAGGGAGATTAACATTTAAGGTGGTTCATTCTTTAGCCTGAGGCTCTATCCTGAAGATGATATTGTTATGTGGGCTTTATTCTCACAGTAGAAATTGTCACTTTGTCTTAGGAATGGAGTTTTAATGGTATTCTTTATGTCTTATACAAATGCCTGAGTAACTGTGCTATTCTTCCCACCTGCTTTTCAACATCAAAACCCCAGAATTACTGTTAAAAGGTCTAGGCCCTTGATAACCATCATCAGCTGGGATGCTGCCAGTTGTAAAAGAGTTATCAGCAAGCTCCATCAGTAAGCTGAAATTGACTTCAATATCAGTTGAATGAATTCCTAAAAAAAACCAAAAACCCCCCAAATAACAGGTTTGCATTTGAGGCATAAACTACCTGGGAGTGAGAAAAGACTACTGTAATATATTAAAAGAATACTTTCCTATCTGCCCTCATACACTGTAATTAACTTATATGAAGCCAGAACTATGTATTATACATGAGTTAAGAGCATCCAAGCTCTCTGTAGAGTAGGCCACTTACCTACTTGTGTTAGCACAGGGCTGTGGTTTGGATTTGTGCTGAACACAGGGTTGATAATGCAGAGACGTTTGTGTTATTGCTGAGCAGGGCTCACACAGAGCCAAGGCCATTTTACTTTTCTTACTGCCATGCTGGCAAGGATGCTGGGGGGCAAGGGAGGTTAGAAAGAGGAACAGCCAGGACAGGGGACCCAAACTGACCACAGGGATATTCCAGACCATATCACATCATGCTCAGAATATAAAGTGGGGGCAAGAAGGAGGAAGGAGGGACATTTGGAGTGATGGAATTTGTCTTCCCAAGTAACCATTGCAGGTGATGGGGTCCTACTCTCCTGGCGATGGCTGAACACCTGCCTGCCCATGGGAAGCAGGAAATTGATGCCTTGTTTTGCTTTGCTTGTTTGCAGGGCTTTTGCTTTCCCTATTAACCTGTCTTTATCACAACCTATGAGTTTTCAAGCTTTTAACCTTCTGATTTTCTCCTGAATCCAGCTGGTGGGGGAGTGAATGAGTAACTGCCTGGGGCTTGGTTGCTGGCTGGGCTTAAACCACAACACTGCAGTCATGCAGCACCTCTGAGTGTAGACTTTAAGTCCTTAATTTTAAACAATAGTCTTGCAATCTGCAATTGCAATATACAGCTGTAAAATATCTTTACCATGCTGTCATGGTTTGAGCCTGGCACAATGCCAGCGCCCCCACGAGATCACCTCCTTCCCTGGCACCTACTGTGAGATATGATCAGAGACAGAGCAAAGCAGGCTCCAACTTAAGGTCAAAAGGAAAAAAAAACATTTATTAACCTACAACTACAAAGGAAGACACACAAAACACAATGAACACAAGATGAAAACCTTCCAAATTCTTCCTCCTCCCCCCACCAAATTCCCAATTCCACTGCCACCCTTCAGATAATCGATTCTCAGTCCCTCGAGAAGAGAGGAGTCTCTCTTGCGCCACATCCCTTCCATGTCCAGTGCTCTCACCACTGCACATGGATCAGAGCTGCTTCTAGGGTTTTTCATTTCAAGGATACTTTGACCAGTTCCAAAGGGAGCACAGTCCTTCTCCTTTTGGGACACTTGTCCCCCCCAAATTTCACCCCCTGGGGCCGAGGGGTCTCTTGAACAGAGATCGTCTTCTTCTTCTTCTCTTCTTCGAAGCGGAGGGCACCACCACCACCCTCCTCACCCGTCGTCTCTGTTCACACACCTCCACATCACTGCACTCTCCTGGCTCTGAGCCATCGCCTCCCCCTAGAACGCAGTCTCTGTGTCACAGAAACACCAGTGGTTCTGCCGTGGCTACACAAGAAAAGTCCAGCCCAAAGCCACTCCATCGTCTCCTCCCACCTAGAATTTTCTCAACATCTTCTCAATCTCAACATCTTCTCAATCTCATCAACTTCAGGAAGACTCAGCTTTTGCAAGGTTCCCATCTTCCTCAGAGGGGTTAAAAGTCCCAAGCTCTCTCTCTCTGCCGGTTTACTTCGTCAACTCCCACACCTGGCTGCCCTGCTGGGCACCCCCCGCTTCTCCTTCACGCCGGGCCACTATCACAGACACCACAGGCACCGGCTCTGTCTCTCTCTCCCTCTCTCCGGGGGGGGGGGGGGGGGGGGAATGGAGGATGGCTGCCCGAAGCCCTTCCATGTTCTCCTCCCTCCTCCACCCTTGGGCCCGGGCCTGGCCTACCTCTCTCTCCGGCCACATGGCTCCCCTCCCCCCCTGCCCAGCCAAATCTGGGCGGGGGGGGGGGGGGGCTGCTCAGTCCCAAGCGGGACTCCAAGAGGAAGTTCCCCTGGGAGATCACAGCTTTTAACCCCTGTGTTCTCAGAGGCGTATCCATGCCCTCAGTGGACAAACCAGGTGCCAATATTAAATCTGAACACCGATTGGCTTGCCCACACCATCACAAAAAACTTTATTTCCTCTTAAACCACGACACATGCTCTGTATTACCTCTGTGGCCGCTCATTCCTCAGTAGGCTCTGAACGGATAATTCAATAAGTTTTGTTTAGTTTTGCTTCATAATTCTTCAGCACAATAATATGCCTTGTTACCAGGTTAGCAAGCACTCCCTGCTCTTCTGGTATTAATAACATTCCCTATTCAATTGCAGTCATCTCTGTCAATCTCCAGCTTTTTGATCACACTCAGAGACCTTTTCATAATTCCTGGCTGGGGCACTGCTTTCAATTCACTCCCCATGGAAGTTACACTGTGTGCATAGGATTCTATGACACAAAACATAGATGTTAACACGTTTATCTGTACCGTAGGTGAAGCTGCAGATCTGACCCAGACCAGGTGTAATAACTATAATGTTAAAATTGCTTATCATTGTCTACAAAATGAAATGTGTAATTAAAGGATTCATAGTTCACATTACATAAAAGGACATACAAAGTGTGAAATAATCAGGTTTTATTCCTTTATGCTTAATAAATATGTTTTAAAAATACTTTGACTTTTAGGCAGGCCATTTTGTGTACTGTGTTTAGGACAAGTGAATGAAAATCAAAAGGTGGCGTCTCTGCATTTCTGAAGTTCTGAGGAAGAAATGATATAGAGAACACTCTTCTAGCTCAGGTAAGTTTCCATTACTTGGATACTCAGTCTTGATAGGAATTAAGATACAAACGGATGTGAAAGAAACATGCAGTGTGCCTTTGTATCTGCTTATCTATCCCTCTGTAAAATTCCTTTTTCCTGACACTGCCTCCCTTGAACCCCAAGCCATGCTCGCAAGTTCCATGCAAATGTGTTGCCAGACACATTTCCCCAAGGTTGATGGGGTTGGGAACAGGAGGTTGCAACCAGAGCCAGCCAGCTTACTCCTACAGTAGCACACAGGCAATTTCTTAAGAAGATCAATAAACATGCAGTTTTCTGGTTCTTAGTGGAGTGCATGGAAGTGAACAAAGAGGGACTAAAGTCACAGAGGTAGATGTAGCTCTATACGGAAATGGGAGTAGAGGAATGGTGAAGCCTTTTAATTCATAGGGATGGTTCTCCTTTGACACACAAAATATGGACTGTATTTGCTATTCCAGACTATTCCAGTGCCACACTGAGGTCTGAAGCCAACTTCAGCCCCACTGTTTTATTTAAAATACTGTGGTTTTGTGGTATCAGCTGGCACTGTCCCCTCTAGATGTGTTTATGCACAGGGGGAGAGGCCCTGAGCACGCAGAGATGGTTTAGGCTGCATCCCCCAAAAGGGCAGGTACTGCACAGGCTTCAGTGTCAGCAGGTGTCAAAGGATTCTGATGTTTCTAGGGATGCATTTGGGGCCAGACAGGGACCATGAAACCTCTGCCCAGCCCAGAACACCTTTATATTAGGAAAGAGCAGAAGGTTGCTGTTCTGTGGGGGAGACCAGAGCTTGCTGGAGGTGCTTTACAACTCTCCCAGGATGTTTCAGTGATTTCAACAAATCTAGCTGCTCCAGCATAGCCCCACTGCATCCAGCTGCACATTTGCATGCTGGACCACAAGATGAACCACATATTTATATTTTCCTTGAGTTATCCAGTGTTATGAAACCCATTTGGATTTTGGAAAAGGCAGTGGACTTCCTGGAGATCTGGACTAAGGATCCTTAACCACAATTATGCCTTAACCACAGATTTTCATAACTGCAAAATACTCAGGTGTAGATCAAAGAGATTGAAGTAGAGGCATCAGATGTGTGCCAGTGCCAAAAAAGGGAAAAAAATGGGGAAAAGCAGTGCAGACAAAAACTGGGGGAAATAACATTGCCTCTGTCAGTGCATCTCCTATCAGTACCTGCCTTCACAAGCTGGGCAGATCCTGCATATAAACCACTTGAGGAGATTCACGTCTGACTTTGAGGGTGTGTCCTTGGCACAGGCAGCCATACCTCCCTCCATTGTTTGTGGAGCCAGGCAAAAACACACTGGGCCTCTCCCATGGACAGGCACACAGCCTTCCTTCCAGGCAGCACCCAAAGAAAAGCACAGATGGGACAGGCAAGGGGGCCTGGTTTGCATAAAACAGTCAAGAAAACAAGGAGCAAAAGAGTCAGCATCTTCCACTAGAGAGTCCCAAAGTAAAAGATAAGTCCCAAAGACAGGGCTTTGGGTACTTGTTTGCACCTGCTTGGTAAATGATGCCCTAGATACCAAGGACAAAGTCAGGAACCCTTCTGTTTTCTCCCCCTTTGAAAATGAGGAGTTCAGCACAGCATATCAAGTGGCTGAGTCATGAATCAGAAGACCTAAGCAACAGAGTACAGCAATAAAACATAAAATCAAGCACTTGCCATCTCTGAAACAGGGACTTTCCAGAATGGTTGGGAATCTTCATTATTTATGCTGCACAATTAAATATTCACCATTTCCTGCTAAATTTAGGTTTGTTGAAGTAAACAATGATGCATAAGGGCAGAACTGGACAATTCCATTTTTAGGTATTAATAATTCAGAGCCATATTTGAAAACAACAGAGGGATGTGTATAATACATCATAGAGGTTTTTATTATATCCACCCACTACTTACCCACCCACACAGAGATCTGGGTATGTTTCTACTTGGAAACAATATAGCATCATCATATCTTAGGCTTCTTTTAGTGTACAGATATACAGGATATATTTACAAGAATGCAGTGTTTTTTGTTCAGCTGGATGACTCATTCTTTTTTCTGCAACCAAATCAGACTCTTATTACTTAAAGTTGGTATTGACAAACATTCATGCTTAGGATAACAGAAACTATGTTTATCAGATTACATGAAAATAGAGAAAACTGTTTTCTGCAATGTGGAAAATATTATTCTGGCCTAAAGCTCTGACAGGGAACTCTCAGTTTTAGTATTACTTTCAAAATCTGAACACCTTTGTTTATCACATTGTCATTATTTACCTTGCTGTCACTTAAGGGCATGGAAAAGTTTTATTGCTGTGGGACATATCTAATAAATTCCTTATGCAACACTGGCAATTATCTGTGTGGTCTGTCTCTGACACCAGTACAGCCACAGCACACAGAGCTGTGTGGGGTGCGTGGAAAGGGCAAGAGAAGAAAAGGAGAGAGTGGGTGCATCTTTTAGGGATGTGTTTTTACTGCAGGGTAGAGTTATAGCTTTTGTTTAAGGACTGATACATTTGCTGTCGTTCAACAACTTCAGGTTTGATTTAGCTTAACTTAAGGAGGTTTCAGACTTTCTGCTTGCCCATGCAATGCCTGCAGAGACATAAGTATCACTCCTGCCTCATCAGCTTCAGGATCTCTTCATCCCAGCTGCCACCCCCAGGATGCACAGGGGTGAGGAGAAATTAATGTAAGACTGCTTTCAGCTTTCTGGTGGTCAGTGTAGATGACGCTCTATAGACACTGTATAAGAGATTCAGCAAGAGATTTAATAACATAAGGACCCACATTCAAGCTGGAGAAAGAAGATGAATTTCCAGCAAGTAAATCCCAGCATGAGTCCAAATTAAGCAAGTGAAAGAGGTAAACAGCTGGCTCCTTTCAATGAAATTGTTTCAGGTTTATTTAGGTGAAATGAAGATAAGAACTTGCCTGGAAGGAGCTTGCTTTATTTTATAGCTATTTGGTTATTTTTTCTGCTGCCCAGACCATCTGTTCTATTGGTGGGTATGTCATCATTCGCACACCCACTGAATGCCAAATTAATCCAAGTCACACAGCTTACACCTCCCTTCTGATTTGGACCAAACTGTATTTTATTCCAGCATAAAATAGGCATCAGAGCTAAGTTTGCCTCACTCACTTCCAAGGAGGAAACAGTGAGCTTTGGGACTTAATGTGGTCTTTTAAGGGAACAACCATAAAACACCAGAACTTTTATAGCAGGTCCACTACAGCTCATCAGCACTGGGCAATAGTGGATGCTCAGCAGGAAAAGGGATTGACAAACAGTGCAAGGACACAGCCATGCTGCCAGACACCTCTTTCACACTCCCAGGGTCTGCGTCTTTGGAAAACTCTGAGTCTCCATATCCAGGAATTCTCAACAGATTTCCTTTTTCCCTTTGTCTTTTAAGCCCACAGAGATTTTTTGTGCCCACAGCCTCCTGTGGCAACGAGTTACACAGCTGAACTGTAGTTTGAAAAGTTACCTCCTTTTACTTGATTTGAAACTACCTCTACTGATTCCATTTAATGCTTTACTGGAAGACAGTGAACACTTTTTCTCCATCTGCTTCCTTCTAGGTACTTAAGATTATTTAGATGTTTATCATGTGCCCTCCCTGGTTTTCTCTTCTTCCAGACAAAGGTTCCTGATCTTGTTGACCATTTCTCACACCAGAACTGTTCCAGATTTTGCAGCATCTTTGTTTTTTTAACCTACACACTTCTTTGAGCTAGGAGGATGGGGCCAGAAGAACTCACACTATTTGAGTGCAGTGACACAGTAAACCTGTACAACAACTTCATGCTATTTTCTGATTTGGTCTTAATTTCTTTCCTAACATTTGGTTTGCTTTTTTAAATGGTACTGAGCACTGAGCTGACATTTTCATAGGCCTCTCTATAATAACCTCAAGATTGCTTTCCACGGTTGTAGCAGCTACTTTGGTGACTATCATTGCATTTGTATAGTTGGGTTTTTCCTCTCATGTGCATTACTTTACATTTATCAATATTGAATTCAACTGCATTTTTATTTCCAAGTCATTCTGCATTATGATATCCCTCTGCAGCTCTCAGCAGTTGGCTCTAAATTTACTTCTTTGAATAACTCATTATTATCAGCAAACTTTGTTCCTTTATCTCATCCCACTTTCCCAGTCACTTAGGACTAGATCAATCAGTCCATTCCTGTGGGAATACACTGTATATAATGTATAATGTATAATAATAACAACATGTAATGCAGCCCAATGGGAGTCCACTGGTGATCTTCCTCCAAGGACTTTTATCCTTTGTGTCCTAGCCTTTCACCATTTATTTCTCCATGAGAGTACATTCTTTTTATCTCATTGCAACTTAAGTTCTTTACTTTCAGGTAAGCTTTCTCTCACTGAAAATGCAGCTTAATGATTTTGAAAGGAATTTGAACCTTAGTTGTATCCAAAAGCAACAGAGTGAGACTCTGTGGAGACAGAACCAAATTCACTCTTTTTTGTCACAACTCAAAAAAACCTTATCTCTCCCAGTCATCATGAAAGGGTGCCTGAGACAAACTTCATCTGCACATGCAAGACCCAAGGACATTTACACTCCAACTGAAGATGCAATTAGACAACTACAGAAACAAAGATTGCACCAGTTGGCAAAGATCTAGGTTTGCTCTACATTTGATTCACTGGGATGTACTAGAGCTTCCTGGCAGTAGAACAGCATAATTATCTGTGCTTTAGGGGGTGGATTTGTTGATCTGAGTTTATGTCAAGTGTGAGAGAGAACTGTGGCCTGCAGAGATGAGGTCACTGAAATGTGTGGTTGGGAGACAACTTTGGGAGCTGCTGGCAGATTTGCAGACCTGGTAGGCAAACAGTAATGATGGCCTTGGGAAAAAAGGGCAGTGGGGGCAATTGCTGAGTGAGACATTTCACAAGGCATTTCTGCACTGAATGCCAGAGCAGCAGCGATTTAGTGTTAGCGGAGGTCAAACTAATAGCAACAAAATATATTTAAAAGTAGGGAATTGTGAAACTAAAGGGGCAAATACATAACTGCCACATAGGACTCCTTGTTACAAGATATTGCCAAAATGACAGTTTCATTAGAGTTCAGATTCAGCGTGGACTAAATCAACTGCGGAGTGGCAGGTCTGTCTATTCATCTCTACCACAGATGCTGTGAAACAGCTTTCTCTAGTGATTATTCCCACTGACCCTCCCCATGTCTCCTTGCCTAGTCCTAACCACATTTTTCATGTGCCTATTCCTTTGCTGAAGTCTATATTCCTTTCCAATGGCTTTTTTTTTTAACCTTTTCTTGACAAAAAAGATGTTCTATATATGATTTCATCTTTTACTTTAAAAAAACGGGGAATATTTCATGCTTTCAATTCTTCAAGATCCTTGGCTGAATAGGCTTCATCTCCTTGATCCCTGGATGTATCAAAGTTGGCCTTTTAGCTGGGAAGAACCTTAACTTCTCCTCTCTTTCTGTCTAACTTAAAAGTAGGTCCTTCCACTCAAAATACTGATGCACTTAAAATAAAATGTCATCAGAGCATGACAGGATTGAACTCCCTGAAGTCGAGCATGAGTCAGGGAGGGTTAAGAGTGAGTAAGGCTGGTGAAGGCTAACCCACTTCTTGTAAATGAGCCAGCATCTGGAAGAAGCTGTGGTAACCTGTAGTAGAAAATTTTGGCTAAAACTTGATGGCTGAAAAGTGGGTTGTAAAGCAGAGACAGCACAGTGCTGAGGCAGGGAGCTGTGGCATGGCTGTGAAATGGCCTCCTAGGTCAGGGCAGCTCAGGTGGGTAGAAAGGGAGCCACAGCAGTTGTCCCTCAGTTGCAGCACTGAAAGGGAAGTGACCACTGCTTCTGAACCCAGGGTATGGGGATTTTCTTGATTCAGAGTCTGTGCTTCACAAGGGAGGTAGTCAGAAGGAAGCTGGAAGCCTGTGGGGGGAAAGGTGGGGAATTGCTGTTGTTGGAGCTGCAGGCAGGCATGATGCAGTGCACTTCCCCAAAGGCAGGCTGGGGGGCTGTGCAATAAGGCAGCCTACCATGTGTGTCTTAAAGAGATGGCTGCTTTAGTGCCACTAGGGAGCAAGTGTGATCCACAGTGAGTTCCTACAGCCAAGCAAGGTCAAGGAGTGCTGAGGGAGATGGAGCAAAAGTCCAAGAACGTGTCCAGATGAGAGAAAAGTCTCTGAGAACAGAAATTTGACCAAAGAGTCTGGTGGCAGGGCCCCAGGGGCACCCCCAGCCCTGACTGTGCCTGCCAGCCCCCAGGGGCTGCCCATAGCCCAGCACCCCATGTCAGCCCCCAGGGCTGTCAGCCTCTGTCCCAGCCACGCTGCAGCAGGGCCAGTCTGCAGCTGCCTGCAGCCCTGCCCACCATGGGCCCCACCAAACCCTGCCCTGTGCCCGTCCCCTGGGAGATGCCCAGGGTTGGGGCTGCTCCTGGCTGGGGGGGGGATGGAACCCAGTGGAAAGCAGAGCTCCTGGACAGGTGTTTGCTGAAGCAGAATTAATTTCTGGTCAAGCAGCTGTCTCAGCACACTCCAAACAGGGCTGGGAGAACGATTTTGTAGCATCTGGGCGTTGTGTGACCATGGCAGTGCTGATTCATTGCCTGTATCACAGTTCTCAAGCAGAAGACTGATGTGGTTTTGTGCCAAGCCAGAACACTTTGGGTTGAGTCCTGTGAGCATTAAAGCTTATGGCTACATCCATGTACCTCATCTCCTTGTTGCTCCTGAGGAGAACCATTCCTGCTCCTCATGCCACCACAGCTTGTGCCTGGTGAATGCCAGTGTCTCTCTCCACACTTGGGAAATTTGGTGGGTGCCTCTGGGGAGTTGTGGGGGGCAAACACACAGGTGTCATCTCACTCTGCAGGAGCTGCAGGGATAAGCAGTCATCCCTGATAACCCATTTAGTGTGTAGGCAATACCACAGAGCTCTCCTAGGGCTTGTGGAGCTGGGATAACAGAGCAGAAGAAGTGCTACAGCCTGAAAAGCTGGCTGCAAGACACTATAGTCACAGGATGATACTTCAAGAGCAATTCTGTCAGGAGCTGCCTTTCTCCACTCCAAGCATTAGACTGAGCAGTCTTTTTTTGTCAATAACACACAGGTGTTCAGATGTCTAGGCTTTTCATACAAAAAAATATTTGCAATTATTTCATGCTTAACCTATTTGTGTTTAACTCATGAGATGTGTAAGACAGAGAAGTTTCTTGGAGTAGACTTTTTGTCAGACCTTTCTGAACAAAACACAATATGAAATAATTTCCTACTGAAAATGGCCTGGGGTACTTTTTGTCATCTTTGTTTCCTCTCAGGCATCACCAGTGTTCTTTGCTGGCTGAAAGAATTTGAGGAGCAGATTGACACAGTGGAAATTCAGTCAAGCCAGATGAACATGCCTGCAAGAGAGGTCATGAATTCTGTGTTACAAGGATAAATGAGGTCAGGATTCATAAAAGACAAACAGGTACCATTGAGCCATGGGCATGCCAGTCCTGTTGCTTTTTCCTTTAGCCTGAAGATGGTTGTGTGGTTTGCTCCAGCCTGGACCAACTTCCACTGCATGTTTCTGAAGGCATAGGGAGAAAATCTGTATTTTAGATTTTGTAGTGGGTTACCTGTTCTTGGAAACCTGTTTGCATCTTTTCATTTTCTTAATTTCAGTGAATTTGGATGCTATTTAAGGGTTGATAATCTCTCTAGCTTCAGTGGGAAGCTAGACACTCTTTGTTGTAGAATACCCGCACTTCCAACAGAAAAAGGCAGCATGGATAATGAATATTTCTCCAGGATGATTTCTGTGATTTGAGAGAGGAATTTACAGACATATTCAAGAACAACAGGCAAGAAGGGATCGAGACTTTTGTATGATCAGTGCAGTAATCTAAGTATTAGGCAGTCATTTCAGGGACCTGCAGGCATTTGGGTTGTGTCTCCTTGAAAAAGTCATTTTTATATATCAGGGATTCCTTGGGGGGAGAAAAAAAGGAGAAAATCCTTGTGGACAGAGCACTCTGAGCCAGGAATCTTCAAGTTTTATTAAAGAAAGGCTTTCCCTGGCCAGAGGATGGAAATATGCCATATGCCAGGTGGCAGCTGGACGTATAGCATTGTCCAGTCTTTATGATCAATAGATGTAACATTGAAAATGGACTTTATGAAAAGTAGCATGTAAGGTAGCATGCAAGATCTCCCAGGGGTACATGGTCCTAAGGATTAATAGTCTCTTTATTTTCTGTTGATGTATTTCAAAATGGCTAACTGTGGGTTTCATCCTTAGCAGTGCTGGAACACTGAAAGCAAGTAGTGCTTTTGTGAGTCTTATTTTATCAGAAATCTTGTTCTTTTGCACAGATTGAAAATGGAAAGAGAATTGCAAATCTTTTTTTGTAATACATGTTTAGAGGCTCTCAAGCTGATTCTCAGTGGGTGGAGACAGGTAGCAGTGCAGAAAATAATCTCTTACTGGTAACTGAGCAAATGTAAATATAGATGTGGAGTATAAAAGCTTTTTGGCAAATGTAGACCTGGTTCCTATGATAGAAATGGCAGCACAGCGGAGTATAGCTCCATGCAGGTGTGCCATTTCTGACAGAAGCCCAGTATCAGCAAATTCATCTGTAGAGAGCAAACAGAATGGCTTTCTGTCCCTGCTTCAGTCTGTGTGTGGGCTGTTAAGACTGAAGGGGGAATTATGCGATTCAGGCACAATATAGAGCTGCCTGACAGATTGCAGACAGATGTAAGCTTGCTTTGCCTGAGCTCTGCACTGACTGAAGCTCAGCTAATATATTCTGTTTCTCTGTCAGGCTTATTGCATCAAGCTCAGCATTATGCTGATAATGCAGTCACCTGGCCTCTGCATCCAAACTGGCTCGCTTCCCACCAGCTTGAAGCAAACTTGCATCTGTCTTCAAAACAGGATGTAGACATAACCTTTTAACAGGCCAGCACTTCTCAGCCCACATACTGTGGAGCTGGGACATGCTCAAAGCAGGAGGGAAAGGATCAGAGGTTGTTCAAACTCTTTGAAGTGGAAGGGATTTGAGGCTATATGGGGGTACATAGGAACCTGGAAGGGGTTACAGGGAGTAGGAGCAGATGGTGGCTTGACTGACAAGTGGAGATACAGAGTGTCTAAGTACACCAAATTAAGTGGGTCCCTGGAAGCAGGAAATGGAACAGAATATGTTTCACGCGAGCTTGTTACTATGGCTATTCCCTGACTAGCAGATTCCACCTGTGTGTGAATGTCCCTCTTTATTTCTCTGATGTGTTCCTTACTCGTGTTACAGAGCAACCAAGCAATTTGATTACTGCCATGTTCATACAGATGCTTTGAGAGATTTCATTTGCACACAAGATGTCATTTTGTTATAAAAATGGAAATATTGATTGCTCCACAAATTAGGCTGATTATCAAGGAGAGCATAGCAGGGACTAGTGAGATGGCTAGAGAATGTCAGAAAGAATGCACCTACTTGCTTCTGAGCAGGAAAAAATATAACTCGTTTATTTACAGAATCAATCAAGAATCCTATATGTACTCACAGCTGGTTAACTCTAACTGCTTTTTGATTTAAATTTGAAACTTCAAGTAGGAGCTCCTTTTTTTAAACTTTATTTTTAAAACCCAGTGAAATAGAGAGTAAGATTCTAATTGGCTCTAAGTGCCCTATTCTGCTTAAGTCCCATTTTGTTTATATTTGGAGGAACAGCAGTTACCATAAAGACAAATATACTGTGCAGACTCAAATTTTCTTTTTTTTCTAAACAGTCCACATCACTCCTTTAAAGTGCAAATGGATTTAAAAAATATTATTATTGTCCTAATATAAAAAATATATATTCTTTCCTGTATAATGGAGATGGTTTCTAAACTAAGCAAGTTTTGTTTAGTGGCAAAACATGTGCGTCCATACTTTTAGCTGATTTTCCAGAGAAAAGGATGTAAAAAGTGAAAGAATTTATAATCCTTGCAATTGATGGAAATAAAAACAGTAATTCCTACAGCTATAGAAGTGTATGTATGTACAACCTAACCACCAGTGAAAAGATTATATTATTCCCTTGAATTTGTATAGTAAGAAAGAATGACACAATTTAGCAATAATTTTATTTTTGTAATGTTAATATAAAGTTGCAAATATAGTTATTTACAGGGCCCTATATTTAATCCTGTGTTTATTTTGCCATTTACTGTTTAAAATTAATACCTTTTATGCCTCAAAAAATTTGTACACAATCTTTCTGCAGGACCTTCACTTATTGACAAAACATCCCTGTCCTGCTTTCCACTGTAGCAGGACTGGCTCCTATGTCTTTTGCTATTTGACAGTTCTGGTGTTGAGAACGTTTTTACCTCCAGGTGACATCTGTAACCTCAAGTGTTGTGTAAACAAAGGACCTTTTCAATGAATAAAAGACTGTATCAGCCCCATGAAGTTAACACTGGTGGCTTGGGGCTGAGGAGAGCAGTCAAATAATGTAACTCTTGGGTGCTCTATGCAATTGCTATTACATTAAACATTTTTTTTTGTTTCAGTTTTGATGAAAACCTTGAAGATCTAACTTGAGACAACTTCTCTGAAAACCCAGAAGGACTTCTGATGGTTTTACATATGATTTATAAAGCAAAAACTTGCTTTTCATTTGTTTTAATTTCCTCAAGGCTCTGATATGGTGTCTCATGCTCAGTAGAGTGTGAATATGTAGTTTCAAGACTTCAAAACCACAGAATAATTAGCAATGTTTACTAATCAGCTGAGCAAGCCACTTCCCACCTGAATACTGGAATAACTGTTTCTCCACTTAAGAAAATGAGTGAAAGGTCCACAGTTTGGCCTCACAGAACCAGTGAATGGAAAGAGAGCCCTTCCTTCTTCTGCAATGGTCAATTTGTTGTGCTGCAGACACCTTCTGTGTCTGCCTCAGAAGGTTCTGAAAGCAGCTGCCTTTCTGAGTGGTGAGAGATGGATGTCATGGAGATACACATTTAAACTGTTAATAATCTTAGGTCAAGACCCCTAATAAAAGCAGTGGATTTATCCCTTTTTACTTCAGTTAAGTACTCTACTACTTCCCCAGTGGATATTCCAGTCCTGAACTGCCATTAACCATTAGAAAGGTTTTCCAGAAGGTCATCTGAAATCTCTCATGCTGTATCATAAACAGTTGCTTTTTTCCTTGTCTTCAGTCACATAGGAATTTATTCATCCAGGTCATTTTGCAATAATGTTTTAAATATCGAAAGGTTTCTCACATCCCCCATTTTCTAGACTAAACAACCCCATTTTTCTCACAAGTCCTCTTCTTGCCTACCCTGGGCTTTTTCCAGATGGTCTGCATCTTTCCTAAAGCATGTGATATAAACAACTGTATGCAGAACTCCAGTTGGGTGCTCATATCCACCACCCCTGTCTCTAAGAAACTGTCTTTGTTCCTGAAATATTCAGCTCTGAAGCAACAGAGTCAGTAAAATATATACCTACAGAGCATAATGTAGAATATATAACAAAATATATGTAGGAGAGCAAAGTAAGGATGTGTAGGAACCTAGGATACAAACTGGCTTTGGTGGAAAACTGGTATTGAGCACAACATGGCAGCAGGTTTGAGGTGTTTTGTAAGACCCTGGGGCAGGTATAATGAAGTAGAATATGATGAAATGATGCTAATTAAAGGACTTAGAGAATTAATATGCCTACCTATTTAGTACTCACCCCTTTCTGAGCACTCTGGGCGATTGCCTTCCACTGCATGAAAAATTAAATCTGTTATTCTTAGCAAAACTTAAACAGGTATCAGTGAACTGACTGTATTTTCAGTAGCTTCAAAGTGGGAATATCTAAATACTCAGGACCTCAGCCTCGCTTGCTGAGAAATAACAGAGCTGAGGTGTAGACAATAAGCCTTACATTTGCCTTGCAGTGAGTGTTTACTCCTTGAGCCATGTTTTAGAGTAAGTGGACATCCCTAAAAGTTCAAAAGCTTGCTAGCAGTTCATTTGGGTGTATGTTAGGAGGTCCTAAACTCAAGCTTTTTTGAGTCCAAATCAAGAGGGAAGATTCCTGTCTCTGCCACTGAACACTTGAAAAGAATCAGTAAATCTCAAGTACTTCTCATTTTCTTAGCTAATGAGGTGAAATCTGACTAATTGAACAAGTGATGGGAGAGACAGAAAGTGATAATTGTGTTCAGAAATGGAAAAACAGTGGTGAAAACAAGATACAGTCACTTTTCCTGGTTTTATTTTTGGTTTGGTTTTTTGTTTTTTTTTTGGTTTTTTTTTTATGCAAAGCTATTTGTGGAAGAGGGAAACATAGTCTAGAGGGACAGACTCTGACTCAACAATAGCGCGTCTGAAAGGAACTCACTGCTTGCTTTCCCCAGCTCCCTTCTCTCACACTTTCCTGACAGTTCACAGGTGACTTCAGTGCCATAAGAAAGAGGTCATCTCAGCAGTACTGGAGCAAATGCAGCAGAGCAGAGCGAGGGCTTCTGAGCCTTTCCAGCTCACTCTGGGCACCAAGGGCAGCCAGTTTTTCTCTTGGCACAGCTCAGTATCCATTGCTTTGGAGGCAGTGGTGGTCGGAGTGGCAATTGCTAGCTATATTAATCCCTACCACATTTAAGGGACTCCCAGATCAGGAACCCTTGCTGATTTTACCCCAGCTGCCTCTCCTCCCCTTTGATTCACCCTGGAGTTAGGCTTCTTTACCTCCTCGAAATGGAAGCTTTAATTGCCCTTGTGTTAAACTTCATTGTGGTTACAATACATGTAATTAGATGACCTCAGGCAAAAACTGAGTCTTTCAATAAATTGTCATTATTATTGGCTGCCAGTCTACTGACCCGCTGCTTCTCAGGTCTTGCATTTACTCCAAAAACTGAGCAATGATCTAAGTTGATCTGGTTTTGTATTTCAAGAGTGTGCCAAAGAAGTTTATGTAGACTTCTACATACTGCCCTATAAACTTTTTCTTTATCTCACATATCCGGTAGGCATGTAGTAGAGTAGGCATTAAATGTAATGTTCAATACATATGGCCAAAGGAAGTGTGCTTAGAAAGCATGGCTAATAGTGTAGGGACAAATTCCATTTTGTTTCCCATAGATATTAGGGCTGACAGACTGTTAGTTGCATGATCATTAGCTAAAGTGAGCTCCACAGCAATGCTGGAGGCAAAATAATAATAATATGGTGGCAGATGAACAGCACAAGTCAGCAGCACCCAGCCAGCAGTTAGTAATTCCTTTGCTTATTAGCAGAATATTTAGAGTCCAGGCAGAATTCTTAGATTGGGGGTTTTTTTAATTAATTTGTCTTTCTGAATCCTTCCCATCTTCAGATCTTTTTTCAGATATTTTCTTTCAGATCAATTTTTCAAAACAATACCTATAGACTATGAATTTAATTTTCTTTGAACAAGTATATGGGTAAGGGAAGTTTTTTATGGCCTACAAGACATGTTTTAAGCAACATGCATTTTTCAGGTTCCCAATTACTGTTGCAGTTTAAAAATAAATTATGCATGTTTATTATTAGGACCCCAAAATTATGATGTAAAAATCTGTGTCCTGATGCCAATCACTAGGATTGGAACACAAAATTACACCAAAAATCTGCCCTTAAAAAACCCCCCTACTTTTTATTGTCTTTTTTCTTGAAATTCAGAAAAACCCAGGAGGATAGTAAGGACTTAAATACATTTTTCATGATCTGTGTTTCTCACACTGACTGTCGTAACAGTTATAGATTTTAAAGGTTTGCTCAAAGTCAACCAAATGTGAAACAACCTATACAGAGTGGTGTCTGGTCCCCAAGGGACACATCCATGAAGAACCATGAAGTCATATTTCATAATGACATATCTGCAATGCATGGTCAAGCCTTCAAATTTCAGAGGCACAGCAAGTTATTGTAGTCTCATTTTATTTTTTACTTTGGTTTCCAACTGAAGTCAGCCAGTTCTCCACATCACTTAAAACTTTTTCAGACAGTGTCTGGTCCCTGGCTGCCCTCTCAAGAGTGAGTCAGTTCAGCAGCACCACTGACCACCTCAGTGCTGTGCTGTGCTGGGAGGCACTCTAAGACACCATTCAGAATGTGGCTGGAACAGGGTTACAGAGCCCAGAAAACTCTTCCAGGATGTGTGGGTGTGAATTGTTCATCCTGGAGAAGGGAAGGCTCTTGGAGAACCTCAGTGCAGCCTTCCCATACTTCCAGGGGGCTTATAAAAAAGGATGGAGAGTGACTTCTTGCATGGGCAGACAGTGACAGGACAAGGGGGAAGGTTTTTAAACTAGAAGAGGAGATATTTAGAAAATATGTCAGGAAGAAATTCTTTGCTCAAAGGGGAGTGAGGCACTGGCACAGGTTGCCAAGAGTAGCTGTGGATGCTCCATCCTGGAAGGGTTCAAGGCCAGGTTGGATGGGGCCCTGAGAAACCTGGTCTAGTAGGGTGGCACCCCTATCCATGGCAAGGTGGTTGGAACTATGTCCCTTACAATCCTAACAATTCTACAATTTGAATAATGGAATTTATGATAAATTCTATGCTTTTAAATCACAGACTTTCCCTTCAACACAGTTGAACAATTCCCTTCAACTCCAGGCATTAGAGTTCCCTAATTCTTTACTAATGGATGTCTAGTTTCATAGATGCTGAGGAATTTTTTGCACTTTTCTCTTTTAGGAGTGTGTCAGAAGTCCTTTATCTTCTGATATTAACCAGGACGCCTGCAGTTTAATCTAAAAAGAAAAAAAAACAGTGCTAGACTGGATTGATTTTAAAGTAACATTTGACAGAAGTGACTTAATAATGGATGCTCCCTAATTATAGCACATGTACAAGCACTTGGGATTTCTCTCAAGATGTATTATTAGAAATTTTTTAACCACTTGTGTTTATGTTTTTATGAAATTTCTGGGCAATACCATGGTGTCAGCTATTTAAACTTCCTAGTCAATAAGTCATATGGCATCCAGTCTCCACTTCCCCCAGTCTCATTACAGTTTCAGTTCTGGGGTCCCTCATGTCAATAGATGAATATAAACTGAGCCTGGAGGAAGGCTTTGAGATGGAAGCACAGTTCAATACTGCCCACAATATGGAGGGATTTACCTGCTCTCCTAAACTCAGAAATGTGTGAGCATTTCTAGTAAGAGTAATTGCTCATGCTAATGCAAACTCATTAACCATGAATAGTGCATGTGCAGCTTTGTAAGAAGTGAAGTGTAAATACTACTGTCAATCAACATTTTAATCGAGCAAATGTTTGTGGAAAACCAATTCAAGATAATAAGAACATGCTAAAAAATGAATTCACTCTGATATTTCGGCACTTCATTATGAAATTATTTGCAGTACTGACCTGTCTCCACCTGGAGCTTTATCATTGCTATGATTTTTTTTTTCTAGTTCTAAAATTGGTCTTGTAATAATAGAAATGTGAAATTTGCTGACAGATTTCCCAGTGAGCTACAATGGGCTGAAGATGCTATTTTAAGCACCCATGTGAGAAAAGTGATTGGTAGTATATGCACTGAGCCCTGATTCAGCAGGAATTGGTGCAGGATCCCTGCTTCATGTTCAAGCTACAAGGAACGAGGAACTCCACATAACTGATGAAGAACTCCACATAAATGAATGGATAGAAACACTGCAAGATGCTTGGAAAAGCAAATTAGTAATTATGCTTGTAATAGAGAGCTGAAGATTACTCTCACAAAAGTTCAGCTCTAGTCAGTCTCAGCTGATTAAAATAAGCAGAAATTCAATTAATTCAACAGGGTTATAATGATTTTACACTTACTCAGGATTTGATCTTACATCTAAATGTGGATTTATTTCATCACAATTTAATCACAGCTTCTGTCAGTTGAATACCTTTACATCTTGTTGTTCTGCAATGAAGACAAAACTTCTTTCCACCTCTGTATGCTCAGCTTGAGCAAACTGGTAAAGTGGTGGAACAGGCAGGTCATCTAAACCCTTTGGTAGAAGAGAAACTTCTGAAAGAGATATATTTTTTTAATTTCACATCATCTGTGGCTGGAAGTTGAAATTGATTTTAAGGGTGATCATTGAGATCATCGCATGCTAAAATAGCCTGGGAAAAGACGAAGTTTTTAAAGAGTGGTTAGTAGCTTTAGCTTCTCTGCAGTTGAGATCTAAAGCACAGTGAGCTGAATTAGTTGGAAATTTCTTTTCAGTTGAGGCTGGATTTAGCTGGGGATTATCTCCTGGCATGGCATGAAGTTAAACGTGATTTAGAAAGTCACTCTCTATAATAACTTTAGTGGTTTTGCGCTTACTTAATTTTATTTTGTCAAGATCAAATTAAGCCCATTCTAGCGCATTAGGGAGGTGTGTGCAGGATGAGCCTGGGGATGTGGAAGGGAGAATGAGCCTTTGGCTGCATGGATGCCAGCCTGGACAGATTTCCTACTCTCTTCCCAGGGGGGATGGAAAGAATGATGGAGCACAGCCGATTATATCTGCGTGTGATACTCACTGTTATTAAAAGGGAATTTCAGGGTGTGGAGTTAACCCTCAGAAGTCTGCACAACCACCTGCACATGTCACACAATTTGTGTCAGGTAAAATCCACTCGAGGGTCCCTGCTGAGTCCTGCTCTTTGTTCTCTCTTAAAATTGCCTTTGTCCACTGGTACTCTCCCCAGTGCTATTGCAAATGGAGAAGTTTAGGCCTTCTCTACACCCACACTTTTCTCTGTCACTCAAGGAGCATCTCCTACAACTTCTTTCTACTGTTGTCCTGTGTCTAACTAAAGTTTTTCCCTCACCCTGACTTACATAAGAGCTGTATACCACTAACATCTCATTGTTTGTTTCATTACTTAAAAGAGAGAAGTGCTTTTGGATATGCAGCTGTTATAGAAAACAAGAGTAATGTGGGATGGAAGAGTTTAAAATGATGGAAGAGTTTAAAATATCCAGTCCAACATGGGGTTTAGGTTTTTGGTTTTTTTTTTTGGTGGATTTTGAGTTGGTTTTGGGGTTTTCATTTGTTTGGAATTTTTTTGTTCTTGTTTGGTTTTTTGTGTTTGTTTGGGGGTTTGTTTTGGTTTGTTTGTTTGGTTGGTTGGTTAAAATTGGTGTATTTTACACCTTGGGGTACCTCACATGAATTAAGTTTCCAGAGATTAAAAAACCCAGGACAACTGTGTAGATAATAGTCTGCAAATTTAATACAGAATAAATCAGTTTAACCTGTAAGGGTGTCTGGAGTCAAGAGGCAGAGTTTAGCGCTTTTCCCCACTGAATTTTTCTTGCAGTAAAACTGCCATACCCACTCTCTCATGTTGATTTATCACATGCCCATTATTTGCTCCAAAGTAAAGGAAACATCTTTTCTTTTTCCTTAGGAAGTGTTAAAGAAAAAAGCTTCAGTCTCCTTTTCCAAGCCTGCCTGCCTTTCTGGGCAGCCTGCCCACAGTAGAGGATCCTTGTTTATCCCAAGGAGAGCAAAACAGAGCAAAGAGAGGAGTCTTGTCTAACATTTGCAGGTTTCTGGGGCAGAAAAAATCACAGTGGACATGGAGAAGGTGAGGGAGCAGAATGCATCCCTGCCCACCCATGGAACATGGCAATGGTGGGAAAAACTCTAAAAAAGTTATGTCCTGCCTTGAACAGCCCAGCAGAATCCTGGGTTTCCCTGCAGTCACACTGGGAAGAATTCCTCTCTGGGATTGCACTGGGCAGAACACGTCCACACAGCTTCTCCTTGAAGGCTGTGGCTTACCAGTTCAGCTAGATCCTAACTATATGTTTGATTCCACATGTTGCCTTGCCTGCCAAGAAGTAAAAATCAAACCTCCATTTCTTTGTGGGTTGTTCTTTTTTTGATCTCTGGAAACTGTACTCCTGAACTGCATTTTCAGTAATTGCAAGATTTATTTTTGTGTTGCTGTACATTAGTCACAATGAAATATGAAGAAAGCAAAAATAGAGAGAGAAGTGCATAATTATTGAGCAGGAAGAATAAAATCAAATCATTCATATCTAGTTTTCTAAGACTCTTGAAAACAATGGTGTAGTTTTGGAGATTTAAAAAAGTAGAAGGAGCAAGCTGCCAAAAAAGTACATAAAAGCAAGTCAAAACTGCACAAAAAGGCATGATGTTCCTTTAGAAAGCTACATGTAATCACCAGGCTACCTGACTAACTGGTACATAACATGTTCTCCTTAGCACAGTAACTCTCCCACTGAGAGAAGCAATGTGAGTCAAACAAGAATATACATGCTTTGGAAATACTTTTCCAGAACCATGACACTTGTTCCATTAGTCAATCTTGTACACTTTCAATGGGTAGAAAACTGCTGAGTCTTAAAGGAAACAGTCACACAGAAAATAGAGAAGCCAGGAGTTTGTAAGTTTCAGAAAATTAAACTTCTGCAGAAAACAAAAGCTTGTGGACAAGCTATGATGCTGTTGGGGTCAGGTCCTGTTAGAGGCCCTCAAAATGTTACTGTAGTCCAAGCCACAGAAAATCCCACTATTTATCAAGCAAAGATAAAACTGCTATAATCTTGCAAATAAATTAACTAAAAAGAATAAAGAAAGAACTGAAAGCTGTAGCACTTAAGCAAAGAAATAAATGTTCATATCTTTCCTGCAGGTCTGTTATGCGTGACTTACTACTGCCTTTGTATTTTCTGGAAATTAGGGTAATTTTTCTGGATAGCTTTTTGTTGTCCTTGAGGCAAAAAACAGACCATCATCCTAAAAGCCAGCCCTGAGGAGGAAGGACTCCAAGTTAAGATTCAGTTTTTGCTCCCCCAATGGTCAATGCCATCTATAAGAAGGGTGATGGCAGAAGGGCAAGAGTTTTGGTCCAAGGTCTCAGAGAGAGGCTAAAAATTGTCTACTCCCTCCATGTTTGGGAGGGAGTAGACAATTAAACATGGAAGAAACAAATAAATCATGTGAAATTTCTGTTGCTCTGCAGTGCTCTGTGGTCACATGGATGGTATTCCATGTGGGTCTGCTGTACTGGTGGCAGCAAGGGGCAGGTGGAGCATCTGACACTGTCACCTGCTCAAGGTTTCAGTTCCACTGAACTGGGCTTGCTGTGTTTCAAAGCTGCAAAGTGAGCAAAATTTCCAATCTCTTTCCAGATAAAATTGAATGTGTTGTTGATGGGGCCTGAAATATTGATGAACCTTCAAGATTTTTGTTTCCTGTACTCTGATTGATTTCTGGTGCCCAGTAAATGTTGGAAGAGCCCTACACATGTGAAATGGTTCCCAGTTAAAATAATGGGGAAAAAAATCTCACAACAACCATCAAGATCTGATGCTTCTTCTACCAGCTGGCTATAGAAGCCAAATTTGCTCCAAACCAAACCTGTTCCATTATTAATAAGAGCAAATGAAGTGCACCTGAGAAGTGAAAAAGTATTATGGAAATCAAAATATCTGTTTCCCATGGTCATCAGAGGTTGTGGCAAGGGAAGGCACGAGTGAGCAGCTTTCTGAGAGAAAGTACTGCCTCTATGGAGTAGTTAAGATGAACTTCTCCTAAAGCTGTCTTTGAGCTGGGCTTTCAGCCACAGATTTCAGCAAGCCTTCAGTGTTCAGGAAAGAATGATGATTTCAAGGATGTTACTGGTGCTTGGTCTGGATAGCTGCTTTACTCTACTCACTGCATGCTCCTGGCCAGGCCACGAACATGCAGGATGTCCCCAGTGAAGCAAGGGACAAAACTGCAGCTAATGAAGTACATATTGCTGGCTTTGATGCTATCTTTGGCTGAGACACAAATTGCTATATTTGAATGCATTTGGCTTTTGAAATGGTGTCAGAACACCTTGATGTTGTGTTTGGGTTCACACATCTCAAAAATTATATATTTGCTCAGTCTTTTTCCCGCAGACACTAAGGCTGAACAAGGAGAGCCACTTTGTAGCTCCAGGCAGCAGCTGAATTTCTTCTGCACAGGTGGGGTTTTGCTCTTGACTTTGGTGGGGCTGCCTTTCATCCCGAGGCTTCACACTGGACACAGAAAAGAAGGAGCAGGATTAGAATGGATAGCTAAAGAATGGGCCATGGGAAGACTTTTGCCAGCCATGCTGTGCCCTGCCTGAGTCCCTGCATTCTCCAGGCATGCCAGAGTGCAGTGGGCAGGAGTCTAGCATCACAGAGAAGTAGCAGCGGTTTGCACATCCAAAATTGCTACGTGGCTCTACAGAGGGGAATGACATGACCTGTCTTAAACCCGCACCTGCACAGCTCTGCTGAACCTTCCTCCAGCTGTGCTGGGAGAGCAGGACCTGTTGGATGTTGCCAAAACCAAGTCAGGAATTAGTTATAAACAGAACAGCTTTTGGATTAATTAATGAAATCCAGGGTCTACTTACACTTCTGGATTGTTTTATTTGCTTTCACTTGATTTTAGCTCAAACTTTTTGCCCTGTTTCCCCACACTCAGCTTAAGGCAACCTCCAGGTCAAAGAGGTGATGATGAAGCCTTTTCCTGACACCAGGCAGGCTCCTTCCCTTATGTGAGTGTCATAAACCTACTTTTGTCTTTCTCCCTGCTATGCCCTCTGGGAAGCAAAACACAGATCCAAAGCCCAAAATGTGTTAATGAAAACTATGGTTTTATAATCATCCTCAGGACTTTTCTGTCATTTTTTCTGAATTGAATGGCTACATTACCTCAGTATGGCAATTAATGACAATTAAATATAAATTGATAATGAGTATCTGCCAACTTGATATGTTGTAGTCCTACCAGGCATTTAAGGCTGTTTCCTGTGGAAATCATTATTCTTCAATTACACTGTTCTATCTTTGTCAGCTAGTGTATAACCTGTGTATGTTGCTTTTCAGATTAAAGAAAAGCTTGGCATTGTAACAGGGAAAAAGCATGGCATCTGCAATAAAAATGCCAAAATCCAGGAAGCTGCTCCACAAGCGTGAGTACTGTGTGCAAAGCAGATGGTAGGAAACTGAGCACATAAGAAAATTCATGGGCTGTGCTACATGTAACTGCATTGCTACATTTTATTAAAGGTAAGTTTTCCTCAATGTGTGCAATATACTGAAATATTTATTAAAGCTCTGGTAATGCTCTCTGGAACAAGTGCCATTCTTAGTATTTGTGCAATAAAACAAAGCAGTAGAGAGGGAAAGAAGATCGCTGTGAACCATAAGGATGATTTGGAAAGAACATGAAAATTCTGCCTGTTCAGCAATGGGGAAAAACTCCAACTACTTCACAGGATGCAGTTTCCAACCTTTCCTGTGCAATGAACTCAGCCAGGTTACACATGGGCACAAATGCTTATTTAATAAATGTTACCATAGATTTCCAACTTCATTAATAATCCAGTAAAATAATTCCCATGCTTCAATTAGATATGTGTGTATTTTTCCCCCCATCTAATCAGGACAAGCTGAATTACATCAGACATGGCCATCATGCCTCCTTAGGCACGGGCTGGCAGTTGTAAGATAGCAGAGCACTGCATTCCTGGCGCAGGCAGAGGATTATAACCTGACGAGTCAAAGTCTTAATCTTTTCTCAGCGATGAGTCAGTGTTGAAATGACAGTCAGAACATGCACAGGCAGCAAGAGAAAGATTTGTTGTGGCTAATGGGAACAGTAAGGGAGAAAAAACTTCATCTGACTTTATCAAAAATGTAGAGGGCTCTGCTAAGAAGAACTACATTTATTGACAGTACTCATAAGAAAATTAGAAATGAACAACCTAAACATGCTATGAGACAGGCTTATTTTAAACCTTTTATTAGTTTTATAAGTACACTGTAGATGTTTTGACATAAAAAGAAACGTGTCCTGTCATGTTAATCTATGAACCGAGAGGATTCAGGACTAACAAATCCCATGGCTAATACAGGAAAGAGTGAGATCAGCTGGGTAAAAAAATTAAACAAACACATGGTAATTTCTGAATTGCTTAATGGAAAAAACCTACTGCCATTAATACCCTATCTCCTATAAAAATAACAATATTGTACAGTATAATATATCTATTCAGGTGTGGTGCGATAGACAGCACTATCAATTCAGTGTAAATTCAGAAGTAATTCCTACATTTCCCTTCAGCAAACAAGGAACACCTGTTTCTTAATTTTCACCTCTTTTAGAAAGAGATTCCTAAAAATATAACTTACACAAGCACTGTGCCACCTTCTTTTGAGATGCAGGGATGTGCAGCATCTGCTATCAGGTATATCAGACTAGAGAAAAAGCCAGGCATATGTCTTTTCATTGAAGAATCTTTTTTTTTTTTAATTATGATTTTATTTTTTTTTTCTTTTCCCCTAAGAGACAGTAGGCCAAAATCCTATGTCCCCAAATCTGAGGGAAGAGAACTGAGAAAGCCTAGCAGGAGATACAGGCTCCATCCATGAAAGAGTCCAACACTTCATTTAAAAATTCATAGAAAGGCTGTTTAATAGTATTGTTCATGATAATTGCTGGCAGAAGGTTTTTAGGGTGTGACAGGCTCACTAACTGCTAAGGAGAAGTATTTGTTTTCCACTGCCTAAAGAGCAACTCCATAGTCAAAAGACTTGCACAGAAAGATGGAGAAGTTGACTGTGGAATTGCTTCAGTCACCCAAAAAAGTGCCTCTTCCCAGGAGACTCCTCTGGTGCCTGCTGAGGCAGTCCCCACAGCCTCTGCTGAAGTCAGGCTCTGAGAAGTGGGCTAAATAAACCCAAATAAAGTGCTGCAAGCACATTGCTAAGCTGCTCTTAGCTCTCATTCACAATCAGTGGAGGCAATTCTGAACGAGGCTCGCTGCTCCAAACTCAATTTGGGCAGATTCTGTTAAAGCAAGAGGTTTGTTTGGCTCCCTTTCTGAGATGCCTCTGTACTGTGTAGAAAATGTAGCTGCCTAACCATGGGCTTGGTATTCAGCTCTTAAAGGGGAAGGCAGCCAAAGAGGATTTATTAAATTTACCTATAACTGTCTCCTTTCCTAGTGCTACAGAGCTGGACTGTGTATCCTAGCAGGAATAATTTAGATGGATGAATATAAATGTACTGTTGCTAGAAAAACTATCAGGGTGAAGAGCACTTATATATCAAAAAGTAACCACAGGTAGATAATTCAACATCAGGGCATCTGAGCTGAAGGACCATGTCACGCAGCAGCAAACATTGGTTCAATCTTCTTCGTGTGCTCTGCCTCTCTAGTTTTTTAAGACTCACCTTCCATTTTCTAGAACAGCTGCTTTAGGCACAGCCTCATCATCAGAAAGCACATAACTTAGCAGGTGTATCTTATCAAATTCAATTCCTGACTGTTTTTTCTTTGATTCATTAAGCTTCCATTCTCAGGATGATCCATGCTAGATTGCAATCTTTTCCCATTTACAACATACCAGGGACATTTAATTGCCTGTTCTGTAGGGATGAATTACTAACGTACTCAGCCACAGAAGCTAGCACTCATCTACATGCCATTTCTTCAAATGCCAAGGGTTTTTTTGGAGGTCAATCTAGTGAGTTTTTCAGAATCAATAGAGAGTGGCATAGGAATAATAATCATTAGAAATGTCCTAAATGATTAATGATTAATTTAACATTAGTTGGGATGCCATATTTAAAAGTAGAAACATAATACCATTTTTTATGTGCAAAGTATTACAAACATGCCTCAATACCATGCCTTTTGCATAGGACCAAAATTTGAGTAGAATTAATAACTTTTTTCTCCTAACTCACATTTTATGTAGCAGTGTGTGATAGAGGGGCATTTGCAGGCTGTGGGGTAGACAAAGGCTGAACTATGTAATAAAATTCATGCATAAATTACTAATGGTACCCTATCTAAGGCTAACATATTGACTAGCCCTCCTGTGAACATCAAATAGGTCAGTGCACTAAGAGGTTACTAACAAGCTAATGCCTGTGGTGTTTTTCTTATGGGGGTTTAAAAGGAAAAGAAAATACCCCTGACTTTTTTCAGATGGTATTTTCACTACTGTGAAAATATATGGGTTCATTTTGCAACACTTCTCTGAATTTCAGTTTAGGAAGCAATTTTATGAAGTGCTGATACCCAGACTCTCAGTGGTGCTTAGAAACATGCAAAGCCAGAATGATAAAGTAGCTTTAAAGTTGACTACAGTTAAAAGAGAGTAACTAGTTTTTACAGAACCTGACAGCATTTCACTCTCCTCCCACAACAATTTGAAAGGTAAATATAGGAAAAATTAGGTAAAAGCCCCAAAATCATCTCTGAGCTACCCAGTTCTTTGAAGCTTGTTAAATGGAGAGAATCTCGACAGACATTTAAGAGTTTAACCAATATGTATATTTGTACAAGAAAAGGAAGTTTTGGAGCATTCATGTCATTGTATGAAGATTACTAGCTGAACTTCCTGGAAAATGACTTAAGCCTAAAGAGGGTGGGGGGGATGCTAAATTGTGCCTTATACTATATTTTTTCACTTAAGAAAATGTTCTCACATGACTGTGATTTTTTAACCTCTGCAGTGTTTGGGACAGGGAGTGTCTCTTGCTACAGATTTGTGAAAGTATTTAGGCTAATGGGACTTGCGTCTTGGTAATAATGGAATGAATTATTATAAGTATTTTGTATTTATTAACATCTTATGCATGCACATAGAATGTTTCTTTTCCTATGTTATTTATACAGAGCTACTAAGTGAAGCAAAATTGCATGAATGCCCCAGAGCCTGTTGTTGTACACATAAAAGCTTATTCACTTAAATTGCACATATTTAGAGTGAGCTTTTGGATTCTCCTTGTTAAAAATAGCTTGGTACAGAAATACCCAGAAAAATTTGGACTGGAGGGCACTTTTAGGCTTGTCTTTACAAGAAATGGGGTCATGACCTCTTGTTTCTCCCTAAGGGTAAATACCATGGTGCAGAGGAGTACTTTCCCCCATGTATGAAAGCCTTGTCCATAGAGGATGTTTGGGACAGTCTTTGGAGATTATTTCCTCAGGTCAGTGACCAGGGCAGAGCTGAGCTCTAATGGGGACAGCCCTGGTGGCTTAGTGAGTAGTGGGGTACCAGTGCTTGAGCCTTCTCCTGACCCTTGAGAGCTTAGGGGGAGAGGTGTAGCCTGAGAGACTCCTAGTTCATCTCATTACCTTCAGGCTGGATAAATTCTCTCTGCAGAGAAATAAGTAGACAATAAATATTTGCCTTTTTCTTTCTGAAAAACCTCTGAAGATATGCATTGCACAGTCTCCCTAGGCAGCATATTTTGTCGTTACTCTATCCTTACTGTTTGAAATTTTTTGAGTGCATTTAATCAAAATCTCTTTCACTTCAGTTTAGGCTCATTATTCCCTGCATTCACCACATGAGATCCAGAGCACATTATTTCCCCCAGCTTTATTGACACATCTGCATTTTATAAACAAAATATTTCTGTTTCCTTTAGTCTTTCCCTGTAGGATATTACAAAAGGGGTATGTCTTTTAGATGTCCAGTCATTCCAGTTGCTTCCCTTCAATTTCTACCAAATTGGTCCAATCTCTTCTGGAGTCTCACAGTCTTAACAAGTGAGAATTAAGAGCCCTTACCCACAGAATCTTGCACAATAAAGTTACCTCATGTCTCATATGCGTGACATACTTTATACACTCCACTGCAATGTAGCTTTTTTCAGCACAGCATGTTTTTGACTTATGTTCAGCCTGCAATTCAGATTCTTTTTTGGTTCCTGTTGGTAGAACTGCTGTCAAATTCACAATTTCCAATTGTGTGTTTGAGTAGCTAACTATTCCAGATGAATATGGAGTGTTTGCATTTCTTTTATTGAATTGCATCCTGTGATATACATATAAAACTGATGAACTGGTTTTGTTGCAGTTCTACATATTGCTGATCTCCTGTCCTCAATCCTCCATGTTTTTCATTTACTGGAGTCTGAGTGGCATCTCGGAATATTCAGCAACTTAAAAAGTGTGCTCAGCACTCTTCTAAAAATCTTTCAGAAAGGCACCTAAGTAGTATTGCTCTACTTCTGCTCCTCGTTTTGCTCTCTATTCAAACCCTGGCTGATAGCTTACACCAGCAAGCCTTCTTGATTGTTTATGCCTCCTCCTTCAAAATGGCATTTAGCTTGAAAGAGTGTGCACTGGGATGGCATCCATTATTTTATGTTTTTAATGCATTTTTGGCATCTCTTGTCATAGCCAGAGAGGGCACAAGCTCTTTCTATGCTAAACAGCCCAGCAGGGCTCCTGCTTTCCCAAAGGAGTTAACTAAGGATTTGGGAAGTTTAGCATGACTATCTTGGTTGTACAAGAACAGCCAGGTTTTAGCTGCCAGTTTTTAGACAATCTTGGGGTCACTATGCATACACTCTTAATGCAGAATGCATTAAGAAGTGGGGGTGAGAGGACCTGAAGGAAAGCAGGACTATTGCTAAGTCATTACTGTCAGTCTAATTTTCTTTTTTTTTTTCCCCAGATTCATTTCTAAATTCCATCACTCATCACTAATTGCCAAGCAAAATGGATAAACCACATTATGTTCCTTCTTTACAGGCTGGCTAAGTTATGCAGAATAATGTGTTATCATTCTTCATTATTTCTTGAGTGCAAGTGAAATGGATTGTGTAGCAGAGGTGACAGGTACCATTCTGGGAGATGACTGATCCTGACAATTATCAATCTATGTATTAATGTCTTACTCTCTAACCCATACTATCTTTTAATATTTTTGTTTATCTCTTTTTATGAACTAGTACAAATACTTTCACTCATTTTCTCCCTTTGCATTTTACCAAAGGGTTAATACTTCTATGTAAGCAGAGTGGGATTCAAGGGCAAAACAACAATCAATATTACTAGAGGCTGTGGGATGTTAATTGTCCAACCCTGCTTCCTGGTTTGTTTTGCTGTTGGCTTTTTTTTTTTTCAAATCTTTGCCTTTATTGATTCCCTACCTCCCCTCTAATCCCTTCCAGAAAAAAGGATGGCTGTCACATCTTTCTAAATAAAAGTGACAGCATGGATGGTGGTGCTCAGGTGAACAATCATAGGCTATTTGTACCAGGAATTGCTGATGTTATTGAGGGCAAGTGCAAGTAAACAGAGGTTACCCACTTCCTTAGTTGCTACCTCTTCTCCACTTCTCCAAAGTGCCATGACAGCACAGTCTGTGCATCCTAACATGTCTGAACAGCAGGCACCAAGCAGAGATGCTTGGAGGTGTTGTACCTGACACTTGAGAGCTCTCTAAATTTCTGAGACACAGCAGTGGGTGCCCAGGCTGCCTGCCTTTGCACACTGGAGCTCTTCCAAGAGACCTCCTGCTCCAAAGGACCCTGTGTCCTTTCCCACCACTGCTGTGGCAAGAGCAGCTGGGAGAGCCAGAGCTGAACATCCCAAATCCTATGTAAACTGCCAAGACAGGCAATCAAAAGGAGCCTGAAGGACATGTTTCTGCCTTCTGAAGACACCAGCTGGGCAGCCATCAGCAGAACTGGGGGAAGGAAAAACTGCTCCTATAGAGCTGATATAGAGGGGTCCTGATGAGTCTTCTTGGCTGGGAGCAGCTACAGAGGTGTATCTTGTGGCCCTGCACTACGTGAGTAAGGTGAGAGTTTGGAGGAATTCTGGAACAGAGCTATGGCCACCACTGGCAGATTCAGAGCATTGTAGTGTCTAGCCACTAGTGGTGTAGGGAGGAAGTGAGGCCACAGTCACATTCCATGTTTGGGTCTCTGCTCTGAGACAGGAAGAAATTGTCATTGTGCACATTTGGTAGGAAATAATGAGTGCATGTGTAGAAATTTATTTTTCCCTCTATTTTTTCTCTTTCATGTAAGACTTATCTTGTACCTGAGTGTATCTTTACCAGTGTAACTTAAGCATATCAAACACTCTCCTCCTGAAATCCAAAACTTCCAAAGTTTCATTCAAGCTATTAACAGATAATATTATAAGCAAAAGGGACCAGAGCAGACACTTCAATATAACAAATATTTGCTTTGTGCCATTATTTTATCTGACTCATATTATAGAGTTACTGTTTTTACCACAGGTAAAACAGCAGCAGGTTGAGCAGTGAGCCACTATTCTCTTCACAAGGAAGAACAAAGGACAAAGCAGCCCTTGGTAACAAACATTTGTATGAGCCAGACTGTGATGAGCTTTGTAATAAAGGCAAAACAAGCCAAAAAAGTAGGGGTTTGGAGCATCAAAAGGATGATGAGCAAGAACAAAAAGTCAGCAGTGCTGAGAGTGATAGATTGACACAAACACAGTGTCTTTGGAGTATGGAACATCAATATTACAAACAGATGAAAAGCAATTATAATTGAAAACAAAATCATAATATATCTGGAAAGACAAGAAAGTTATCAGTCAGAGGGAGGGTCATTAATTAGGACATGCAAAGTAGGAAATCACTTAGAGACACAGAACCCATTAGCAACTCATAGCCCCAAGCTAAATTCAAACAGGAGACTCAAAAATGACACTTACACACAGTCTGATACACATGGGGTACTGCTGGTATGAAAGCAAAACTTAGTTCTGCAGTGGTTCATAAAGTATGGTAGTATCCCCCTGAAGTGATGATGAGGCTTACTGATGAGGAGGATGGCAACACTGATCCAGACAAGGCAATGTTTAACCATGATCCCAGCACCCACACCAGAGAGATGATACCTCCTCCCAGCTGAATGGGATGTCAAGGCTCCTCACAGATGAAACACTTTTCTTACACAAAAATACACTTTTCCTACACATCAATTAACTCAATAGACTTTTCTTACACATCAATTAACTCAGGATGGTGTCTACAGGCTCCTCAGATGCCGTCACCAGGCACAAGACAGACTATCTGGTTGATGGAAGTTTCCAATAATCATGCAAAACAGAAGCCTTGCAACAGTGAATCTCACTGGTGAGCCTGGAGTGAAGTATCACAGCTCACCAACAAGCTGCCACACAGAGCTTTTGAAAGGCAGAGTAAGCCAGTAGGCAAAAACTGTCTGGCCTTGCAAAAATAATGGAGCCTATCATTACACACCTAGGAGATTCCCAGGCAACTCTTGAGTATTTTGTTAGCAAGCCAAGGAATACAAGCATGAAATGACTCCTATGATTGTGAGAACATGTAAAAGCAAATGTGTATTTCAATAAGGAAATAAAATCACCAACTGGTGTGTACTTTGCAGTTTTAAACAATTCTGGGTTGCTGAAAATCTCCAGCTATGAGTCTTTCACTCAGCTTTTAATTTCTTCATGAATACCTCATCCTGTGAGGTAGAAAGCACCAGAACTAAACTCACATGAATCCCTGAAAGACAAATGCCTCAGGAAAATAGCAAATGCTGAAAAAAAAGAAATTTCATGACACATACTGGTTTATTTCAGAGTCTAGCAACTATTATTTCCAAAGTTGTTCAGAAAAAAGCATGGAAAAACATAAGAGAAGTTGCTATGAAACAATGGAAAGCCATGGAGAAGACACAAGCTGCAGGAGTCCTTCCTTTGAGCAACCTCTGGGGAAGGAAAACCTGTGGAGAGCAGTGTTACAAAAGAGTTCTTAGTTTTGGCCATTGTAGTATTTGACAGCATAGGAAAATGGGTATTCAGACAATCACTGGAGATAACAAATCTAAAGTTAATTCCCTAAACAGCAAGCTTGCCTGTAGAAGAACCATTTAGGTACAGAAATGAGTCTATGCTGACATGTGTGGCCAGCACTGATGGGAAGTAGCAATTGTTTAGGAAGAGAATAAATGTGCTGTCATAGAGGGTTACTAAAGGTGAAAAGGCAATTAATGCTCAGGGCCTTGAATCCCTAAGGGTCACTGCCTAAGCCTCCTGAAAAATTAGTCCATATGTTCTGTATTATTTTCTTTGGCTGCAAAACAGATTAGGACTGTACAATATACACATGGGAAGTGGATACAGCCTCATGTTGCTTACATTCACAAGAGATTCCCACATCCACTCTTTGGGAAAGAAACATATGGAAGTGCAGGTTATGCAAGCGTTCCTCTGCCTTGGTCTTTCCTATTTCATGTTGCCTGTTCTTTACTTATCCTGTCACCTGCTACAATGCTCTTGTGAGAGAGAGCTAGACATGATCACACTGAAAGAGCACAATATTTCAGAAGTGTAGTATTTTATCTCCCCTTTGGCTTTATTGAACCATTAGCTTTAGACTAAATACTGCACTGTGATTTTGATTCAGCTGCTGAAAAAACCTCATCTATGAAGCCTAATCTCTTATGCACTGAATTCATTCCTTAAGGTACATCTAAAACTAAGGCTGAAGTTTTGGGAAGGATTGTATTTCTCCTGCCACATTTACTCTTGTATTTGTTATGGGTATAACCATTAATGGTTCCATTGTGGTATGGAGAAGTATTTGTGAGGAAACTTCCCTCTCCAAGAAATGCTCTCATATGCCTCCAGCCACTCAGGAGTAAAGTAGAGATTGTGCCCACACTGTAATGCATTGCTCATTCCCAGGATATTAGCAGATCTAAACGTTTTTGCTCAACTTTGACTTTTAAACAACTAGTTCTTTCTTTCAAATGAAGCAAAATCACTGCAGAAAAGATTCTTGGCAGCAGTTTTTGCTCTGGCTTCCTGAGGAATGCGCTCTCTTTAAAAAGTGAATGAAAAACCAATGGCACATAAAACTGCCTCATGACAATGCTGGCAGTTCTACCAGTTCCTCATCCACCCACATTTACCAAGCACTATGCATTATGTTAGAATTGTAACTTTGAAATTATAACCTCTGAGGACATGCTTTTTAATCACCAGTATCTCATTTTCTACTTTCAGAGTGTTGTGGAAGTGTTATTTGAATAGCGGGTACCAGATTTCAAATGTCTGCAGTGATTACAATATCCTGTTAGTGATAGTATCAGAAAAGTCCTTCAGCTGAGACCTCTTGGATTCTCACACTCAAAGAAAATATTTCAGCCATCTGTTCACCTGATATTTGCTACAGCAGAGAAGAAAAACTCAGTATTTTCTAGGCAGCTTAGGTTCAGTGTGGAACACCTCAGTGTTCTTTTGGCTCCAGAAAACATCCTATTATGGTGAAAGTTTGGGTATTCCTTTATATCTCATAGAATATATCCCAAGTATGATGCTTAATAAGACTTTTAAAAGCCTATTAAGCAATATTGACCTTCTTTCATATTAATCAATTTTTTTCTCAGCAACTGTAAACATCAGCCAGTCTATAAAGATGAAAATGTTCCTGCTCTGAACAAGAAAGTTTTAAGTTTTGTGGCTGAGTACGTCAGCACCAGACTTCCAACATGACATGCAGAGCTGTAGACCCAAATTATAGGCCACTCCAAACACAAAAGTTTAAAAACAGCCACTCCCCTCTTTCAAAAACTCTTTTGTATTCTTTTTGGTTTCTCTAAGAACAAGTTGTTGATGATGGTATTTTCCTACTGCATTTACACAAGCCTAGAGTTATAAGAGCCAGGCAGGCAGCATTACCCATCTGGAAGCTGACATTCACTTGTGTAATGGATGCCCGGTGAATAGGGCACACTTCTTGCATAAACTCAGATTTGTGGGATATGATTTTTCTCAAGCTCTGCTTGCAGCCCAAGCTTCAAGTGTGACCTACACTGGTACCAAGCTGCAATTGCTCAGTATCTCTGAAAATCACGTGGTCCCTACGCACCAATAAGTAGCTCTAACTCCATATGCTTTGCTTTGAAAAACTAGTTCTTTTTTAGATGAAAATCTAAAAGCTATCACAGCATTTCAGACCAGTAAAAAGATTTTATCAGATTATGATCCCTTTAGAGGCACAATCTCTGTTTTACCTAAATAGCCTGATGAAGCTCAAATGCCTCATGCTAGCTTCTTTTTGAGTGGTGTGTCACATGCCGAGAGCAGAAGAAGCTGAAATGTCACTGCTACCACATGGCCATGCCAAACTGCAGCCAGGATCTGACTGAGGCAGATACAAGCAGGCAGATGTGGTCAGCAATCCATGCCTCCTTTCCCTCTGCTCCCTGCTGACTTAAGACATTCACCCCCCCAGGGCAGTGTGGACAATAGATAATTCCCACAGCCATACCCAAACTTGGGACACCAAGCACTGCCAATTCAGCTCTGCACATGCAAGACGTCGACTTCTGCCCCTTGTCACAGGCGAACCTCTTTGCTAATGGGGATGGTTTGGCATCCCTAACCAGCGCCTGTGCTATGTTGGCTGCTTACTTGCAGTCATAGGCACATTTTGGTGTGTAGGATGGGCCATCAGTGATTTCACTCAGTATCTCCTGAGAGACGAGAAGCTGCAGAAAGCACTGATGCTAACCTGGGTGTTTTAGAAAGCCATCTCCACGTGGCTTATTGTAACACTGATTGCTGATAGCTTGAAATATCAGCTCTTGGGGTTCACCACCTGAAATCATTCACGCGCACTCACGCTCACACACACCACGAAGAGAACGATCGCATTCAGCGTTTTAGTGCTACAGGTATGCAATGCATATAAACGTAGTGTGCGTAACGGGGCAATACTGCATTTCCTTATAGGAAAAAAACCTCATAAACCACCCAGCGAACGTATGCTTCCCGGGAGCGCCCTGCCACGGGCACAGCCGTTCCGCCTCCGCCAACGGCAAGGAGCGGCCGCCCACGTCTCGCCGGCACCGGGGCAGCCCCGCGGCACTCTCGGGGTGCTCCACACTCCGCTCCAAGCCGTGCCGTGCTGTGCCGCGCCAAGTCGCACCGACCGTGCCGCGCTGTGCCATCCCGAGCCGGGCCGCGCCGTGCCGTGCCGAGAGGAGCAGAGCCACACAGCCCCGCCTCTGTCCCCGCCCCAGCCGCTCCGGGCCCACCCCCGGCGGCGGGGCCGTTGCGCCGCCGAGCCATGCGAGGCTTTAAGCGGCAGGTGCGGGGAAGCGGAGCACACGCGTGAGCGGCGGCTGCTGCGGCCCGGCGGTAGCGGCGGCGGGCGCCTTTCGGCTCGGCGGGAGCCGCGGCGGAGCGGAGCATGTCGGTGGCGACCGGGGGCAGCGAGGCGGCGGCAGCAGCAGCGGGCGGAGGCGGCGGGAACCGCGTTTTCTTCCAGAGCCCCCGTGGCGGCGGCGGGAGCGGCGGCTCCTCCGGCAGCTCCTCCCGGGAGGACTCGGTGTCGGCAGCGGCGGCCGTGGTGCAGGTCCAGCAGCGGCGCCACCAGCAGGGGAAAGTGACGGTGAAATACGATCGGAAGGAGCTGCGGAAGCGGCTGGTGCTGGAGGAGTGGATCGTGGAGCAGCTGGGGCAGCTCTACGGCTGCGAGGTGCGGGGCCGGGGTCGCGGGGTCCCCGACGCGGTTGCTGTCGCCTCAGTCCCCTCGACCGCCGCTGCGTTCCTCGCCCCGGCATCCTCCTCCTGCCCCGAGTCGCATTTCGGCTGTGGCAGAGGAGCGCTGTCGCCGCCACCTCCAAATGACATTCCCGGTCCACCGCCTCCACCCTGCCGCTGCCCCGCGCCTCAGTGGTGCCTCGGCTCAGGGAATGGTGGAAGGTGCCGCATGTCCTATAGAAAGGGTGTCCCCCGTGCCCTCCCGAGGTGAATAAGAGGGGACCGCCCTTTAGGGACGGGCGGTGGCTGCCGCACGGCTGGGCTTGGAAGGGTCCTTTTCCTCCGGAGGGGCCCCGGCGGCTGCGGCAGGTCCGGGAATGCCAGGAGGTTCGCCCGCGGCTGTGGTGGCCGGGAGCAGCTGTCCCCGCAGCCTTCCAGGGCAGGGCGGACCGGGGCTCCCAGGCGCCTTCCACGGGCTGGGCGGGCTGGTCAGTCTCCGTTAGACGCGAGCTGGTCCAGCGCCGGGAGCTCGGCGGGTCGGAGAGCAGAGCGGTGTGCTGGGCACAGGGAGAGCAGGAGGAGGGAGCGGGACCTGCGCGGGGGCTGTGCGGAGGCAGCTGTTGTAGAGGAAAGACTCTGGTGCGGGTACGGTCCCCTCTGGATCGTGGTTTTGCGTTATCCCGATCTACAAGAGCGGGGTAGATACTGGCCAGGAAATTTCAGTGAGCAATTCGGAGATCATTAGGACGAGAATCGAAAACGCTGGGGGCTTGTATGTACGTGATTTGTACGTATCAAATCTGGTTTTCTGTTACTCCGGGCAAAGAGCGAGTGTTGCCAGAATGAATTCTCTTTTATAGAGGACAGATGAGCAGGAGGATGTTTCCAAATTGTCCAGAGAAATGGCAACTGTTGTCTTCCTTGTAGAGATATAACGATGTTGTAAACCTTATAATCCCCAACGGATCGTTTCTCCCTTCCACTTCGGGTATTTACTCTTACCAAAACGTTAAGGCTAAACTGAGGTTCACACATACTTTTCCCATCAGTCGTCTAATTCACTTTTGTTAGAGGCTTCTGAAGTGAGATTTGTTGAAGGCAGATGTGAATTTTGCAGCTAGCATATCCAGGTGCCAGCATCTCACTCCTGAGCATGCTGGAGCTAGGAAGACAAGAGCTTGACAGTCCTTAAGGTGTGGATGTGAAAATATAAATAACCTGGATGGAATATCTAGCACACACATAATACAAATGTTTAAAGAAACTCGTTTAATCTCAAAAGTGATTTACTGGCAAATTTATTAGAACGACACATAAAAAATGTGCATGTGTCAAGTTAAAGGTCCTTAACTGTTCACATCCTGTGAAAAGGAACAACTGTGGGAAGGAAAGATACAAATGGAAACTCCAGTTAGAACTAATAAAAATAAGCAGTTCTTAGTCTTCATCTTGGTGTGACTTGTCTCTCCAGTCTCATGACTTGTTTGGCCATATAGCCTGTAGGCTGTGAGGGTTTTTCTGAGGCTGGAAGTGTTTACAGTTGTTTGTGTGAACTGATGATTCTGTGCCTGTGCAAGCTGATAACGTAGTTAGTGTCTGGCCTGCTGGATCTGTCCTCTGGTTTGACTCTCACTTCTCAAAAGCACCAGACCTGTTTGGGCTGTGTGCTTTTGACATATGGGTGTACTTGTTCTGTTCATAAGAAAGGATGAGGTATATAGCACCAAAGCCCAATGGAATTGTTGCTGCTCTTCACAGTATTCAAGTCACAGGCTTGTTGGAGGAAAATCATTCATTCTTTTCCTTATTATAGTTGTTGCTTCCAACTAAAGTAAAAGGATGTATGCTTTAGAAGGTCTCCATTAAGGTGGAGACCATATGTAGTTGAATAAAAATAATTTGTTAGATGGTTTGGTTTCTGAAGTGACTCTTAGGGGGAAAAGTGGTATAGCACAACAGGACAAAATGCTTTCAGATTTGAAGGCCAAGGGCAAAATATTTAAGTCATTTTCTGCCCTTCTTTGCTATTATGCATCAACTCTATCCAGAGTCAGCACAGATGATGGCAGTGAAAAGGTCAAGCTATTAATATGCTATCAGAATAAAGTTGAAGATGTATGATGAGTATAGTGATTAAAGACAATAGTAATTTAATGCAAGATGCTTTGCTTGAATCTGCTTGAATTACTTCTAGGCTTAGAGATGTAGCTCTCAGGCTGAAATTTAATCACCTATGCAGACAGTTAATAACCCTGTCTGAGGGCAGGTTGGGAGGGGGTTGGGAATTTCTCACTTCAACTTCTATGGAAGATCTACAATAACTTTCCAATGACATGTAAATTCTGTAACTATCTAAAGTCTTCCAGATTGTCAGAAATAGCCACTGAATTTTTAATCCTGGAAGAGCTAACCAATGTCAGTGTTTCATTGCTATTCTGATTCTGAGCTCTATTTCTAAGGAGCAGTGCACTTCATTTCTGGCAAGAGCAGAAATAAGTAGAGGGTGCTTGCAATGTGGTGCACTGAAAGTCTGTAAGAAGACTTGCATGTCTCTTTGTTAGACTGCATAAATGTAGTGCCTGCTCACTGTTTTCCATTTAAATAATGTTTGCTATTATGCTAAGATTCATCAGTAAGTGGATACTTACAGAAAGATTCCCTTTATTCAAAACTAAACATGTACTCATAGTCTCTCAAGTACTTGCAAGTTAAGTCAGCTATAAGCCTGTCTTGGCATGGTGACAAAGTTTAGGAGATGAGGTTGGGAAATAACAAGACAGGTTTGTTTGTGTTCCTTTTCTAGTGGATCTTGTCTTTACTGGTACATTTTTAGTTTTAAAATTTGGATGCCAAACAATATAATGGTGTTGGGGGTGTGACTTAAAAGGAGCTATTTGAGACTATTTTTAATGCAGACCTCAGTTATATGACACAGAGATTAGCTTTAGAAAGGTTACTTCCACATGATGCAGACTCTAGGGATAAAAGACCCTTTACCTGAATGGTAAAGGTTATCAAAGTAGAAAACTTTAATAGGACCAGAGAGACTTAAACAGGGTTTGTTTGGCACCAGAACCTGCCAGGCTAATGTACTCAGGTCAGGTGCTTCAGGTGAGTATTGGTCTGGCTGTCTGCTTCTGGGACTTCTTCATCAACAAAAAAAAAAAAAAAAAAAAAAAAAAAAAAAAAAAAGTTTTATAACCTGTTTGTTCTGGTTTCTGTGAATGCTGAAACTGAGGTTATGGTTGCAGGTTAGTATATTGAAAATGCAATGCCTTAATTGCAGGACTTGAACTGGCTTCACTGTTGACCTTTATTAGGTATCTTGGTACTAAAAATAGTTTCTCCACAGATGCTTTGTGTTTAGGGCTAAGTCCATTATTGGTTAAGAATTGCAAAATAATGCTGCATAGAGCAACTTACTTAGACCATCACTATTAATTCCCTGATGGCTTGCAACTTGTAGTTGAGCATGAAAGTGGTGACAGTGCAGTTTTCCAAATGTATGATCTATGTTGTGTGTGCCTGCCAAACTTGTATGACTTTGAATATGGAAAAAAAAAAGACCACTGGACTTGGCCCCAGAAACCATTCAATTTTGCAGGTGAATTTCTGTGCTCTGGGGTCCTGTCTATTCATAATTATAGCATCTGCTATAAATGGCATGCAGATTTTTGCGCAATAATGAAGAAAGGTTTTGCTTGTTCTGTGGATTTGTTGCTGAATATTTTTTAATGTAGAGATTTACATGGGCAAATCAAATGAGCTCCTAGACTTTGCACTCTAAAAGCTAAATGCAAGACTTGCCTTCTGAGATATTGCTGAGCTTAGCTGAATAATCAACTATTTTACTAGTGTATGGAAGTCAGTGCTTGGCAGGGCAAATGATGTTGGTCTGGAAGTACCAGAGTATTGTGTCCAAGCTTATTATTTTTCCATTCCAGGAATGGAAATACCCTGAGATTGTGTTTAAAAATTCATTGTACAATAAAATAAAGGCCCTTCCGGCATTTCCATTAAAAGTACAAATCCATGTCAGACTGAGAATTATTATGTGTAAGATTTTCTTCCATCTTCTGGTACAGATACTGCAATGACAAGAGTTTCATGAAGCACTGAAATAGGTAGGGGATTTCATGTTGGCAATGGAGTATGGGAGGGAGAGGAGCAATTTAGTTCAGTCCTGCACAGACCAAGAGCTCCCTTTGCCTGGTTGCTCAGTGACTGCAGAGAGCACCCTCTTTGTCTGTCTTCCTGAAGCTGCTGGGGTATGCTAATATTTCCCTCCATACACTCTGTCTTTTCCAAAACAGCCTGGTCACTATGCTGCTAAGGCTGCCATGTGGTGATGTGGACCTGATGGTATGATCAGGTACTACTTATGCCTCAGGCTCTAGTGAGGTAATGTTTGAAATTCATTATTCATTTCTCAGAAAGGCGTTTGGTAAGAAAATCCACTGAATAAAACGCTTCAGAAAAAACTTCTGCCTCCAGTCTCACTCTTTGAATAGACTTCTTACTTGGACTAAGATCTCAGAAATGGTAATTGCATGTGGATTCCTTTCTCAATGGATTAGAAGTGGAAAGAGGCTGAGGAGTAGAGAGAGAATTACTCCTTTAAAAAGACGCAAGTTAGTAGGAGGCATAATAAAGGATTTCTTTCTTAGGGAGATTGAGTGTTGCAGTTCAGATGCATTGGAGTAAAGAACTTGTAGGTCCACCAAGGTGCTTAGAAATTTATTTGGAATATTTATTTTGGATAACTCTTACAGATATCCATGTTGTACAACACTAACTTTGGTGTTCTCTCTAGAGGGCAGGGATACTGTGCAACATACTTGTGTCAGTTGAAGAGTTGCTGTGATCAGAGATCTGTAAAGGACATAGGCAAGACAGGTGTAGCAAAGGCTTATTCTATCATGTAACAATCACAGAAAGGTATTTGAATCCCAAGAGCAGAAAATGGGAAGCCTAAGAAATGCATGTTGTCTTAAAACAAACCTTGTAAAATGCATGCAGTTCTTTTCGGAGGAGTGGGCTTAGGATCTGTGAGGGTAGCAAGCACCTGATTGTGATAAAGCCAGAGCCTTCTGTTTCTAAATGAACTCAAGATGTTGCCTCTAAAGACCCTACTCTTGTAGGAAATGTACCACTGTTCAGCTACTGAACTTGCCTTCTTTTTGCATGCAACAGTGCAAAGGAATTCAAGGAGAGAAGTTCATCACAGTCAGGTGTAAAGTTCTGCACATGGGTCAAAGCAGTCCTGTCCACAAATGCAAGTGGGGTGGAGAGCGGATTGAAAGCAACCCTCAGCAGAAAACTTGGGGGTGTTGGTTGACAAGAACCTCAACATGAGCTGGTAATGTGCACTTGCAGTCCTGAAAGCCAATTTCATCCTGGGCCACATTAAAAGCAGCATGGCCAGCAGGTCAAGGGAGACAGTTCTTCAGCATTTACTTCACTCTTGTGGGACCCCACCTGGAGTACTGCATCCAGCTCTGGGGCCCCTAGCATAAGAAGGACATGAACCTGTTGGAGTAAAGCTAGAGGAGGGCCACAAAGATGATTGGGGGCTGCAGTACCTCTCCTGTGAAGGCCAAGAGTTGGGATTGTTCAGCCTGGAGAAGAGAAGACTTCAGGGAGACTTGGAGAGGGCCTGCAAGACAGCAGTGGGGCATGTAGTGAGAGGACAAGGAGGAATGGCCTTAAACTGACAGAGGACAGGCTTAGATGAGGTAATAAGGAAGAAATTATTCGCTGTGATGGTGGTGAGGCACTAGAACAGATTGCCTAGAGAAGTTGTGAACTTTGCATCCCTTGAAGCGCTGAAATTGGATATGTAGCTGGCCTAGTGGAAGATGTCCCTGCCGATGGTAGGGGGATTGGAACTATATGAGCATTAAGATCCCTTCCAACCCAAACCTTTCTTCGATTGCAAGAAAATGATTTTTTCTAATATTTGATCTTTGTTTAGTCTAGATGTCATTTCTGTGCTGGTCATGGTTCATTGTTTTATCTGAATCGACAGCAATATTCTTGACTTCCAATTTAAAGCTTCACAACACAGATTATTGTTCAGCAGCTATTCCATAGCAATTTTTTTGTCTTTTTCCTCTCTGTTCAAGATTCAACTGGTCTCTTTGCTGAAGCAGTAGGTGTGGTTGTTTTATAACAAGGTGAATAAATAATTGATTGCTTACATCACTTAAGATTTTATAATTGTACTTCTTATTAACAGTAGCTTCCAATCTTTGTGGCTACAAAGACTCTTGTGCCTTTAGGCAAATTGTTTTACATAGAGCCGGTTCTTGATTATCCAGGGCAACAAAAGAGAGGAGGGGGTGCGTGGGAGAATGTCGATACAATGTAAAAACTGTGGATAAAAACACAAATAGTAAAGTCAGCTACAAATCATGCAGTGAATGTACAGTTGAAGGGGAAGAGGGGAAACTGGTCATTAATCTACCCCTTTTAACCATTCCAGGTTTATAACAAAAATTCATTATATTGCTTTTGGACTTGAGTGTAGCTTGGATGTGTCTGTACTTGTAGCACAATTAAACTACGACATGGATGATCCATCCCCAGATAGCTGAGAGCAGGTTATATTGTGCTTTGTTGAAGGTGCTGGGCTGACTTGAGCACTGTTGGTTCCTTGTGTTATGACAGTCTCTCCTTATTCTCCGTGCTTTGCATTTGCTGATATAACCTGTGCTGTCAATGCAAATGCCTGAAACAAAAAAATAACCCTATTTAAAGGAGGAAAATACCTGTTTCATGGAATGTTTGACTCCTCTTATAAGGCATAGGGAATATTTGTAAATAGGTCTTGAATGTAAATAAAAAATTAAGTGAAATTAAGTCTTACTTCAACCAGAACAAGTAGTGTGACAGTTGACTTCTATGACTACCCTAAGCTCATTCTCTTTTGAGTCTTTGCATACCTTGCAAAGACTGGCTGAGCTCCTGGTTGCATTCTCATAATTCTCCCTTTAGAACAGGTTATCAGCCACTTTAAAAACAATGTAATGGGACTTAAAACCCAACCAAAAAACCTATGTGGTTTGTAGAGCATACTAGTGTACATAATGTGTACATACTTTACATAATATTCTGACCATGCAGGAGATACCAGTGGGGGGAAAAACAACCTATCCCATCTCTAACCTGATTCAGTCTGAGTTATGGTCCCCTTGTCTCTTGTCACTACAGGTGATAAAGTAGCAGCAATATCAATACATTCTTCCAGTCTTGTGTCTTCCCTGCAGTATTCAAAAGCCAATATCTCATTTTCCCTGTCTTACATCTAACTCCAGAAACTTCTATTTGACAGCACAAATTGAGCAGGTTAGATGTGGCCATCCATCTTTGTCACTGCAACTTTTGGCTGTCTATTGTAAAACATTAGCAGCTTCTTTTGCTGTTCTCCCATGTGACACATGGAATTATGGAAGTCAAGATTTCTAGAACTTATTAATGCTGGAGAAGGGGTATAAAAATCTTAATTGTATGCAGTCCCAACAGCAGCAGTACAACTTTATTTCAAAGGATAGAATAAATTTAGCCTGTTAAAGATCTTCTTGGAACAAGGAATTGTTGGGGCAGAGGTACACACTGAAACAAATCAAATCTTCTTTGAAGTGATAAGTATTTAATTCTGAGGATCACATTTCATTAGCAGAACTGTTACCTCCCCTCCCCACCACTCCCTCCCACCCTGGAAGCATGATATCTATTCTAGGAACCAGTTCAGCATGGCATCTTAAATTATTTTCAGGGAACACACAGATTGCAGCCCCAGAAGGCATCTTGTATATTTTCAATCCATGTGATTATTTATCAGTAGCATAGATCTAGTGGATCTAAATATAGAGAAAAATCATAACATGTTACTATAGGTCTTTAATTATTAGAACACTTGTAGATTTTTAGTTCAGTGCAATACTGTTCAGCCTGTAAAGCAAAGGTAATATAGAAGATAGCATTAATTAAGAGGCCTAATGGTAAGTAAGTGAATGGCTAGTATGTGTAGTGGTGCTAATCTAGAGGTGACACTTCTAGTGGTGACTCAGAAGAGTTCACCATTCCAAATATGCTGCCAACAAGAGGATCACGCACCCTTCAGTCCTCTGTGTTGGACTTCATAAAGTGTAAATGATGGCACAATCAATGCCTAATGAAAATCCTCTTACCAGACTGTCTTAACAGGATTACTTTCCAGAACACAGAGCTGGGAAGGATCTCCTAGGTCACATGGTCTGCCTTCTTATTTGCAGATAAGCTCTTTGCATTTGATGTAATTTTTTAGTGGAGTAACTCGGTTCTATGATGTTTCTTTCCACATTATTTATGTATTTAAATATTACTTTTAAACCTTTTAGGCACTAGAATTTTTCCCATCCTTTCCATAAAATATAGAAAGACGTAAATGGAAGACCAATACTTGCTTGGAATGTGCTTGTTTGGACTTTCACTCTGGGGTGAAGTTTAAACAGATTGTGAATGTGCCTTACTGCCTACTCTTACTCTGGGCATCATCAGACTCAAGTGAGGACCACAGCTAAGGGGCAGAAGTATTAAGACAGTGATTTCTCCTGTAGGTCACTTACTACCTTATAAAAAAATCCATCTTTTGAGTATGTCTGCAGACTCTGGGAGAAATATGCTTACTAATATTTCATAGAATTCATTTAGCACTCCTTAGAAAATATGTTAGTGACTTAGGAAGCTAACTTATTTTAGCACCTGAATGGTAACTTTTTGAAGTAGATGTCTAAATTAACTCTAGGATGATACAAGTGATTTGTTCTACTTCAGGTGACTGGTATATAACATTTTGACACACTTTAAACACAAAGAATGCCCTAAGCCTTTAGAGCTGGTTGCTTTACATTTTAAAAGATGGTACTTGAAGCATATAGTGCACTTTTTTTTTTGTCTGAAAAGAATTCCAGCTGTTCTGATATAAGCTACTGTCTTTTTATTTTTGTGATGCTATCATGCCATTTTAGGTTTATAGTAAAATTTTGTATTCCTTTTTTAGGTGTGTTGGGGTAAAACTGCATAGTCTTCTTTTTTAAAACATTAACAAAGCTCCCTAGAATTTGGATTATGTTGATATTGAAAACTGAATCTTTTCTGAGTGCAGAAACTGATGAGGGGAAGGAGTGCTGGTGGCAACTGGCTCACTGGCAGCCAGAAACATTCCAGCTCTTACTTCAGGTGTTGCTGCAGTACTGCCTGGCCTGCTTAGCTAAAGATTTAATCAACTCGCTTATTGCTAGCCAACTACTTTTTGTTTATTAAACCCAAACTCTTAGGCAGAAGATTTGGTTTAGTTTCATGAAGTAATTGTGATAACCAGAGAATTCATTTATATGAGGAAGCAAATCTTTCACTGTATAACCTGGAGACTGTCTTGTCTCAGGCTGGGGGCAACAGAGGCTTCCAGGACTAATTTTGTAAAAATCAACACCTAAACAACATCTCTGCCTTTTCTTCCCCCCAGTATGTCTCTGAACACTATTTATCTTCTTTATTTTAGGTTCTTAACAGATTTCACCTTAAAATATGTAATAATTACATTGGAATTGTTAGCTATTACTCTTGGCTAGTAGCTTGCAGTGCATTTAATGTAGCAAGTGGAAGGAGGCAGGACTATGTGCCAAAATACTTTTCTGAGAATCGGACAGGAAGAAGCTCTGGAATCAAACAAGGGTCCTGTATAGTCTTTAGCTCCCTTCTCTTTTTGTCATCCTTGGTGGGATAGTCACAGCAGGTTATGCCACCTCCTGGATCTGGAATTGTTTGTGAATTCATTTTCGAGATCCCTCAGGCACTTTTCCATGTTTTGCAGTTCAGGGACTTGCCTGTGTAGCCAAGTGGTGTCTCTGGCCCCCAGGGAAGAGGAGTGTCTGCTTTTAAGCATGTTAGAACTCCTGCTGATATTTCTTGACACCAGTGGATCAGAGCCAAAATGCATTGACTGCCAGTCCCTGGCCTGCCTGCTGCTCCAAATGAGTATCTGGGGGGAGGGAGAGTCGTCACTGTGTAGAGCACACTGCTATTCCCAGGCTCCACTTGGAGTAGTGACTCGTTACAAAGCATGAGAAACTCTGTATCTCTTGCATGCATAAATTTCTTTAAAAAGATTACGTTGCTTCTAGATTCTGCAGGATGTAAGCGCAGAATACCACTGAATAAAGCAATCCCCCCACCTTTGCCTCAGAAAACAGACTTCTTGTCTCTCATGTTAAATCTTAAAGGACCTAATACTTCTGGCTAAAGAAATAATAATGATCGAAAACTGTCTCCTGTTCCAATCAGTCACAGTTTAATTGGCTGGTAAGACAAAAATGTGGTGAGAAGACTCTGAGTGTGTCAGATGTTAGATGTACCCATACGGTATGACTTTTATTGCAGAAGTCAATTTACACGCAGCTTCTCAGTGTAAAGAAAATCAATACCAGAGACTAACAGATTGTTTTTACAGGGCTGCTGAAACTGAGATGAGAAGAGCCATTTAGAGGTCTCATTATATCACGTGCTCTTTCTTTGTGTTCTTTCAAACAATCTGATGGAGTAATTAATCCTTCAAGTGCCCCAAGAGGCAAACCTGCTTAATTGCACTGCTGTTTAGCCTAAATTCCCAGACTGTAAAGGACCTGGCATTCGTCCTGTTTGATCAAAAATTTTGCATGGAGCATATATTCCTTAGGTTTTTTTCATCTTCTCTCTTAGAAAAAAGCAATCAATCTGTCAAATTTGACCTAGTGTGGCATGGTCCTAGTCATTATTTCATTCTTGCTGTAGGCAGAATTATGTACAAATTGCAGGGAAGCAGTCAGCTGTGCCTGTTTTTGCTTGGAGATGGAGAGTGACCTGCTCTTGAGAATCGCAGAAGGGAGGTATGTCCTGTGGCTACTATGTGGAAAGTCATTCCACTTGCACGGTCATCAAGGTAGCAACATTTAAGCCTGGTGGCTGAAGCTCTGTGCCTTTCAAGAGTGGCTAGGTAATGGTGATTTGGTGTACAACCTGTATTTGCTAAACTATTTGCCAATCTATTTCTGCTTGATGTGAAAATCGATGATGACAAAAAAACCATGATGTGCTCTTCCTATCTGCTTTGGAGTGTTTTGTTTAACATAAGTGACATCCAGGCATAGACTTAGCACGACCTATTTTTGTATTGAGAACACAAAGCATTTGTTCTGGAGACAGCACTTGATTTTCCACAAATGTCTCGTTGAGATTGAATCTATGTTATGGGTATGGTTAGGAGGTGTTGAATGCTTCTCTTCCACTCTTCAGTATAGTCTGTGATCAATGCCTCTTCTTCATTTAGCAATTTCACACCCTAGTGATTCCTTTAGACTTCTGTAGAGATGCACAAATTAGACACCAATTCCTTAACCAGCATGTTCTGGATATATTTGGAGAAGTTGAAGTTGTTTTGACAGTTCATTTATGAAAACAGCAAAATAGCGGTGTTAGTACTGAAGAAGATTAAATGAAGTCTGTGACTAGGTATCAGTTTCTTCTCTATGCTCACCAGTGACACTGAAGCTGCAGAGTGCAAGGTTCCTTGAATAATGAGCAGAAATTTAATTTTTTTTTAAATTAACCAACAGAATAGGACAAATGGAATATCTGGTATGCTCTACTATGACTGGCACTTCCTTCTTGGAAAAACAGGCATTTTGGTATTGTATTTCCCTGTAATCATGTTATCTCACCAATGGATTTTTTTCTGTGCTGTGCTAAAGATGATAGAGATGCAGCCATTGTAGCAGGGGATTGGCTTTAATTATTGAAGTTATGGGCACAATGAGGTGGAGGGTTTTCAAAATTCAGAATCTTGTGGAATTTCCCCTTGTATTTTGTGTGATGCTTGTTTTTCATCATTTTGTAGCAATGACATGATTCCCAGAGAACTACTCTGCCTTGTGTCTTGCCCACACCCCCACCTACTGGCTATAACCCCGTGTTCACTGTCCGTGGCTCTAGGGTAATTTATCCTCTTAGGATGCATACCATAAGGACACATCTCCTGCCTCGAGAACTGCTCTGAAATGTAAGTGCTTGAGAAGTTGGAGTAATTGGTAACTGTTAAAAACCTTGTCCTAGCAAGTCATAGCTGTCCTAGCTGTCATAAACACCATGCCTTTTACTAGAGGAGAACAAATACACCTCTCTCCTCTAGAGCTTGCTTCTGTGTCTCTGCAATGGGCAGTAGAAGGATATCCACTGCCTCTGAATTGGAAGGGCCAGATGGGAAGAGATTGGAGAAGAAAGTGGAAACTTGTTCCTGGAGAGGTAGAACTAAGGTAGAGATGGAAGTAATCATGTATAAAGTGTATGGTAGGCTGCCTGCCTCGTTTCCATGTTTTTCCAGGTTATTTCTTTCACTAGTATGTACTTTAGGTCCAGGTATATAGGTGTATGTCTCTTTGGCCAAATTCTGCAGGCTTGCTTCTGCCAGTTTGATAAATATAAGTAATTTTTCTTCTGGATTGCTTTCTTCCTGTGCCCTCAAGTCCCTGATCAAACTTGTCCTCTCTGTCTTTTTCTACTAAAGACTCACAGAAATATTCGTGATAGTGAAAGAGAGAACTACAGAAGTCAGGGGTTGTAGGGACAGATGAGTTTGACAGTAGTTTGCTGTAAGTTTGCTTCTCTTCCTCTAGATGTTGCTCTCTGGACAAATAGGAGCTGGATTTTTGTATTTTAGGAAGACTTGTTTGAATAATGTTTGAAGCAGTGCCACTATTGGAGAGTCCATTGGAGGTAGGTTAGAGGGAGAAGTAATATGGTTGCTATCAACAGCTGCTGGTATTTTCTACAATTAGTAAGGATGTCTGTACATTTAACTCTGAAGACATATGTTGTACTGAAATGCTTATAAAGCATTTGTCCAGTGTTTTTTTGTAACTTGTACATCAGATCTGGGCAAGTGTCTTCAGACACATTTGTACAGTTACCCCATCACTCCAAGCCTATTGCCAATAGATGAAATGGTCTTTGTAGATGGCTTTTTCTCAGACAGTTCTGTGATGATGGGTGTTCAATGAGATAAGTTGTTCATGGCCATAAGGACTTTCTTATGGATCAGGAACTAGGTCTAAAGGTCTGAGGTGCTGGCTGCAGCAAAAATGAAATAATAGACAGGTTTGAATTGATGTTCTGCACTCTGTATCTCTTAAAGGCATGGTATGAGGCAAGTTTTTAATAGAGGAGATTTTCCACTCATGAAACTCAGCTAACCACTTACTTAATTTTAGTACTCCACCTCTGATACAGATGGTTGTGTTAGAAAATTGCAGCCTTCCACCATTATTGTTGAAGTGACCTGTTCACCCTGTCACATTATGGCATCTGCTTCCAGGATACCACTGTTTTTTTCATTCTTTTGACTTTTATTTATTTTTTTTTTTTAATAAAAAGGCAAAACCTGAACAAAATATGCAATTATTTCCTTAGCACTGAACAGGAGAATTAGGGATGTATTTTAGAAGCATTGTAACAGACTGGCTGGCTCTGCCTTGAAAAAGCATATTTCTTCCTTTTTCATTTTCACAGCTGCAGTGTTAAGCATAAAAGCAGTGAAGTTAGGGTATGTCTGACTCTGTCCTCCCACACTGGCTTGTTTTTCATGTCATATGTTTGTTACTTTTAGGAGTCATCCATGTTTATGTGGGTTTTGTTTTTCGCTTTGATTTTCAAATGGTCAGTTAGCAAATCAACATTAAGAAAGTTGCATGAAAGCCTAGGCTGGGAGTTTCTTGCCCTGGAAGAGAAAATACATTGACATATATAGACAAGGCAAAAGAAGGGAAGCCATCTGTGCGTTAGCAAAGACTGACTTTCAGGGTGGCTGTGTGCAGAGCAGTTGGCTTTCAGCTCTGCTGCTGTAGATGAGAGTCTTTGCTTGCTATAGTCTAAGGAGAAGGGGAAGAATAATAGCAAGCGGAGGTTGTGTGTTACTGGAGAAGAACTAATATATGCAAATATATTCTTGTTTGGCATTACTCTGACATTGTGTTGGAGATATTGCAGGAAATGAGACAAGGAGTGGAAGCTGGAAGAAAAGGAGTGTGACTTCTTGTCTCCTCTCTTCTGATATACAGATTCTCCCCTCTCAAATCTTGTAATGCTCAGTGTAGAGCAGCAGTGATGCTGGAGCTGACTTCTGATAAAAATGCAGCTGCACAGCAGTGGTGTTGCTGGTGAGGCTGTCTGGCAGTGAGGGAAGAAAAAACCTGGGCATCCTTGGGAAAGGAGGATGGTTGTGGAATCATAGAATTGTTTAGGTTGGAAAAGACCTTTAAGATCATTAAGTCCTAACATTAACCTAGCACTGCCAAGTCTGCCACTAAACCATGTCCCTGTGTGCCACATCTGCATGTCTTCTAAATACCTCCAGGTATAGTGACTCAACTAATTCCTTGGGCAGTGTGTTTCCATGAATGACAACCCTTTCCATGAAGAAATTTTTCCTAATATCCAATCTAACCCCCCCCCCCCCCCCCACGGCATGACTTGAGGCTGTTTGCTTTTGCCCAGTCAGTTGTTACTTGGAAAAAGAGACCAGCGCTTCCTTTCAGATACTTGTAGGGAGCAATAAGGTCTCAGTGAGCCTCCTTTTCTCCAGGCTAAACAACCCCAGCTTCCTCAGCTGCTCCTTGTAAGACTTGTGCTCCAGATCCTTCACCAGTTCTACTGCCCTTTTCTGGACATGCTGCAGCCCCTCAATGTGTTGTAGTGAGGGGCCCAAAACTGAAACAGGATTTGAAGTGTGAAGTGATGAGCTCAGTACAAGGCGATGATCACTCCCTTGTCCTGCTGGCCACACTATTTCTGCTACAGGCCAGGATGCCATTGGCCTTCTTGGCCACCTGAGCACATGCTGGCTTGGGTTCAGCTGCTGTTGACCAGCACCCCCAGGTCCTCTCTTAATCAGCAGCTTTCCAGCCACTCTTCCACGAGCTTGTAGTGCTGCATGGGACTGTTGTGACTCAAGTGCAGAACCCAGTACTTGGCCTTGTTGAACCTTAGCCCAACAATCCCCCCTGCCCAGATCCCTCCACAGACCCTCCAGCAGATCAACATTCCTTCACAACTTAATGTCATCTGCAAACTGACTGAATGTGCACTCAATCCCCTCATCCAGATCATCAGTAAAGATATCAAGCAGGACTGATCCCAATACTGAGCCCTGAGGGACACTGCTTGTGTCTGGCCAATGGTCAACAGCAGTGGCAGTCTGTGTCTGGCTCCCCAGAGCTGGGCAGGAGGCATTCCATGAGCTCAGCTGGGGATGCCTCTGCCAAAAATGACTGCAAAAATGGTACTTGCTGGAAGATCTACTCTTCAGTGTTGGTTTATGCAGTGGTCTGGCAGTGCTCACTGCAGCGTGCAGCCCTGGGCCTTGCTGCAGGTCACCCATCTGCCACGCCTGAGCATTGCCTGGGGCAGGGAATGGCAGCCAGGGCCTACCCCCAGCCAGGAGCAGGCAGCCAGCCAAGGGCACTGGGGCAGGCCCAGCCATCAGCATCTGCCTGTAGCTGGGCCAGGGCAGGCTGGGATGTGGGTCCAGCTCAGCAGGGCTGGTGGCTGGGCAGGGCTGTGGGGATGGCCCTGCTGGGATGTGGCTGGGCAGGAGCTCACGGCCCAGGAGCTGACATTGGGGCTGTGGGGATGGCCCTGCTGGGACGTGGCTGGGCAGGGGCTCATGGCCGCAGGAGCTGACATGGGAGGGTGGGGATGGCCCTAGTGGGACATGGCTGGGCAGGGCTGTGGGGATGGCCCTGCTGGGACATGGCTGGGCAGGGCTGTGGGGATGGCCCTACTGGGACGTGGCTGGGCAGGGCTGTGGGGATGGCCCTGCGGCCCAGGCTCTCAGTTTGGCTGCCTGGTCTGGCTTGCCTGTGGGCAGAGCCTGTTTTAGGATACATTTTTATAGGAGCCTTTGGGCCTTGGGTGTTTCTTAAGGCTGTTGGGGGCAAATAGAGGAAGTTTGTCCTTGAAGGGAGAGCTCCAGTATGGATTGCAGACTGTAACACAGGGCTGTGGGTTGTGTTAGCAGGTGTATCATGACTGAGCATTTGAAGAGGTCGGTGCAGACCCAGCTTTGTTATCATAACCAAAGTGGCTACATGGACCCGGAGGAGAAGGTGTGTGTGGCACCATTACTTTAGTTTTTCTGTAAAGACTTGTTTTTTGAGTGCCTTTGTTCAGCCGTGAAACCCATTTAAATGTCAACTTCTGAAACAGCATTTCTTATTTTAATTTTGTAACATCACGACAGTTTGATATGCTGAAAGATTTTGCTTGCTACAGAGTCTTTGTTGTTGAGGCTGAAATAGCTGTAAAAGGCAGAGCAGGAGACAGGAAGGGAGAAGAGGGGCAGGCTAAGCCCAGAGTCCATCAATGCTGCTTGGAGGCCCTGCAGTCCTGTAGGGGACCGGGGGCTGGCTGGAGGTGTTAAAAGGAGAAAAGAAGCTCGAGTACTCCATCTGATCCACTGTTCCTCTGGAAGCTGGCCGTGCACTCTCCTCCCATCAGTGTCATGCAGGTGCAGTGGTAGATAACACAGGATTAAAGGAAGTACAGGAGCTGATTACTTTTCTGCTTGTATCTTCATAACATTTATAACTACTTGACCTGTGAAGGTTTCTGGAAAGATTCCTGTAGGTAAGAAAAAAATGATTAAATTTGCTGAATAACAGTTTATTTGCAGCGGTGTAAGCTGGTCTTGACTGCTGCTGTGTTAATGGTGCCTTAAAGAAAACTATCAGCAGGCTAATGGCAGCTTTGAAAACAAAAACTTACCCTGCTTCATCCTATTCATATCCAAAGAGATGTACATTTCCAGTCCTAATGATCCATTTAACTGCCAAGATTAAACACAAGAAAAAAATTATATGCAATTAAAAAGGAAGAAGCATGTTAATGTAACATTGAGACTGTGTAATTGAGGACAGTCAAGCAACTGGAAGACAGATCTTTAAAACTGAGGTTAGTTTTCATTTGGCTCTTAGAGAATTTTATTCTTCCTGTTTCCCAGATAAATATTTACATTGCTTTAATTCTGAAGCACAATCTGAAGTGCTCAAAGGTTAATGAACAAAGCTTCAGCATGAAGGGCTAGCTGAGTATTTCCGCCAAGTCAGAGAGGGAAACAATCACTTTATGACACACATACTTGATGGTAAGATACTACTGGAAGGTTGTTGGAATGATTAATCTGTTTAAGCTCTGTTTAATTTAGGACCACCTCCATTTACTGTTTGTAATTCCTGTTTCCTAAGAGTGGATCTCCTCACTCTCTTCAGAAACAAAGTTCCTTGTGAATTGCAGACTTCTGCAGGAAAGCAAGCTTGTAGTGTTCAAGCATACTTCTTTAGTGTGCAAGACAACCTTGCATGTAAAACAGCCGGATGCCGAGCAGGTGCACTGACCTGGGCTCCTGGATCTGGTGCACTCGTAAGCAGCATGGATCACTGTGTGCTTGGCCACTTCAGTCTCATGTGCCTGTTGCTAGAACTGCTGGTGTCTTTTGTTTGTTTTTTTTTTTTTTTGCATTAAACTGAGCTGCTTTTTATTTCTCAGGGAATTGTGGGAACTTGTCTGTTCTTGAGGCATGTTTTGAAGGGGAAGGGAAGAAGATATTGTGGGAAAGCATCAAATAACTGAATTTGCTTTAGGGCTGAAATCAAAGGGCTATAATCATCAAAAGGTGGAAGAGAGCTAGCCCACAAGAAAGTGGCAGTGAGGCTTTTGCCTGTAGCTCCAAATAGGCCAGGGTGGCTGGGAGTGGAGCACTGGATGCAAGGTGGACTGACTGCTTGAGCAAGCGAGCTCATTTGGAGCAGTGCATGAGTAAAGGCCAAAGCTGACTTGCAATAAAACAAAATGTTACAAGAAGGCCAGAATAGTTTCCTGTGAATAAAAAAGTTAAATGAGACAGATGCTGTTCCCCTGGCTATTAGGGCAACGTGAAGATTCTTTGATGTAAAATTTTGGCCCAGTGCTCTTCTCACCTAAGCCAGATTGAATGTGTAGATAACATAAGCCACCAAGCTGCTCTTACTGAGAGACTGGTAATTTTTAACTGCAGCTTGTTGCTCTGTACATTTGGAATCTTGTGGATTGGAAGCACAACCAGCAATTATTCCTCCTTTGGCTCTATCTGAAGTGTTTCATGGCTTCATATGAATATTCCCTACTTGAGTATATGCATGGATTTTCAGTTATAAAAAGTAGTTATTTATTCTTTGTGTGTACTTTCTATTTGTTTGTTGAAAACAACAGCATGAGGGAACTTAAAAATTAACCTGCATTCCTCAGTGTATTTTCATAAGTAGTTACCCAGATCTATAGCAGAAACCACAGTAGGAAATGAGTTCTGGTCTGTGTAGAAACAAGGCAAAACTGATGTCCTAATTTTTCTAATTAACTACATAATTGTTTAATCCCTTTGGAAAATGGTGGTGTAAATTTGTGTACTTTGGTTTTGAATATTTTTGTTTCACAAAGTATCTTATGCCTTGGCTTGTCCTTATTCAGTCGTAAATGCCAAAGGCATTATATGAAGCATCTTCAGCATTTTTGAAGTGGAATAAATATAGAGGTACTCTTGGCACAGCTATCTCTTTCTTGCAGCTGAAGGTAATGGGGATTTTAAACAAAGTGATATTGGGTATGTTTGATTTCAGTGATTGGCAATGGGTTCTGCTTCCTTCTTTTAACTCTGTATTCCACAGGCCAGCTAGAAAGCTTTTATTGGCCTCTTTTCTGGTCACGCAATCCTACCTGGTTGCCTGTATTTTCCTGTGCTGAAATGACCAGGCAAGGACTGCTACACCTATTCCATATTCAGTGGATTTTACTCTGTGAACTCTTGTTATGGAAGGCAGCCCTGTTTATTATGAATGTAGGATTTATTAGTGTCCTGACTTCTGTGCTTGGCACCATGTGTGCAGAACTGAACCATTTGTGCTTTATCTTAGGTACCTGCCTGTGGGAGGAATATGGGTACAGTGTCTTTTACACAGATCTTCTACAAGCTGTGAAGATGCATTTGAGGGGGTTGTTCCATCTTCTGTCTTCCAAACCATCTGGGTTTGGAAGAATATGAGAAGGATTAAAAGTAGATATTTGGCAGCTTTGGGCAGTAATGAGACAGTGGGGTCCTCAAACAGTGTCCAAATGTAGCTTCTTTAGAAATATCTCAACCTTTTTTGTCTTCTTTATCTTTAGAAAACAGTTCTCACTCCTCTAATCCTGTATGCTGTCTTTGAACCAGCAGATAGGGACCTCATAAATGGCCCAAGCTTTCTAAGCCCTCCACCAGAGGAGTCAGACATTTCCTAAGCCGTTGCTTTGACAGTGAAGTTCAGAAAACGGGCATGCAAGGGTGGAGAGTGTTTGCTGCTCTGGAGGAATTCCTCATGTTTAGATGTGCTCGTTGTGGAGACATTCTGAAAGTGGTGAGGTGGACTTTAAACTCTGTTTGCATCGACCATTTGAAGGATTAAGAGGACTGGCACCAAGTGAAGGTCAGTGGGAAGGAGCTGATGATACCACTTTGTGCTGACTGGTAGGTCCCTGTGCCAGCCACTGCCTTCTCTGAGCTAAGTTTCAAATGCTTTGATTTGGTTTGCTGAAGCAAAGCTTGCCTGCGGAGGCTGCATATGTGTGCAGCCCAGCTCTGCTTAGTTGGAACAAAAAGTCTATCCAGGAGCTTGGATTCAGGCCAATTACTGCATGAGAAAATTCTCATTCTCCTCCTGTATTTTTGCATGCTCACTCAGCCTGACCAGCTCTTGGAAAAGAACTGGTGTTTCTTTAGAATTTGAGGGTGTCAGTTGGCTCATCGAAACTTTATAATTTGAAACCGGGTATTCTATTATTAGCTGTAGCCTGAAGTGATTTTTGGAATCCACCTGTCATTTTGATTATGCTTACTCTTTATTTGTTTTGTTTCCTTGTTCATTGATATGAGAAAATATTAAAGAAATGTGCATCCCTTGCAGCTTGTGGCTAATGTGGTATGCTAGCATGTTTTAGAATGCCTGAAAAGAGTTTTAAAGGAATCTGGTAATGTAGGTTGAACAGAGTGATTACATGCAACCATGGCTATGCATGGGAGTCATCTACAGCTCAGGCTTTTGTTTTGAGAGGAGGAAAAAGGGAGTTTGGAGATACCTGAACACTGATTTACCACTGCCAGTTTTAAACAGGTTCTCTTCTATTGCAGAAAGTCTTTTGAACTGGTGCTACAAGGCATTTAAAAGCTGAGCAGGAGCACTATTTTTTCTTTTTTTTTTTTAATGGGCATAAACACTTTTTCCAAGCTCAGGACAGTTTGCTGAACTCCCTTAAATACAAATCCTGAAAGCTGCTTCTCTGGGCTATATGAGTTTGGACTGTAACTAGATCAAGGTTGGCTGCATCTTAAAGGCATTAAGTTTATTTTTGTTTCCATTATTAAGCTAAAATGACACATTAGAGATTTTGTCTGTGTGTCTTCTGCCATGCTCTTATCACCCTAGCTTGAAATTGGCCAGAGAGATAATGATATTATAACACAATGATACCTGTAGGATTACCTGCTTGTTTTCACAACATTTACACAACCTTTGAGTATCTTCACTAAAGTGAAGAATTTCATGCCTTTTTAGTTGGCCGTGGATCCACACAGGTAAGTTGTTATAGCTTCTGTTGCATTCTTGAAAAGGAAAAGGCTTTATTTGGGCACCTGAGAATCAAGACATGAATTACAGGAAACCCACACTTCCTTAGCACTGGTGCTTCCCAATCCATGCCATTGTTTCTGCTCTGTGTAAGAACAGACAGGAGGAATTCAAACACAGACATGATACACAGCCTTCTTTTGAGTAGCTCCTTTGTTGGATACTGACAGACTAATAATGGCAGATTTTTGTTTGCTTGTTTGTTTTCGCTGGTTTTGTTTATGGAAGCCCATTCACTCTAAAGTGTATGTTTTATTAAAGAAAATTACCTGCCAGCAACAAGTCCCACACTGATGTGAAACATTGTCAGGTTACCAGTCATTCCCTGGATCTCCTTTGTTGATGTGCCATTTCATTGCTTTTTGATGTGCCACAGTGTAAAAAAAAACAAACTACAAACAAATGAAAGAACAAAATGATCCACCTGTAAATACACCACCTCACTTCCCCAAGCCCTGGTGACCTGGATGGTACTCTGGGTGTACCAGCTTTTGTCTACAAGAAATCTTGTGGAAGTCAACTCTTTTGGGTTGCACTGGATGTAATTCACGCTGAAAACTCCTTTGACAACTGAAATCTTTTAAAGTGGAAAACAACAGAAACATGAGACAGTAGCAGCATGGAACTCCCTCTCTTATCTTTTTTTCCCAGGGAGGGAAAGGGAGTGCCTGATTTTGATCTTATTACTTTCCTTCCACCTGATTCTCTGTGCATGTTCATGCAGTTTCATGTCTGGAGACTTGATTATCCTTTTTGGTGTTCCTGAAGTATCTCTCATTTGAGAAAATCTGTAGGTGGAGAGAGAAAACCCTGTGAGAATCTGGAGGAGCACGGATTACAGGAGTCTTCCTCATTAACATGCTTGTGTCCAGGCTGATCTCTACAAGGGCTTCAAACCTTAAGACTTTGTATATTTGTAAAACAGTAGCCAGTTAAAAATATTGTTTGTTTAACGGAGTATTATACTTTGAATTCAAAGTTCCTTTGAGCTGGCTATTCTATATCAGTCATAAACTAGCACACAACTGTACTTTAAAAATGCACAGGAGTGCTTCTGGATTCCTTTTGATGGCAGCAGTTCTGTAACCATGACTATAAGGTCAGGCTCAATGTTTGCAGAAGGCGTCCGATGCTTATGCCTACCATTTTGTCCCCAGAATGGAAATGGGCTGCTGCAGGTATTTGGTTTATATGCAGGTGTTTTGTAGGCATGGGCCAAATTAAGAAGGAGTTCTACTGAAGGACTGTATTTTGGATTCCTTTGAATTAGTTCCTCAACTATGCCTTGTAGGGTAATTATGTTTCTTATATGTACTTCACTGGCACTTGAAACTCTGGGTTTCAGAGTATATGTCAGTGAGAACACTGCTGTCCTTTACACCTACCATTTTATCTTCAAGCAATGTTTAACCGCTTGAAGTTTTCTTCTCCTGCATTTCCAATCCTATCTTTTATTTAAAAGGTGGAGTAATGTGAAAAGAATGCAAAATAGTCAGCTCTTTGTCTGAGATGTACTAGTGATAAAAAAGCTGAACTATGTTTAAGAACTGGAGCAGAAAGGTTGCTCAGATTGTATTAGTTCCTTTTCTTGGCATCTGGAAGTAGAAAATAATTTCTACAGAAAAGACTACTACACTATATTGAGTAAATTAATTAAATCTGTCCAAGTTGAATGTTTGACTTGAGAAAGGTTAGGGTTATAGTTTGTTTGTTTGGGGTTTTTTTATTGGTTGTTTCCTTGGTTGTTTTTTTGTTTGTTTTGTGTCAGAGAAGGCTAACCTCCAAGTGTTTCCAAGAAGCAAGATAGTTAAAGGAAGGTGAAACTCAGGATTGAGCAGCTGAAGTGAGAATCCAGGTAAATTTCTTGAATGGCTCCTAGAGGGTGTTCCAGAGGCTAGAAACTAGCTAACACTGTCCAGAAGGATGAAACACCTGTTACTCTCACCTGATGGCTTGCCCAAGTTGTTCTGCCTCCTTGCTGTAAACGTACTGTATTGGCTGAGTTCCAGATCTAGAATTTTGAGCCCATATTACAGAAATCAGGAAGTAATCTAGAAAAACAAAGTTGGTCTGTCTCTTTACTCTTAATTGTTCTTGTCAGCAACTTTTGAATGATGCCCAAAACCTTATTAAAAAGGCTTTGGCAGTTGTTACAGGTCCTTTTGGAGAACAAAGTTACCATTATTAGAGCCCTACTGTGAGAGGCACTTAGTTGTAAATGCAAATGAGATTTAGTACTGCCTGAAGAATGTCTAGTGATGATGACTGCAATGCACCCAAGTGAGATGGTGTTGAATCCATGCAAAACTGTTGGTAGTCTGCAGCTCTCATCTGAGGTGGATGGCCTCAAAATAGGATATTAAAGATGAGCACCATTTTCAATCCTGAAAAGATTCTGGGAAGCAGAAGACTTAACTAATAATACTTTGTTTGTGAACACGAAGGTGGCTTTCTAGAAGGACACTTCAAAAGGACACTTGCCTTTCATGAGCTTGCGGAGACAGGGGAATCAGCTCACTGGACATCATCTGAAGACTTTATAGTAAAGTTCCCAGTTTGTCTGTTAAGTAAAAAACTGCATTTTAACTTCTAATCACGGTATTTTTCTGATGCACTTTCATGTGTTCTGGGGCCTGAAAGACATGTTTAAGCTTTTAACCTCTCCTCATGAGGATTTTCAGAAATTTGGGCTCAAAACTTTTTAACCCTATGCAAATTTTAGCTCTGGTAAAATAGTGCTGAAGCAGCATATGTGTTGGTTTTAGCCATTATCTGGCTAAAAACATGTTAAAACATTTAACATTAAAGAAATGTTGAAACATTTTAAAAAAATGTTTCTCTCAGAACAAAGCCCCTACACAATGAGTAGGCAAAGAGGCTACTGTGGTACAAACAGATGGATTTTAGCAGAACAAAACAAGATGTAGCTGTACACACTACCAGTAGCACATCCTCTAATCTGGCAGAGCTTGTGCTCTTTGCTGAACCAGACTTCAACTCTGTTTGGTTAATTGTTTGGAGCATCTGTCTTTGTTGTGAGGATCAAAGTACTATCTGGAGGTACCTGTGAGGTAAAGTGTCTGAGATTGTTTCAGACTTTATATGACAACATTTTAGTGAAGAGAAGAATGTATTTTGAAATTTGACTTGTTAAGCACTCCTTTTAATAAGACTTGAGCTGTGTTGGTTTTCCTGTTTGAAATTCAAAGGCTGAGGAGTTAATATCCAATTCTAACCCCAGCTCTCCTGATTTGCTTGCTACACATTTTAAAATTTTTAGTTTTTTTAAGATGCAAACCACAAGGTTTCTTGGTGTAGAGCAGATGATACTGGCTGTTTTCGCGTTTTTGCGGCTTTTGATGAACTTGAATGTCTCTTAGCATGGTTCCTGGCATGCTCTGAATTTCAATATTGGAGCCTAGAGGAAGTTACTAGTTTAACCTTGACTCTTTTGATGCCAGCTCTTCCAGGAGGAGAAACTGAGCTGAGGTTGCTGAGATTTAGCTTAAAAATTTTGGAACTAGCAGAGAGCTGTTTTGTCTCTTCATAATGGCTGGCCCTGACAGTTTAACAGAGCTTATTGACCATCTGCTTTGTCTAGTTTGCCACATGGCAGAGTAACAACTAAGCCAAAATACTGGCGGGACAATGTATTAATTAAACAACTTTCTTGTGAACACTATCAAGATACTAATTTGATTGATGTTATACATTTAACTTGAAGAGTTTTGTCCTTTCTCTTGCTGCAGTTGCTGGGTATTGAGCTGAAGACCAGAGGATAGTTGATGAGGAAGGAGATGTTTGACTGTATGTTGGAGTCCCCATTTGTCTCCTTGCCCTCTGTCTTCTGTTAACCCACTCTCAACAGATGGGATCCAGAGAATATTGCAGTCTAGTTCTCCTGCTGCCACTTCTGACTGCTGTTCTTTGCCTCTCACAAAGCTGGCAAAGCAACAGCTGTTTCATAATTTTTTCTGTTTGAAGGGAGAAACATAGCAATGGGGGGTGGGGGGAGAGACTGAAAGACCAGTCATCTTGCTTACGTAAGACTAGAGAGAAATATCATTCTTGTCTTTTTTTAGAGAGCCAGTAACTCCTCTGTGAACACATTTCCTGTTCTCCACTGTTTGTGTTCGTGGAAATACAATGCATCTTTCTCCAAGGTGAGAAGAGAAGTTGAGAGCTTTAAGCAAATAGCACTGGTTCTGTCTGTATGTACTTAGCTGGAAGAACCTGACTGTGGGCTGCTTGTTAGTGTGACTAATTCTGCTCAAAGGCACAGCCCCCTGGGAAGGCAGATTTTAAATCCAGACTGTGCTGGTGGCAGAGATATGTAACATGCTCTCTGAAAGGGATGTGGTAAGACTTTGGCAATATCCAACAACTGTCTGCTTGATCAAGGGACATGCTGTAGGTAGCATCTCTGCATCTAGAAGATGAATCCTGTTGAGCTTGTTATAATGAACAGATGGCTTGTTAATATGTTCTGCTGTGCTATGGCAAGCCATGCTTCTTCAAGGCATTGCTAGCTACACTTTCATTGCAGAAATTTATGTACATTCTCTTTCTTCTGATAATTTTCTCTAATGACGGGTAACTGTTCATGCATATGGGGATGTAGGTGTATATTTCTCATCTGTTAACGTGGTCCTGAAGGGTTAGTGTTTATGTATGTGTGCGCTGTGTATATAGTATGCTCTTGGATGGTGTAACATGAAACAGTATTGCAATTCAGTGCAACATCAGTCTCAATGAAGCTACTGTTTGGCTCTATTTTTAATATACCTAAGCTGCTGGAAAGGCTTTGCAAAGTATGGAAAGAACTTCAGGAGGAAACTGAAAGACCGCTGTACTCATTTGGGCTCTGTCTGAAAAGCTGTGCCTAGTTGGCTGCAGACAAAGCCTCTGATAACTCACCCATGTTTTGGCCTCTGGAAACTCAGTGCTAACCAGAAACATTGCTCTGATTGTGTTCAGGACTCCCAGGAGTTGCAAGACTACACCCAGGTAGTCTTGGTGTGTGCGTTGCCCTACAGAACCAGGAAACTATTTAAGAAATGAGATCTTGAGTATGTATGTGAGTTCTCTCCTTTCTGGGAGTCTTTGGTATTCCTGATAACTGAAAGTGGCGCCTTCCGGCATTTAAGGTATACTTGAGAAAATTACAGTCCTCTTAAAATCTTTTTCTCCTCCTCGCATATTAGTCTTTTCTGTTGTTTTTTTTTTTTTTCCCTTATTCCCCCCTATGTGTTAATTAAGATACTTAACAGTAGTTTTTCACTCTTTTGTTAACTTGAGGGTTATAGTCCCTCTATTGGGGCTCCAGCCCTGGAAATGAAGGGCTAGGCTTGATACAGCTTGAAAAAAGTAGTCTTATCCTGGAGCTGTAGTTGAGTCATAGGAAACAGTTTAAGCAGTTGTTTTCTTTAGGACATACAAGGGAGTGATACTGCTAAGAAGAAAGGGTGGGGGGAATAGGTGCTCACCCTTCAGCAGCCTGTTGGAGTGCTCTCTCCTCAGTTCAGCCCAATTATAGTGTCTCTGTTTTTGCTATTCCCAGTCTGCAAAGTCATCTATTTTAAGGGCTCTCATCAGCCCTGGACTTTCTTTGTTTGCCTACATCATCTTTCTGCTACAGTGATTTGTGAGGACTAGCAGCTGTTGCATGAGCATCTGGAATTTTTATGGTCGTGCTGGAAAATAATGCCTGTTGGTGTATCAGAGGAGCAGAGGGACACCTCACTGCTTTGGCCCCATTCTGTTTAGGGCTTGCTAACACTGCCATGATCATGTATCTCACTGCAGTTTTTCATTATCCAATATGAAAATGTCTGTCACATGTTTGCTGCTGGTGAGAGAGTATGTTGTGGAAGATGATAGGCTCTTAAGCATTTAAAAAGTAAAGCTGTAAGTAAATTAGAAGCTTCAGGAATTACTTCGGTTTTCTACTTCTATACAAAGCCAAAACAACAAATATCTTGCCTCACATTATACTTTTCTCCTTCTGTATGCCTTAAATTACTTCTCAGACTATGGTTATGGAACTACAAAGCTTTTATTTCTTAAAAAAAAATTAAAATATATGCATATCATCATAACTTACTTCTTTTGGAATGCCATATGGAAGAAAAACACACTTTTTTTTTCTGCCTGTGACAATTTCCAAAAATGCGAATGATTAGAGATTGCTGACAATTCCTGACTTTGCATGTTTGTGTCTCTGAAAAATGGATGCAAATATTTTCACATGTATTTGACATCTTCTTAAGAAAGATAAATCTTGAAGTGAAGTAGGAGAAGAGAACAAATTTTAGGCTGACCACAGCAAAGTGAGAGTTCAGTAGAAAAACTGTACTGTTTAGGGATCAAGGGAGCTGAAATGGGAGTTCCTGGTGCTGTGGGCTTTCTTGGAAGGCAGTTAGGATGATATCTGTTCTTAAAACAGTTGTTGCAGATCATCTGCAGGCTCTGCCAAGGGACACTTGCTCAGTCTGCATTTTCAAGATGGCAACGCAATTTATAAGGTTTGCTGGCTGTTCAGAGTGCAATTCTTTGGCAGTGAGCAAAGATTAGCTTCTCTCGGGGTAAGTAAATGTGCCCATAGGGGCCTTTATAGTGAAATGGGTACAAGAATGTGAAGGGCTGGGAGTAAGAAGGGTTTGCTGGAAGCTTTTGTTTTACCTGGGTCGGCAAGGAGGTGCCCTTGATGTGGAAATAGAGTGTCTCCTTACAACCCATTTTTGGAGACTCTCAGGAAAGTGTGAATGTGTATACTTGAAACCAAATGAATGGCAAGGCATTTTGACAGACTCCTGAGAATTTTTTTAATGGAGGTATCCTAAAATGGTAACTAAAACTTAAATTCCTTTCAAGCATGCTACATTTGGATATAATAAAAGGATTTTGGAAAGAAAATGAGTGGTTCAAAGCTTGCTGGCAATTAGACATTGACTAAAACAAGATAAAAATGACACAGAGCCCATGAGCACAGATGTCAGGTTGTGAAATGTGTGAAGGAAGGGTGGTTCTGCATGATGGAAATCCCAGTTAACGAACCAGCTGGGAAGATAACACTTCAATGCAAGAAAGAGATCTGAATGATTCCATTGAAAATCCCTATTTTGAAAGGAATTAATACAACATTACAATGGCATAGAATATAGTCTGAACTTACATGTTCAGCTTCACCTTCCAGCACTTACTTGTTTTCTCTATCTTCCAGTGATACAAAATTTTCAAATGAGACATTTATTAAATTGTGAAGTGGTAATGAAATGGAGCTTTCATTGTATGTTTTTTACTGGCTTGGCCTATTTTGTCTGCATGAGAAATGTTGGCCAAAGCTGGCTTTTTCTAACTTAATAGAAGCATCTGCATTGGCATCATGATGACTCTTCCTTGGAGATTAGGCAAGAATTTCCCAACCAGGAGAGGAAAGCACAAAGAGGTGTTCTGCATGTTAAAGAGAAGTGGCCATGTTTCTGTTGTACTGGGCAGTTGCATCAGTGTCACAGTCAAAACCATGTGATTTTTAAGGGCTGTCACAATTTTTGCTGAAGTTGTCACATAAAAGATGATAAAAGATGAGTAAATAAGTTGTATCTGATTCTCAACTTCCATTTCCTAAATAAACTGATGGAAGTATTTAAATGAATGACGGGGCCATGAACCAAACAGCTCTTGCCAAACTGTGTTTTTTTGGCCAGCTAGGGATCCCTATAAGCCATTCCATTCCAAGTCAGAGCCAATTTTGGTTACTCTGTGTTGGATGCTTTATGGCAGGGGCTCTGAGCAAGTGCTTCCTAAACAGCTGCTCATACAAGAACTACTGTGTATGGACAGACCAGAGTCGGCACTGCAAGTGTGTGACCCCTGACTAGTGTTTCAGTCACTCATTCAAGCAACAGATAAATACCAAACTAAAAATAGCAAGTCCAGGGCCCAGGATAAGTATTTTCAGTCACAGACATAATAGGCTCTTTTGAAACTTGGTAAAACACAGGATGGTAGTGTGTGCCTGCATTTGTTTTACCTTTACAAAATTCCATTTAGCAGTTAATTAGAGAAAAAATTGCTCCTATTGATTCTTTGAAAATTACTTCCTTATCTTCCATATAATAATGAATAAATAAATTTAAAAAAGACTGAGAGAGAAAAGATCTTGAGCAGAAGCAGGGAAAAGAAAAGTAAAAGGATCTGTTATTTAAAGTAAAAGGATCTGTTATTTATCTTTCTTGGCCAAGGCACCTGCACAAGCTGCCAGTGCTGTTCATGGAGTTGCAGGCTGCATCCAACACTGTATGAGTTACCTCCCTGCTGCTGATGGGAGAATGCAGCCAGTGAAATGTGGCAGGCAGCCCAGGCATCTAAATAAAGAGGCATGGTCTTCTGAAAGGGCACAGAAAGCCTTCCTTCCAGCAAGAAAACTTGATGAGTGTGCTGGTGACCAACAGTAGGCAGTGTGTCTGCTAGGCAAGTGTGGCCTCGGCTGAGTTGGCAGAGTTCAAAGTGCAATAAAACTTAGTTTTTCTCCTTACACATTATTCTTTCAATAGCAGCTTTGTGGCCCTGCTAGCAAGCAGATTGGAGAGAAGTGGAAAGAGAGGAACCAAGATTTCTTCTTCTGCAGAGGCACTCTAGAGTATTTGACTGAGGTCACCATGTCACCATTTTCGTATGGTCTGTATAAACACAAAGGCAATTCTGACAGTGGTGGTCACATTGGTGCAGAAATGTAAAGTGAATTTTAATGTCTAGTTCACCCATACTGATTAAAGAGAGCCCTTGATCTCTGTTTGAAAATCCCACTGCCCCCAGTTCTGAGTGTAGGTAGGCCTGAATCTACATTGAAACAGCTTCCAGAAATTATGATGCTTCTGTTCTGATCTGTTGCAAGTTGCTAATATTATAAAGCTCCACTTATCAGTGTTTTTTCAACTACTTGCTCTATTGTTGTTTGGGAAGTAGTACCATGTTTTATTTGAAGCTTTGTGTTGCCATAATTGTGTGGCACTGAGGCAGTTGAGGTGTGATGGGTAGCATCTGTCTGTGATGCAGTGGAACACAGTAGCAGGGGCGTGGTCCAGATTTTCCATTGTTCTAATTTGGAAAAGCCAGAGTTGCATAGCTTCTATATATTGAGCTGTTCTCAGAAACTGGCCCTGCTTTCCCTTCTCTGAGTAATTTCAGTAGAGGTTTTGGCAATGCTTGTACCTGTCTCACTGTGCTTTAGCTTAACTTCCTCTTTCTCCTCCTTCAGCTGACTTTTTTTACACAGTTGGCTGTCTTATTTTTCCCCTCACTCCATATACAGTTTAAAATGTTGTGCTAACCATGTTATCATTTAGGACCTAACAGCTGACTAAAATTTAGTGCCTGTAACTCTAAGGAGTTTGGGGGGAATCATAGTGTGTTGCCATCATTTTTGTGCCCTCTAACCTTCTAATTGAAGGAAAGGCAAAACTGCAGTGGCATCTGCAAAGGCAGCAGCTGACTGTGTTGAATGTCAATGCAGGAAGGCTTGTGTTCTGGCAGAGGGTGAAGATATTCAGGGAGGCTGGGTGGGGAGACTTGTGCTTTGGATGTGGATGTCCTTTCCCATCCTCTTTCACAAAGACTTGCCCATAAAGGGAGCTTTCACAGGAATTGTATTGTGGGATTGATGTTCTTATCTCTGCCCAAAGCCCTGATCCCTCCTTGCTGATAGAGGGATCCCACCTGGAATAAGGGGACAAGAGACTTGTGTCCTTTTGTATCACCTGAGTGCCAGGGTTGTGCTGTTTCCATTTTTGTGTAGATGGATGTGATTTTACAGTAAAAACTTTGGGGTGCATTTGCTGCTTTAGAGGGGCTGGTTCATTGAATGGAGCTTTTAATTGGAATAGCATCTGTCTGTTTCCTCTGCTCTACTGTCACTTGAGAGCCAAGAGGAGAGGCTGATCTATGCTAGTGCCAGCTTGAGACAAACAATCGTTTACAGTGACTGAGGCAAGAAAAAGAGCCCACTTGGGTAATGAGATGGAAGAACTTGGCTTGAGTGGATGATCCTCCCCTGAATATTAAAAATATTAGTTGTTAATTGCTTTAATGACGTTCACAACTAGAATGTGTTTTGTGTGTACTGTATATCCATTGTCATGTTAATTTATTTTTTACTTTCACTTGAAGTCTGAAGTTGCAGCTGTACCTAACTGCTGGCATATACATGGGCATTAAGATGCCTTTATACTTAAGGGATTCCCAGAAATTTTCAAATGTTTTACACCATGTTTTTTATTTAAAATTTTTTCTAAGTAAGGAAGTTTGAGCTGTTCTTGACTATTGTTAAGTAACATTAATATACAGGATTAGTGTTCCAATTTGCTTAGGGTGATATCCCTGTATAGGGTTTGTCTTGCTTGAGATTATTCTGATCTGGATTCCTTCCTCCTTTCCACCACCCAAACTCAAACCCCACAAATCTGTGACCCTCATGACTTACTCTTTCTAGGCAACTTACAAAAGTATTGATTGACAAGTCATGTCAGGTGTCATATCTCACAGAGGGAGCATGTCTCTGTTGTTTGACTCAAAATCTCTAAATTTGTCATTATGTAGACTGATTACATCAAAACTGTGTCCCTCTTTTTTCTGTAAGGAACATACTGCTCAAACTGGTCTCTTAACTGTGTGCCAGGAAGAGATGATGGTGATGGTTATGGAGGAGGCCAAAAATTCCTAACAGTGCTCTTTCAGGGAAGGCTGACTCGGCTGTGGGATAGGCAGGAGTATGGTGGTATCCTTTTGACATATAATCCTATGCTTTTTCTTATAGTGTGTCTCTGGCTGGGAGTATCACACACCTAACTTTCATACTGGCCTGGATCTGGGATCCTGTCAGGTTATGCTTTAGATCTTGGAGCTTGAGACTGCTCTTTGTTCCCTGGGTTCAGACTTGAATTTCCAACTGATTTCCTGGTTGAGATTTCCTCGTAATATTATGTGTACTTCCTAATATAAGCTTGTGGCTCTTTCCCACTTGTTTGCTAACCAACATAGGGTAAATTGGCAGATGCAGACAAGGCTTTTTACAAGCAGTTTCTTTCTTCTCCAAGCCAGGTGGTTGTGGGTAAACTTTAGTCTGGAAATCTAATTGCTGTGTTAATAAACTATGGCACTTGAATATAAATGCTCTGCCAACAGGGTTTGTTCTCTTGGTCTGAAAGCTGCCCTAATGCAGCTATGTTTTTTGGACCATACAGTTTTGTGCACACTGGCTGAGCAAGCTGTGGTCCAGCAGTGCCTGCCTGTGTAAACAGCATCACTGTGTGTTTAAGTGTCTGTCCATCTTCTCACCTTTTCTGCAGCTTTGTTTCATCCTCTATATTGCTAGACTTTGCAAATTCCTAGGTAAGCTGCCCTTCTGCTTCACAGCAAGGTTTGTAGCTCTCCGTGCGGAGCTCTGTAAGCATTGTTCTTGGCATTACTCTTGATTTAACAACTGGCAAACACACCTGAAATGTTCAGCTCATCCAAACTGGAATAATCTGAGCTAAGGAGGTTCACACTATGTGCCTGCCTCAGCTGGAATATCTTGAAAAGCTTTTTAGGTAAGATTTCAGTTATTTCTGATGTTGAGATTAAAATCAGGAAGAAAAAAAGTGGTTTTCCACATTGCTTGAGGACTTTCAGCCAAGTGGAAACTCTGGTATGTGCAATCTTGGAAATTTTGGTGAGACCAGATTTGCTGTGCGTTGGAGATGCCTGTGGCCAGTTTATGAAAGTGTTCTCAGTTTAATCAAGCAACTCCTCTCCTCTCTCACTTGTGCTTGTCATGTGCCTGAACTTGTTAAAGTTTGGCAACAAGCTCAAAGATTGGCATATGTGAACAAGCTTGCTCTGTGGGTAATTAGAAGGGGCTGGGCTCTTGTAGTTTTGTCTTGGCAGGGAGCCCTCATCACGGTGCCTGGGAGCTGAGTTGCTCCTTTTTCTGCTTCCAGCAGTCCTTACTCTGGCCCTCAGTTGCAGAGAAGGGGTACAAACGATGGATGTAGAAGCAAATACCCGAAAAGATGGGAGCGGAGGTGGTAGGATTTTGCAGGAAGCGAGATGTTAAAGTAAAAGCTGAGGGCTACATTTTTTAGGAACAGGAGCAGAGGGCAAAGTGTTCTGTAATAAAATTAGACTTGTTCTCCAGACCAAGAACTGTGTGTAGGGCTCAGAAGACCTTTCCGTGCTTTACTAGCAACTCCAGGGGCCCTTGTGTTTGCAAACTGTTACCTCCCTCTAGTGGTGTGTGCACAAGGCTATGGGCTGCTAGCTCCTGGGTGAGGGTATGTCAGATCTGGTCCAGATCTGGACCATATCTGGCCTTGACTTTTATCCAGCCCTTCGTACCATGTTATGTAGATGTATTTGGTGCACCAGTGAGATACTGGGCAGCTTGCATAAGCCATTCTGTTGACAGGGGTGCACTTTGTGTCTTTCCTTTGTCGTGTATTTAACTGGATCCACGTGATGTCAGACTTGAGGACAGGCTCAGCACAGAGAAGGTTTCTGTTAAAGAGCCATACTGCCACAGATAAATTGAGATTATTCATAAAAGATAGGATTATTGACTCAAAATGAGTGAAGAAATCCGGTAACTTTGCTGTGAATGTCTGCACTTTTATTCAATAAATGAGTGATAGAGGAAGATAGACTTGCTGTTGGTAGAAGAGGCTGCTGCTCTGGTTAGAACAGATTGGGCACAACACAGGTTTTTCTACCTCTTATCTGGAGCTAAGACTGAATGGCATGTGCTCAGGAGTGTGAGGCTTCTGTCTCTGTGGTTCCTTTGAGATTTCACATTCAGTGACTGGTTGCTAATGAGATAAGTGCCTGATGGAGGAGAAAATAATATGTAACTGCATGCTAAAGATTGTATCATGCTGGGAACAGTATCCTAAATGTGTTCACTGATTATCAGCAGTGCAAACTAATATTCACTGTTGCATGAACTACTTCTCCTGGACCAAAACAAAGAGAGCTGATTTCTTTTTCTTTTCATGTTCAATGTTAGATCATCATGTCTCCCATGGCATTACTGCTCTTAATATTTTAGAATTGGAGAAAACATGCTGTCATTTAGTAATTGGGTTTCACATCTGAGTTTTCTTCTTCTTACTGCAAATTTCATGAACCCTGGCACTTTTGAGTACCTTAATGCTGTCTTCAGCATCCTTTCCTAATCTTCTTTTCCTCATACCAATCAATAGACAGAGCAGTCTTTTTGTCTTCCAAATAGCTTTATTTTAGCTGTGTATTTTGTCTCTGCACTTAACTAGCATTGGCTTTAAACAAAAGAGAGCTTTCTTTAATTCTGGATTAATAATTTTTGATCACTTAAACTATTTTTTTTTGTTTTGACTTTTATCCACTTTTCTCCTCATGCATAAGTCCCCCAAAAAACCGGAATGCTTTGAAATAAGAAGCACATAAGTTGTTCTTTTGAGTTTTCTAAGAATTATTATTTGGTCATATTAATTTACCTGGACTAAATGCAATTCATTCAAAATCCCACCAGGTTGCATATGCAACCAATGTTTTCTAGTCCTGATAATTTATGGGGTTTTTTATTTATCATGAGACTTGCACCCCTGTCTTGCAGCCATCCATGCCTGCAAATGAGCTGTTTTAGAGCTGCCTTTATTAGATGCCCAGCAGATGCCTGTTCTAAAATAAATAAATATTTTAATATATTAAATGGATATTTCCAGAAAAACTGGTCCTATTTTCTACTTTGATTTTGATCACTTACTGGCAATCTTCCAGGACTCCGAGAGAAATCCCTGATTCACACAATCTGAAACTTTCATATGACTGAATTGTAAAGTCATCTTTCTTCCTTTTCCTTCATTTTTCTCTTATCCTTTCCTGCTGTTTCCTAGCTCACTAAATGATGACTTCAACTTTTCTTGCTGTGTTTAACTTCTTTCTTTCCCAGATTTAAAATCTAAAGTAAAAATCAAACAAACCTATTTAATTATTTCCCAGCACTGCAAATGTGATGATGCACAGTGAATGACAGTGAGGGTGGGGGATAATGGATTAATTTGCCAGTTGGATTTATAGTGGGAAGTTTTCCATAGGGCAACTATTGCCCTTTAAACTTTAAAGCCTCCAGTAAATGTTTAATTATTAGATGCTTGGAATGATGTCAGACCTGCTTTTGCTGTATTGGAGGTGCTCTCTTCAGGGTCAGCAGATTGGAGTGTGCAAGTGTTCTTCAAGATGCCCCTGCAAAATCCAGCCCTTTGGCTTAAGCTGCTGTGGGAGCTGATTTTGAAGACCTTTTTCTGGTCTCACTAATGGACGTTCACTTGTTTCTGTTTCATTCACCACTGCCAGCTGGAGAGCTTATAATGTCTTAAACTGCTACAGCTATTCACTACTTAATGCACATCTGTGCCCAAGGTCTTTTGCCAGTAGCCTGCAAAGAATTCATACAGTCTAAAGAGTAATGGGGCTGTCTTTCAATGCAAGGTTGAATTTAAGTTTTATTAATATAATAGAAGCTGTCTTTGATATTTTCTACTTTTGAATGATTAAGCAGAAATCAGCTCATGTTCTGCCTACATTGTCCATGCAGACTGCAGAGGGTGCTTTAAAGGAGAGTGTCCATCCTCCTCTCCCCCAAGAGTCTCAGTTGATAGATATTTGCACCCAGAACCCCCACACACCTATTTTAGCTTTTCTGGAGGCTGCTCCCTGTCAGCATGCTGCTAGTGGTTCCTTGCCCCCCCATCTACTATTTGCATCACTTTGTCTTCCTCTTACTGGAACAGAACTGGTGGCAGTGTTTGGTTTTTTTTGCACAGCCTCATGACAGTAACAAGGCCCTTAAAATACCATCCTTTGGCTCTGCACAGACCCTTTCAGGCTTGGTCCAGCCCAATCTGGATCTAGTTGCTGAATTGTAATTGGAACAACCAGACTAATCTCACCAATAAAATCTGTCAAACAGAAGGCATGACTTTGTCTTTCCTCCCTCTGTCATTTCAGCTGTTATGGAGTAGTCAGGCTCCTGACCTAAGGGCGTGTTTTTCATGCCTTACATAAAACTCTTCAGATCATGCAGGCACAGTAGTTCAGATGGAGAAAAGGTGTTTTGATTGCTTGTTCATTCAGCCAAAAATAAGAGCAAGCGTTACCTTTTTGGGATTCCCCCTCCCACTGTGTTAGGTATCAGAATTCAAGTCTGTTGTGAAGTGAAGATACACATGATATTTTACAGAAAATGTAGCTTAATTGAATGCCATTGTGTCAGATACAATTATAGTTCCTTGTTTCAGAAACATTTGTAATTTATTTTGTATTATCACTTTTTGTAATGTACAGGATCTGTGGTACCTGTTATACTGAAATTTCAGTGAACTGCTGGTACAGTTGCCCTCTGAATTGATGGCACTGTGAACCTTGAAGATGTAGGAGAAAGTTTATTGAAGAAGAGGGAAGGAGCAAGGATTTCTTCTATTTGACTGGTACCATTCAGAGTAAAACTAACCTTTCAGGAGCACTCAACTTTGAAGTGTGATCACAAAAAGGCATTATATACCTTCTAGGCAATTTCCCCTCACTGCTGCATTTCAGCATTATTTCAGTTTGCTAGAATGCTGCTCCAAGGGATAAGAGTTCAAAATGTGTGTATCTGACAAAATACTCAATGTGCTGAACAGCGCTTCTGAATGCAAACATATGCACAATTGCTATTTACACAGTTCAGTGGATGTGTATTATGATAAGTTTACAATATTAGCAGTAACTCCAGTCACCCTGTCTTAACAGTATTTAGGCTGAGCTGCTTAGATAAAATGTTCAGGAGATTTACTACCTGTGTGGGGGATTTCTGGTTCTTGGTGTGATATGCGAATTAGTATAGAGTTGGGATTATAAACTACTAAATAACTGTACCACTGTTATGGATTATTCTTGATCCTTTCTAATTCTGATGGCTTTTACTGAATATATAGCCTATGGAAGACTTCTCTTCATCTTGCTTAAATTGCTCGTGAATCTGTTGCATTGGGTTAGAAACTCCCATATTGCCAGATTGTGTAACAGTAATTGGTATCTTTACTTCATCTCAGCAAATGTCCATGCTTCCTTTCTGACCAGGCTGCTTGGGCAAAGGGTGTGCCTTGTGTATTTTTGTTAATTGGGTCTAGCTGCCTGCATGACTGTCCTATGGTGTCCCTGCACACTTTCCTTCAGAGATGAGGAATGGGGGGTTAAATCATCCAACTTCTTTCATTCCTCCTCACACTCAAAAAGGAGTTGATTAGTTGACATTTTAGCTGGAGTTTAATACAGCTACTTGTTTGCCACTTTGGTGCTTAACTTCTCTTAGATTAACTTGAACTAACTTATCTTTGTTGGTAATGTTTAGACTTTCTTTTACCCAGTAGAAGAATAATTTTGGTATTACCTGAGGCAGTTGCTATTGGAGTTGGTAAATTATTTCACTATTGTTGAAACTTCTGCAACTTGCTAGAACCAGCACATTTTTGTAAAAATGCTTCTTTAAAGGATCTGGAGAAGTGTTGGTGAGATACAAGAAGGCAGCAGCTGCTGCTGTGATCTTTTTGCTTCATCCTAGCTCTTAAATCCACCCTCTGCTTTGGAGACCTTTAGGTCCCTGTTTTCATTAGGTGGGTGCTAAAGTGATGCTACATCAGCGAGTCAGTTGATGGCAGTGCACTTGTGGGAGAGGAGAGTCTTGCAGTGCCCAAGTGTTGGCTTAGATGGAGGAGGGACAACAGAGGAGCTATGTGCCATGGCACTGAGGCCACTGTCAAGGCTGGACTTGGTGTGAGAGAGTGGCTGAGACCAGAGTTTTCTATGTGCAGCAGGGAACTGCATAACAATTTTGATGAGAAAATGTATAAAATGGCCAGCAGAATGTTTTTTGCATAACTGAAAATGCAATACTTGGTGATATCTGTGGATAATTAATTTTCATTGAGATTACAGAGCTCAGAGGTTCTTCAAAATGTATGGACTGCTGCTCTGGCTCAGGGAACAAGGCATCTGATGTATTGGTGATGCAAAGAGAGAAGTGTGTGGCTGGAGGAGGTTTAAGAAAAATTCTCTAAAATACTCTATGCCTTAGACTTTGTGCTTCACTGCAGGTACTAAAAATCTGAGTTTTTCTGATGGAGCATGTATGTCATCCTTGTAAGACAACTTTATGCAAGGGATATCTTCTACAGTGTTACCACAAAAAGCAGCCCAATCAAAAATGCTTTCAAAAAACTATTTTGTGGCTTGCTGCAGTTGTTATCTACTTACTCTACCTTCTACTTTTTCTTCTTCATTCTCTTGCCCAGTACTGTAAGAGTAGCATGACTTGTACTGCTGGCCATGAGTTAGGCTGATAGCAAAGGATTTTTTAAGAACTGTCACCTTCTGTGAGACTGGGGCTTGGCCTGATGCTGGCCTTGGGAGCAAGGAATCAAGCCACCATCCCCTATTGATTTCCTTGTCTGGCTCCAGGAAGATGGGTTTGTGTGCTATCACTAGGCTGCTTTTAGGGTTAGTTAAAAGATAGCTCTATGGACTAAGTGGATATTTTTGCATTTCAGGAAGAAGAAATGCCAGAGGTAGAAATTGACATTGATGACCTTCTTGATGCAGCCAATGAAGAGGAGAGAGCTCTCAAATTACAGGTAATATTATTTTATAATTTTAAATTGGAAGGTGGCTGAAGTAATGCATCTGGGTCTATATCTTGTGTTTGATTGAATCCACTGTAAGTGTAGAATCAGAATGGAGAGATTCCTAGATCCAGTCTAGCATAGTCTACCAGACTGTTCAAAGTTAATAAAAATCCTTTTAGATAAAAAAATTTTTAGAAGGTAGGTAATAACAATAGTAAATAAAAGTTCAAAGAACACAGTAATAGAGGGAGATATGCTAAGCCAAATTAGCCTCATTCTAATTTGTAAAAGTATATAAAATAAAGAATAGAAAACATGGGAAAATGAAGAATAGCACATGGAAAAAGCTATATGACTGAGAGTCAGTTATGATGACCAGATAGTTTCTGTGATTTACTTCAGCAGTAGAAATACGTATACAGACTAGAAATCTTCCCTTGTGCTTAGGCTACTGGCAATTATTTCTTTCTATACCAGAAAGAAATTGGAACCCATCAAAAAGTTCAAAGAAAGGGTAAGATGGTCAGGAACAGGAATTAGTCAGGAAATTCAAAAGCCATCTACCATAATTAAACAGTTTAAACCAGCTCTCTAAACTTTTGAATGTTGTGTGAGGTAGGAATTAATGAATAGAAGAATGAGGGGGAAAAGAAAAGAAATATAATTGCCTTAATATAAATCTCTCTCTAAATCAATAAATAAGACCAATAGGAAATGTTTCCATTTATAATATTTTCAGATGCACTAGGAAAAGGAAAAGTGTTCTAGAGTCGTGGCTTGCCCTCAGCTTGCTCCCGGGAGGTGACTAATGTGGTGCTTCCATGCAGCCCATCTCATTTTAGTGCCTGTTAGCACCCTTTTCTCAGTGCCTGCTGGCCAGACACAGAGACGTGGGGCATGGCCCCAGGCTGTTTGCTCAGCGTTCATAAATAGCTTTGCTGCTTCTGCCTAAACTAGCTGCAGCAGCCCCCTGCTAGGAATGCCCTGCTAGGAATAACTAACGTCTCTATTTCTGCATTGCAAAGACTCTCATGTCCTCACAGAACGCTGCCTTTCACATGTCTGCTCCTGGGAGAAATGTTCTTGGATTCTCCTCTGCTTCTCAGTTTTCTTTGGAGACAGGGGTTTTGTAACTTCCCACCTAGAGAAAGAAGCCATTATATCTCTCCTGGTACAAATCATTCTGATCCACACAGGGAGCAAAGGTGACTTGTATAACTTTGGGTTTTCAATAACATCTTCATTCAGTGATTTCTGTTCTTGCTTATTTTCTTTCTCCCCTCCCTTGCCAGGTTTCATACCATGACTTGTTTGTGTTTACTATTACTCTGTATGGATACTGACACTTTCATATTTTGCTTCTAGGAAACTCTTGTAGATTGCTACAAACCAACAGAGGTAAAAGACTTTTTTAAAATGCTATTAACCTGTGGAAACTGTAGTTATGTTCAAGCTAAAGTAATTTTATTTTTATTCTTATGATAAAGTAATTAGATGAATATTAATGGCTAGCTGATAGACTTGGAGCTTTATATCCTAAAAACGTTTGTGATTGTCACTTAGCTACAGTAGGAATGTAATTGTACGCTGTGGAGAGACTGCTGGTCATTCCAGCTGAACTACCAGTATTGTTTGCTGTAATGTCCTTCTGGCTATACTGACTTTTAAAGCTGCAAGATGTTATGTTACAAGAAAACTAAATATAGTTATCATCAGATGGCTAAAATATTTGCATGTTGGACTGTGCTCTTCACTGTGAAATCATTTAATTTTATCTAGGACAGTAAAATTTATTCTGAGAACTTTTATGCAGATATGCAGCTTGGCTAATTGTTTGTGTGAATGGACTTGAACAAGATTGTGGGATAACCTGTACTAGCAGGATTGAGTTACTCAACTTTCAGCTTGTGTATCTATTGATGTGTCCAGTGCCAATATAGCCTGCTTTTCATACAGTAATGCGTTCTTACTAGGAAGAGTAAATATTATAAAGAAACCCCTTTGACTCATTGTAAAAATCAAAAGTTTAGGTGATGGGTCGCTTAGTTAGTTCCGTTTCCATAGTCAGTTCTTTCCCAGAAGTGGCTGCTGCACAGTGTTTAATAGAGGGTGGTGATAGCCTGTTGGCTTACAGGATTCTCTTGTCACAGACCTTTCACCTGTGCATGACTAGAAGCCAGGTGTTTGGTTTTGAAATAAGGCTTCAAATAGGTTGGTTCTTCTGTACTATCTGCAGCTGTAGTCACATAAACTGGTGGGACTTAAGGATAGTCAGACTATCAGGAAGAACTGCTGGTGTGGTTGAATAGGCACTTCACAGTCCGTGAGATATTTTCTTCAAGGCTTTTTTCATTTTTATTGATTCCTGTGGTAGATTGGGAAGATTCTCTGAAATTGCTATTTTAGTTGCTTGTACAAACATTTTGACAGTGGGGAATTGACCCAGAAAGACTCAGCTGGTAACATCTGTACAGTTTGTTGTGTGTTGTATCTTGGTTGCCTTACAGCAGATAACACATCTTCCATTACGGAGATGCCATAATGCCACATCTTCAGCTGTCTCAGTGTAGTAATGTGTGGTCTTGTTCACAGGGGTTCCAGGATGAGGGAAGAGACGAGAAAGTTGACTCCATGTATCAGAAGCTTGATTTATTATTATATGATAGATAATATATTAAAACTATACTAAAAGAATAGAGGAAAGGATTTCACTACAAGGCTAAGCTAAGAATAGAAAAGGAATGAATAACAAAGGTCTTCTCTCAGACCGAGACCGGCCGGACAGGTGAACTGTGATTGGCCCGTAATTGGAAACAGCCTGATGAGGCCAATCACAGATTCCTCCTGTTGCATTCCACAGCAGCAGATAAGAATTGTTTACAGTTTGTTCCTGAGGCCTCTCAGTTTCTCAGGAGGGGAAAAATCCTAAGGAAAGGATTTTTCATAAAACATGTCGGTGACAGTAATGCTACACTACAAATGACCCTGTTAGCCTTCTTCAGCCTTCTCTAAGCAAGTGCCATTGAACCTTGGTGCTTCTTCTTAAGATGAGTGTGAAGATGGATACAGCATGTGGAGCCTGCTGTGGCCCTTGTCACAGGCTAGTAAGAGAAAGCTGGAGTCATGACTAGGTGGGAGAAACAGGTTGCCAAGGGTTTAACAGTCAGTCATGTGCTGACCTCTTATCTCTGAAGACAGAGGAAGAAGGCAGAGATCCAATAATTACTCTTCTTCCTTCTTCCTTAAACATGCCATATGAATTATTTTTTTTTAGCTGTGAAGTTTGACACAATGCAAGGACAAATTTCAGAAAACTGATAAGGATACATGACAGATGGCAGTGAGTGTTCCACAGGAAACCTTGGTTCTAGAACTACAGGGAAGATTTGTGCCGTACTGGTAAATGAAGTTGGTGTGGCAGTTCTCAGGAAACAACATTCTGGACACATCCTTGTCTGCCCTCAAGTCACCTGGGTCAAGGTCGGATTTTAGTACTGAGGTGGTGACCTGTGTCTTCAGTCCTTTGTGGATGGGATGGAGGCAGCTCCCTTGTCTGTGAGAATTTTCATCTTCCTTGACAATCTATAGAGACAGCCAAGTTGAGAGGGTACTCAATCCACTCACTCTATACAGATGAAAGGAAGTTGTAGAAGGATGGTGTTTGGCTCTTCTCCCAGGAACTAGTGATAGAAGAGGACATAGCCTCTTCTGCTAGGGGTGCCAGGGGAGTTTAGGTTAGACATTAGGAAGAAATTCTTCACAAAAGGATTGGTAAGTATTGGAATGGGCTTCCAAGAGATGGTGGAGTCACTACCATGGAGTTGTTCAAGGAGAGGTACTTTGTGCCATGGTTTAGTTGACAAGGTGGTGTTTGGTCATAGTTTGGACTCAGTCTCAGAAGTCTTTTCCAACTTAATTGATTCTGTGATTCTGTGAGGATAGTTTCCAAAATGAGTCACGTCCCAGGACTCTTTTACCATAGCAATTTTTTTTTCATCTATGGCATGGTGAGCCCAGTAATACTGCATGACTGCTAGTTTAGGCTACTTAAAAACAGTGATTTTTATCCTGCCATGTGTGGACTAAAGAGCCTTTTAGTTGGCTTAAATTTGCTATGTAAGGATCCATACCTTGTTTAGAAAATCTGCAATCTTTTTATATTTGCAGACCATTCAAAACTATTGAGGTAGTTGGCTTGTGAAAGGATTTTTAGAGGATTTGTGGAGAACGAACATGAGCTAATGGAATTTCTCCTGACCAATGAAATACAGTCTGTCAAGTGCACTAGGAGTTTTATTATCAAGAGTTATACAATTTGCAAAATGTAGTGATCCCTAAGTGGGGGAAAAATTATGTAATATGATGTCCCTGCTATTCAGAACAAAAAGAAAAATAGTACAGGCAAAAAGCTTAACTCAAAGCTTAACCCAGCTGTGAAAAAAACCCTCTAAATCTGCAAATTTATATCTTAAGACAGTTTTGCTCAGTATCTTCCATTTAGACTAAAGGTTAAGGAAAGACTGAGGAATGTTTATATGTATCCTGGATTGACTTTTCATCAGGAAGCTGAGTTATCCAGGTCATTTAAAATATGGAAAGAGTTCCCAACTTCTTTAACAATTTGGCCAAAGATAGTAGCTGACAGTAACTAATGAGGAACTGTTACAAAACCTTTCTTCTAATGGAAATACCACTAGACTGTTGAATGTGCTTTAAAATATTAAAAGCTTTTCTTAGGTAGCAGTTATGGCTGTTTTGATTTGTATGGAAATATGCTTAATGTGGGACCTTTATGTAAAGAATTATTATGTACACAAACTCAAAGGATTTAGTATCTGCTAAATCAGTACCATAATCAAATTTTGGATTTGAACTTTTGTAATTGAAGCGGAGCAGGGAGCAGCATCCTCTTCCTGGATCATCTGTGTTCCAGTCAGTTCTTCATACAGTTCCACATGTCACTTGTGGAAAATCCCACTCTGACCTTTGAGTTGCTGTCTCAGCTCTGTCTGGTGTTCTCTGTCATCATCTGATGGTGGAGAATCTTTACATTCACAGTGAATATAACAGATTTAAGTATAATCTACAACCTTGATGATAGATCTTTAGTATCTTTAG